>NC_136522.1:15874514-16157014 GCF_053919585.1 Euprymna scolopes | reverse complement strand
CGGGCAACGCTGGGCTGAAATACTAGTATATATATATATAAAAGTAAATGTGTCTGTGTGTGTATCTGTGTGTGTAAATTTCCCTACGCAATAACTCTGTCAATTTTAAGTCTACAGACTCAAAATTTGATATACAGGGTACTGAGATTTAGGAAAATCTACATAATCCATTTTCGGCCAGAAATTTGGCTATTAATGGGTTAAAGTTCAACGATTTGATCTTTGAGAACTCTAAAAAACACCTCTGACAATTGAAATTTTAGATATAGGTTCCTTGAACATGGATCTAACTTAACAACTTGATTTGAGCCCAAAACAATAGCTTTTAAGGGGTCATAATAGAGGTCAAAATTTTTAAAAATTTTCCCTCTGCGGTCTCTACCAAGTAACTCAGATTGACAGAGTTATTGCGTAGGGAAATGTACACACACAGATACACACAGAGACACATTCACTTTTATACATATATATACTAGCATTTCAGCCCAGCGTTGCCCGGGTGTTTGGATGTGTATGCTGAGCAAAAAACATTTGAAATTTTACATAAAGGGTATTCAGAGATAGGGCAAGCTTTTAATCGGTTTGGGTCGAAAATTTGAGCTACAGATATATAACTCTATGTATGTATGTTTGCATGTCTGCCTAAAACTTTCGACAGAGGCAATGGATTGTCACAAGATCAGTATCGTTTTGAAGCTCGACCCTTCAGACGACAAATACCGAAAAATTGGCTAAAAACATTCATTTCTTCACCCTCAACTGGGCACTTTTCTACAGGGAGGGGTTGTTTTTTTCAGTGATATTTTCGAAAGTCATCCCCTCTTTTCGATTGTCTAGCCTTAATTTAAACCTACGTCACCTCGGGTTTGGCAGTGGTTGTAACAGCAAAGACGTCAGTTTTTTTTCATGTTCTTTTCCTCCTTCGTGGCACAGGTTCGAGCCTGCCTTCCTACTACAACATTTTTTTTTTTTTTTTGCTCAACTCACTTGGGAAAATCTTTGTAATTCGTTTTCCGCTAGAAATTTGTCTGTTAAGCGGTCAAACTTCAATGATTTGGCCTTTGAGAACTCTACCAAGCTCCTCCACCAATTTTGGGTATAAACACTTGAAATTTTAGATATAGGTTCTTTGGATATTGATCTAACTTAATAATTTCATTTGAACCCAAAACAATAAATGCTAAGGGATTAAAATTGGGGTCAAATTTAAAAAAAATGACCTCTGCGGTCTCTTCCAAATTACTCAGCCAATTTCTGGTCTTAATATTTGAAATATTACAGTTGGGAAAGCAGGGAGCCGGAATGGAATTCCAAAGTCTAGCGGTTCTGGGGCAGGAACTACTGGAGTAGAAATCTCTCATACATCTAGGGATCTCCACTGTGTAGGGGTGGGATTTAGCTGCTTATCGGATTTGTCAAGGGTATTTACATCGTGGGGGCACACGTGCTTGTAGTTCGTCAGAGCATTCACCATTAAAATACTTGTAAAACAGGCAGAGGGATGCAACATTTCGTCAGTGTGACAGAGGCTGAAGTTTAGGTGACAGTTCAGGGCCTATCAGGTTGGAGACTCTCTTTTGAACCTTGTCTAGGAGCGAGAGACTAGTAGCAGATGCACCAGCCCAAATATGACAACAATATTTCATACATGGGCAAATGGTGGCCTCATAGAGGTACAGTATACAGAAGAAAAGATGTGGTCGTCAGTGATGTGGTACTAAGCGCAGAATCACTAAAGACAGAGTACAAAATGGACTTCGTGGCTTAGTGGGGGATGCTCTTTGCTCTTCCCTGCATCCTCTCTCCCACAGAAGAGACGTTGCAAGCCTATCTTTGTTTTATCGTTATTTCCATGGCAAGTGCTCGTCTGAGCTCCAATCTCTGGTCCCCCCCCCAATCTTTCACAATAAACACTCGCCTAGCTGAAACCACTGTCATTAATTTTCCCCACTCTTTATCTGTGCCTAAATCAAAGCGTAGATTCCATGAGCAAAGCTTCTTTCTTAGAAGTGCACGACTGTGGAACTCTGTTCCGTCTGCCTGTTTCCCACCTGACTACAACTTGGATGTCTTCAAGTCCAACATAAACAAATTCTTGACGAATCGCCCCCTTAAGTAAGACACTTTATCAAATCTCCAATACTAACGATTACTACAATACTATCCCATTGATTACTGTACACGCATTAACCCTTACCCCCGAGTGGCTTCCGGGCCTTGATAAATGGTGACTACCATGTAAAAAAAAAAACAGTAGGAAGACCTGTCAAGACGTACACAAAATAATTGAAAAAGACAACTTGAGGATCTTCCTAAGGCCGTGGAAGATAGAGACCTGTAGAGGGAAAGAAATGATTTTGTTTGGACAACTTGTTTCATGTGATACGATCTAGAAATATTATTAAAATCATAGAAGTACGTTAGTATTTTAATTTTTCATATTTAAATTATCATTTCTGCCGACTTATAATAATCACTCCTTGCTGACCTTTTCTTTAACGTGGATGATTTCTTTCCGAATTCGTTTTGGATGGTGGGATTGTAGGAAATGTGTAAGGAAAGTCCTTTAAAATTACTGCGCCCTCTGTAGATGTATAAGGAAAATCCTTTAAAAGTACTGCGCCCTCTGTAGATGTGTAATGTTGCAGCAACGTAAAGCAATTCAATAACCGGTAAACACCGGTTCTGCACGGAATCCAACTAGCAAGGTACCTAGATGGACGCGAACGGTTACTCAGAACGGACCTAACAATCGGTTACTCAGAACGGTCCCAACAACGGTAAGATATGCTCACACGGCACGAGAAGCAACAGCAACACGATTCCCGACCAAGTCAATCATCGCTCTCCCAACGTCTTTCAATCACCCGCTTTTATGGCCGTTGCAGGCCGGCTAAATTTGCATATTGCGAGAATTCATGTGACTTTGCGAGATATCATCCTTTACAAAAGACGGCGGCTGCCATCTTGATCTTTCTTTCTTTATTTTCGGTCGGCGACGCCGAGCCGGCCCCGAGGTAAGTCTTTCCTTTTCGTCCGTCTCTCTTATGCACCCACACAACACACAAACACGCGGGCGCTTGTCTTCTGGATGCACATTACAGAGATAAGTTTGAATGTAACAGAACATGTAGGGGCGCGTGTGAGAAAATCAGCAGCAGCAGTCAGAGGATAGCTGGCTAGCGAAAATATTAGCAGTTGCAGCAGCCATAAACGCATGTATGCAAATTAGCAAGTGTGTGCGAGCTTGCGTCACAAGAAAAGGAGAGAAAAATACTCCACGTGGTCGAAAAAGAGAAGTAAAATGTGTGCAAGGCAAGATGAACTTGTGAAAGTCAAGGGTGAGAAAATGCTGGTTGGTGTCGGCGTGGGGTGGTAGTGACAGAGACTTTTAAGAAACTTTGGAATAAATAATAAAATTGCGTTGTTTTTGGAAGAACCACAAATAAATGCATTTCATAACTCTCGCTTCCTTTTTTTTTTGTCCTTTAGTCCTCACATTCCATGAGCGATGTTTTTGATTCCAGGAGGGGTGCTAGGGGTACTCAAACACCTGGCTCTTTTACTCCTGTTTTGCGCTTTAAACTTTAAAAAAATGCCGAGTCAGATTTATTTATTTTTGTTTGTTTGTTCCTTTGCGATAGTACCAGACGGCGTGGGGGTCCAAGAGAGGTTTGAACTGTAGCGACATAGTTAAAAAGTAACGGCCACACCACGTTATATGAGGTGTTTGTCTGACTTGCAATTTGTTTTCCTGCTTCTCCTCACGTCTTGAAATGGTTTCGACTGGACATTAGAAAAAGGTACATATTTTACTGGGTAACTTTTGCATGACGAGATTTGATTTATATTTTATTTATTCATTTTTTTTTATCTAATTAATTTTTTTTTTAACGGAAATCGATCCAGACAAGGCATAAAGCCACTTCATGTAAGAAGCCAAAGAAAACACACATACACACTTCCGGGTCAAAACCAGTCAACGCGAAGTGTTATATGGATGGTTTTCGACTCAGAAAACAGCAATGCCGCACAGAGAACTTTTTTATTAGAGCAGGGACCGTTTTTTCACTTGAGACCCTGCTCAGCAGGGTCTCAAGTGAAAAAACGGCAAAAATATAGTAATAAACGTGTCTCGAAGGAACACAGACCTATAATACATTCTTCTGAAAAGGGCACTTTTAAAACAGGAGTAAAAGAGGCAAGTACTTGAGCACCCCTAGCACTCCTCTTCTACACGTCCCTGGAAAACAGCAATTTTCCCATTTTTATCAGAAACATCGCTCATAGAATGTGAGAACTAAATGACAAAAAAAAAAAAAAAAAAGGAGCGACAGTTACGAAGATGCCGAAAGTAAACCCAAGATCTACTTTCTTCTCTCAATAAATTCATATAAATACACACTGGCCTTTGTTAGAGAGTGGAGAATATTACGGAAATTGATCTGTAATCGCCGGCTAGTGCCTGGTCGGCATAGATCGCACGCAGCGTCGCACAGCGACCGGTTGGTTCGGCGGTTCAATGAATAGTAGTTATAAATTAGTCGCCGGACGCCGGACTTCAGCTGCCAACGCCTTTAAAATCTGTTGTTTTTATATACAGCATTCGCAAATGGTTCCCCATCTAACTACTGATCAGGTCAGGATCGACGTCATTGAACTTACCGGAACGAACGTTTTCAACGAGATTGTAAGGCGTTATTATAAAGAAATACATTGATAAAAATTGTATTGAGCTGCTTTGGCCTCTGACCTCCGACCGAGTGTCACTCACTGTGGCACTGCCAGCGTAAACAGCAGCAGCAGCAGCAGCCGACGTCGATTTTTTTTTGTGCGTCCCTTCCTCCTACTACGCTTGTTGTCTAGTCTCACTCTCTTCCCGCACCTCGTTCAACTCCCTCTCTCTATATTTGTCTTGTTCCTCCTTCTCTTCCTCGGCGGCAACTCCATCTCTTCTTCTTCGCCATCATTTTCCACCGTGTCTGGATTTTTAAACAAGTCTACACCTTTTTTTCATTTATGTGACTGCCACAGATCGGCATTTTTCCCCTCCTTTCTTTCGAGGCTGAAAGGTACGTCCAACTTCCTCAATTCTTGTTGGTACCCTGTCGGGAATTATTTAAAACCCTTAAATTAATTCCGGGTATCCAATCTCTGTTTTTATTTTATTTTTTTATTCGAATTTTGAAACCCGACGCGACTTTTTAATTTTTGTATTTTGTTTTATTTTCACATTTAAAAAAAAAAAATTAAATTAATTTTAAACAAAAAATATTTATTTAAAAACACAAATTAAATGTCAGTTTTTAGTTCATTATTTTCTTTTAAAACAAACGTTTGATCTATGAAATAATTAAAATCGAAATGAAAAACCATTTATTTATTTATTTTTTCACCATAAAAATGTTCTTTTCATATTTTAATAAAAATCATAAAACAAGTTTTCGTGTGTGTGTGTTTCTCGTCTCTGCGTTACACTCA
Organism: Euprymna scolopes; assembly: GCF_053919585.1. Classification (NCBI taxonomy): domain Eukaryota; kingdom Metazoa; phylum Mollusca; class Cephalopoda; order Sepiida; family Sepiolidae; genus Euprymna; species Euprymna scolopes. The sequence continues at coordinate 16,151,533 of NC_136522.1, read as the reverse complement.
CATTTTTATTCTTTATGAATTTACTATTAATCGAGCATTTATTTAGATAAGATTACTTACGCAGAATACGGACCGTGCTTTTTTTTTTTTTTTTTTTTTTTTGATAGGATTTTCAAATTAAATTAAATTTTTACGGTATCTTTTGTTTAGGAAACTGTTAGATGAAAGTACAGAATAGTTACAAAACAAACAAAAACCCCGGCCTCCCTTCCTCATGTTAAGAATGGGTTTCTAAATAACGTTATTATTTCAGCACGATCCGTATTCTACCTAAGTACCGAAATAAGAAAATGCAATAATGTGTCTGACGTAGACGTACTAAACGAAATTATAATAAATCATAAAAAAATTCTAAATTGAATCCACCAGAATGCATGCCGATTTCTTCATAAGCCAAAATCAGACATTTTTGATATGTTGGGTACTTCTACAGACATGTTTATTCAGCTCGAAAAACATCCAGTGTTTACCGATGTATTGGAAAATTCAAAATGGCACCGAACTCTCTGTTGAACACGTTAAGTTTGGGGGAAATGAGTTAAAAATAAAAAAACCATACCAAATACTGTTAAAAACCCACCAAATGTATGTCAGCGTATGTCACGGTAACATATATTGAGCTAGTTTCTAACAGTATTTTGTATATTTTTTATTTTTAACTCATTTTCCCCAAACTTACCGTGTTCAGAGAGTTCGGTGCCATTTTGAATTTTCCAACACATCGGTAAACACTGTTTGTCGAGCTGAATGTTACATAAAATAAAAACACTAAAAATTTATCCAGTTGGGTAGAAAAGTAACTTCTCTTGCCTTTTGATAACATTTATTTGTTATATATTTGTTTTTTTTGACAGCTTTTTCTAATCTGTGTGTACACAGTAAAACAAACCCTAAAACTTTTATTTAACTTGAATAACTGCATAAGCACCGAATTTTCGTTATTCCAATTCCATGGAGTTTCCAAGAATGGTTCGCCTCGGTTCTTATCCTCAGAGGAAAGTAGAAAAATGATATTCGTAAAAAATTTATAATTTTGCTCGTTAGCACATGAATTTGGAAGCCTTTAAATTGTCGAACATATTCAATATAAATAAAACGTTGAGTTTTGAAGGTTGTATTTACAGCCAGTCATTTTGGAAATAAAAACATTAACACAATTATCCGTTTCTGAATCTTTGAAATGAGGATTGATTATTCGTATTTGGATTCATCGAACTATTGTTCTCATCTTGAGTGTCCTTTTCACAACAACGTGAAATCGCCCAGATTCCCGAGTTCGACAGAAACATTCCGGAGTTCGACAAGATACACCTGAAGAAGATCTGAGATTACATCGACCGAAACGTTGAGAATGGCATTCAAGATGAGAACAGTAGTCTGAAGAATCCAAATAATACGAGTCTTTAATTAAACAAATGGAAACTGTAAAAAATAGAAAATATACACTTTATCATGGCCGCTCTGTCTGAATTTGCGAACCGGTGTTCATCTCCAAAAGATTCCCCGTTGTTTTTTAGGCCACATGGCTTTGGATGGAATTTTTTTTATTGTATGAAAAAAAGTTGTTTTGAATTTATATTTTCTTAATTTGCGATAAACCTATTAATTATTATTTCCAAAATAATTTAAAAAAAAAAAAAAAAAAAAAAAAAAGCAGGTGCTAGCGCAATTATTGATCCGCGCTTTTTTAAAAAATAGTATTTTCAAGTTTAATGTTTTTATTAAATTGTAAGGTTAAAGTACAGAATAGGTGCAGAACACCCTCTCCATGTTAAGAATGGCTTTCTAAATAAGGTTAATGTTTCAGCACCGTCAATAAGTGCACTTAGTACCAAAAAACATTTTGATGCTATTTGTTAATATTACAAAAATTGTATGTTTTACTAAATACATTGGTACGAAAAAGTGTTTAAAAAAAACAAAACAAAAACAAATATATAAATGTTATAAGAAGCAAGATAAGTTACTCTTCTACCTACCTGGATAAGTTTTCAGTGGTTTTACTCGCTTTAAAATGTTTATTCAGTTCGAAAAACAAATGGTGTTGTGTGAGAACAAGAAAAATGGCCGCCACTTGACATCTATTTGAAGTCTCGCTAATGACTTAAAAATCAAACAAAATAGTGTTAGAAACCCATCCAATAAATTTTACCGTAACAGTTTTTGGGTGCGTTACTGACACTATTTTGTTTTATTCAGTTAATTTTTTTTTTTTTTTTTTTTTACCACTTTTTATTACCTATTAACAATCCCATTATGGGATTAGATGGGCAAAACGTGGCGAGACAACAACTATGGAAGGTGGTAATTACTAGGGATACAATTACGAGACTCGGAATTCCTATCTCGTCGCAGTTAATCACCTGAAGAAGGCCAGTTGAAGCAACAATTATGAAGAGTCCACAAATAAATAAATACATTACGGGTTTGTTTTGCAAAAATAACTGGCGGACCTGTACCAGAGTGCCCACCCCCTAAAATTGCGTTTTTCACCGTTTTTTTTTTCTTTCTTTCTTCTTCGACGATTATTGTAGATTACAGATTTAATAATCAGATTAGCAAAAAAAAAAAAAAAAAAACATTTTGGAAAAAGAAAAAAAATTTAATGACTTAAGGAGTAGGTTCACTTTCTCGTTATAACGTTCTAATCACGTGATACGTCAGTAAAGAAATGGACAGTAAGTCAGGTAGCAATAAAGTAGAACGTTATAACGAAAAATGAACCCTAGGGACTGCCAAAATCCACCACAGAATTACCCCACCCTATATGTAACACGATGTAACTTTATTATAAATTAATATTATCAATATAACTTTTGTAACATTATAAAAGAAGGGCAAAATAAACCAGTAATAATTAAAAAAAATCTTTTTTCGTCGAACGAAAATAATGAAATTGCGAGACGAAAATCGTGTTTACATAATTGGCACTTTAAAATGACGTCCCCATGTAGTAGACATTCCGAACGTGAAAACGTACCCGTATTTAATAAATCTAGCAAAAATCAACTAATGGTCAGATTTTTGTGAAATGTTCTATATTTATCCATTTTAGAATGAAATTACATATAAAATGTAATTTTCGTAAAATATGAGGGGAAATATTTTTTTAGTGCGTGTTCCACCCCCCCCTACTTATTTTTTTCGAAATTCGAACAAAATATATTTAAATCTATCGAAGTTTCTATTTATTATGAAACATAAGAGTTCAAATAAGTAAAAAAAATTTTTTTAGATTTAAATGCACATATTGAACAAAAATTTACCTTGAAGTTGCGATTAAAAAAAAAAATATAAACTTAATATTTTTTTTTTTTTTAAATAGCGTTTTTTCGAATTCAGTTGAATTGCCAAGAAAAAGAAACTTCGTAAACATTAATTTTTAAAAGATTAAAAGTAAAACCCCATTATTTCAAAATGTTCCGTTACAACATAGATTTTTAATTGTTTACATTTTGTTTTAAATATTAAGTTTTAATATAAACATGACTCTTGTCAGCTATTTTATCGCCAGATTAAAGCCAATTTGAAAATATTATTGCACAAATATTAAGCATTTTGTAGCCCCCCCCCTATTTTGTTTGTCTCTTTTTACCGAACAAAATATGGAACCCGGTAGGTAACCAAATGAACATTCAGTAAAACCGGGGTTTGTTTTACTGTACACATAGATTCGGAAAAGTTGTCACAAAACAAATATAGAACAAATAAATGTTATCAAAGGAAAGATAAGTTACTTTTCTACCCAACTGAATATATTTTTAGTGTTTATATTTAATGTAACATGTTTATTAAGCTCGAAAAACATAGTGTTTACCGATGTATTCAAAATTCAAAATGGCGGCCGACTCTCTCTCGGAGACGGTAAGTTTGGGAAAAGGAGTTACAAATAAAAAAAAAAGTCAAATACTGTTAAAAACCCGCCGAATATATGTCAGCCTATGTCACGGTAACATATATTGGGCGAGTTTCCAACAGTATTTTGTCTGGTTTTTTATTTATAACTCATTTTCCCAAACTTATCGCCTCAAAGAGAGAGAGTCAGCTGCCATTTTAAATTTTCCAATACGTCGGTGAACACTGTATGTTTTTCGAGCTGAATAAGCATGTTACATTAAATAAAAACACTAAAAACATATCCAGTTGGGTAGAAAAGTAACTTATCTTGCCTTTGATAACATTTATTTGTTATATATTTGTTTTTTTGACAACTTTTTCGAATCTATGTGTACAGTAAAACAAACATTTCATATTTAATATACAAATGTTTATAATATTATTAATCGCTAAACTGTGTAAATCTTAAAACCTAACAAAATTATAGCAAAGATTAATTATTAATTGCAGTTTGGAGAAGATAAACAAAGGTTTTAAAAAATCATTAAGTCGCTTCTGCCTTTCCATAGTTCGTATAGTTAACACAAATCTGACGTCATGGAAACATACGGTCCATTTTTTACAATCGTTTAGCAGACCCTAGTGAACCCCCTTCTTAAAAGTTAAATTTGTTTTTTTCAAATTATTTTCTGTTAATATGATACTTAAGTGTGTAATCCATGATAATCGTCGAAAAAAGTTTATAGAAACGTATAAAACACGCATTTTAAGGGGTAGGCATTCTTGTACAGGTCCGCCAAATAATTAAATCTAGCCTGAAATATAATTGCGAACTTGTTTGATTAAGGCCGGCTCTCAATTTCTGATTTTCAGATATAGCGGCCATGATAAAGTAGATAGTTTCTATTTTACTGAAATGGCTGAATCGTTTACGAACATATCGAAATGCATTCTGTTCGTTATCATGAACTTCTCAGCTTTAAGTTGATTGCTATTAACATAGCATCATTTTCACAAAATTAGCCATCTTAAAGCTGAAAAGTTAAAGATAACCATTTTTTAAAAAATAGAATTAAAAAAAATGATTATACTCTAGTACATATATTTTGATGAATGGTAAAATATGGTTTTAAAAAACTACCATAGCGACAAAAAAAAAAAAAAAAAGAAAAGATACACGAAAAGTCACATAATTTTATAAATACGTATAAGGATTTTATTTATTAATATAAATTCATTTAAATAAAATATGTCGTGATAAAAATCTTTAATTCCGTGCGACTAACAACCGAACCGAATCGAACCGGCTGCGGCTCGCTGAGTAAATATATTGTTTAATGTTTAAATGTAAATAATTTTATTTTGTTAAAATTCATATTTATATATCTTTTCTAATTATTGAAAACTGAAAATTATAATTGTCTTTTTTTTTTTTTTTATTGACAATATTTATTTTATACTAACTATTCGAAATTAGATATTAAAAAAAAAAAAATGCTTTACTACGGATGCCCAAAAGCAACACTTTTCGTGATTTTGTCGCATATTAATGTTCAATAATTAATTCTTTGCTCGTATTAATTCCGTTTCTTTCTTTGATTCTTATTTGATCATTTTAATGTTAAGAATATCCACACAAAAATATCGATTACTTTCTAGTAATCCAGAAAGGGAACTTAATTTAATTTTTGTGTATATGTGTATTATATATCTGAATATTATTTTTAAGTTTAGTCGCGTGTGGCGTACGTAACGCGCGGTTTCATTTAACTGACACGCCCTTTATTATTTTTATTTTTTTGCCTGTCTGTCCTTCCGTAAATCATTCCTCCTCCAACTAAGCAACACAGTTCAGCATTTTATTGCTTCTGCTGCGTTTGCAACTGCAGCAAAGTTAGACACAAGGTCAGTTTATGGTGAGGGATGAACCCCCCTCGTCGTCAAGGGGGCACACACATTGTATGGATGGAAAAATTAGTAGGATTGATATAACCAGATGGGAAGACGCCTCATGCGAATGAGTTAACCAACCTCTGGTAAATATGACAACCGGAATACCCTGGTCAAATCGTCCGCGTCCAGCAAACTTAAAGACCATACCGGAAACTCGAAAATGAAATGAAACGAAACAAAATTTATTTATTTTGATATTATTTATTTTATTTATTTTATTTTAGGTACGCATTAAAGAACGAATTGCTATTTCGTTATCTTTCTTACTAAAATAAAATTAATTCTTTTATTATTTTTTTTCCATGCGTACCTATTTTAATTTTACCCTGTTATTATTTTAGTTCACTGATTATCTTATTAAAATGTTTCGTTATCTTTCTTACTAAAATCAAATAAAATTGTTAATTCTTGTATTTTTTTCATGCATACTTGAATAAAATTCACTGAAACGAAAAATAAAATAAAATAACGAAATACCCCCCCCCCAAAAAAAAACTACAATTTCTTCTTGGTCAAATAACACGACAAATTTGTTTGCGAACAGAAAAATATTTGAAACACGCAAACATTTATTGTATAAAAAAATGTATAAAAATATAATTGTAAAAACATTTATTGTATAAAAATGTATAAAAATATAATTGTAAAAACATTTATTGTATAAAAATGTATCAATATATAATTGTAAAAACATTTATTGAAAAGTCTGCGGAAGAAAATATAATTTTAATAAAACAATTCCGTAATGAATAATAATATTAATAAATTATTATTTTCGTTTCATTTCATTTTCGAGTTTCCGGTGTGGTCTTTAAGTTTGCTGGACGAGGGCGATTATTTTTTTCGTGGTGATTTGGCCAGGGTATTCCGGTTATCACATTTACCCCCCCCCCCCCTTTCAGTATTATAGTATTTTTAAGTTAAATTCTAGTTTCTTATGTTTGTTAAATTGTTAGGTGAAAGTACAGAATAGTTACTTAACACCCTTCCCGCCCCATATTAAGAATGGAGGTACTTTTTAAGATAATCGACAGGTCGATTTTTTAATATGTCGTTTTAAGCCAAAACAGTACTTAATTTTCATGTGGAAAATATTAATATATCCAAAAATTGTGAAAATCCATCGAGCAGAACAACTGCTATGGTATTCCGACATATATCTCAAGACTTTCTTAAAAATAAAACACTTTTTTTTTTTTTTTTTTTTTTTTTTTACAGAAATATCATTCTTACGCCAAACTTATAATACTAATACTACAAATACTATTAATAATTCGTTTAACAATGTGATAAATTCCCTCAGTTAAAATGTTTAAAAAATGTTTAAAAAATGTTTAGTCGGGGACGTCAAGTAGGTGTGTCAGAAATTTCGTGAAAAATAATAATTCCACCCCGTCTTTCCAAGCTTATAACTCCTCGAAAAATGTAATTCAAGCCCTATTTTTTTTTTTTTTCAATTAAAGGAGCAAGGACCAAGGTTTCATTAAAAAAACAAAAAAAAACAAAAGAAAAAACAAATAACGTGGTTAAAAAAAAAGGTTTAAAACTTCGAACTTTACAGGTAAATTTCTAAAAAAAAACACTACTTTTTTTTTGTTTTAAATTTGAATATATTATTTATATTATTTATTGACCTTTTCTCTTCAATTTCTGATATATAAAACTTTGGTGAGTAAATTAATTATTTACTTTTTAATAGACACTTGAAAATTGGGGGGGGGGCGTGAATTAAAAAAAACAAACGTTTGTCTAAAATATTATATTCAGTTTATTGGAAAGAGCATAAATTTCACATTGACCCTGAAAATATCGTAAAAATAGAATCAATAGAAAAATTTTGATAGATTTTTAAAGTTTAAAAATTGAAAAATATTGAGTTCGTAAAATTCATTACTGCTTTTTAAAAAAAATAAAAAAAATATTTCTATCACTTTTAAAACAACTTTAATAGTTTATTTTGGAAGTATAATTCATAAAGAAAATAAACAACCCACTTTTAAAAGAGAAATTACGAGTTTTTTTTTTTTTTTATATTTTATTCGCAGTTTCGTGTTAGGGGTGTCAAAAATCCCTACAAAAATTCTGATACACCCCGGCTATTATCGGGTAGAAAACAAGGGAAGTGATGCAAGAATGAAATATCTCAAGATATATGCCGGATTGCCATTGCTATTGTTCTTTTAGTAACAAAAAAGAAAAAAAGTCCGCCATTAAAGTCTCGAAAAAGGAGATAAGTATCTCCCCTGTATTCGCAATCCTCAAGGTGTTTACATCTAGAGAAAATGCAATTTCCCCAAAAAATCTCCGTAAAAATTACTTTTAACTATAAATTTTATACATATGGTTAGATGAACTCGTAGCACTTGAGCCCCCGCGATGTAATTACCTCCCAACTAACTCGACAAGCAGGAAAAAATTTAGAGATTCTTAAATGCTAAAAAGTTTTCTACTCTAATAGTTTTTTTTTTTTTTTTTTCTCTCAAATTACTGGACTGGAATTCTCTCAGTTTCCTGCTTCGATAACTGTACTAACAAGTTGAAATTTAAATGTAATGTAAACAAATATCTCTGCTTAAGATGTGGTCTCAAATAATAGCACCTTACGTCCAAGTACCTTAATTGCTGTTCTTTTTTGCCATCCAATCTCAATAGAAACAGATCATATATCGAATAGGAACGGCACAGTCTGCCTTCTTCCATATTAACTGGTGTTTGTGATCCCGACGGGAAATACACTTGGACACAAAGGGATCTATCCTTCTGTATGGCTGGGAGACGTGGCTATGAGAGCAGCGGATCTGCGCAAACTTGAAATCTTTGACAATTCTCCTTTGCAGCATTCTGCGTTGCTGTCGTGGAGATATCCCTTGCCATCTGTCCTTCTTCAATGACGTTTCTGGTAGTTTGGATATGCAGCTTGTTGATCAGAGGAAGAGCTCAATTGCGAGCCCCCCCCCCCTCTGCCTGGCTGGCATAAACCTGGAGGGACAACAATTAAGGATGATCTGGCAGTAATTGGACCCACAAGTAGTTGATTTCTGGCAGGATTGTGTAGCCATATCCCGTGACCTGACTCAAGATTAATGAAACTGGACTGTGATAGTTCAAGATGCAATTTGTGTTCAGGAGGAAGCTGGCTCAATCTCACTGGGATTACGGTACGGTCGCTACAAGTACAAGTTCGCCTTGTTTGAAGTGAATAGGAGGAAAGAATCTTCATCAATGCTCTGATCCCCATCTGGCATCAATTGAAATGGATGGCTCTCATCTTTTGACAAGCTTCTGAGTTTGACCTTTACTCCTGATCTGAAATGAAACACGTACATCAAGTCTGTTGCCAAGGTCGCTGGGAAGATGGTGGATCCTTCTACTGCTCGAGAACATATCTCACTACTGATGCAATTCTCTATCTGTATAAAAGCCAAGTACACTCAAGGATGGAGTACTGCTGCCACATCTGGGCAGGAGCTGCTAAAAACAGCCTATCCTGCCTTGACAGAGTACAAAATACTTCATGGCTTAGTGAGGGATGCCCTTTTCTCTTCTCTGCAACCTCTCTCCTACAGAAGAGACGTTGCAAGCCTGTCTTTGTTTTATCGTTATTTCCATGGCAAGTGCTCGCCAGAGCTCCAATCTCTGGTCCCCCCTCACCAATCTTTCACGATAAACACCTGTCTAGCTGAAACCACTGTCATTAATTTTCCCCACTCTTTATCTGTGCCTAAATCCAAACGTAAATTCCATGAACACAGCTTCTTAGAAGTGCACAACTGTGGAACTCTGTTCCGTTTGCCTATTTCCCACCTGACTACGACTTTGATATCTTCAAGTCCAACATAAACAAATTCCTGATGAACTTCCCCCTTAAGTAAGACACTTTGTCAAATCTCCAATATTAATGATTACTACGATACTATCCCAATGATTACTGTACATGCAATAACCCTTATCCCAGAGTAGCTTCCGGGCTTTGATAAGTGGTGACCTCCATGTTTAAAAAAGAAAAACAAAAGTTAGATAACCTATAGATGACTATTGCAATGTAGTGTTGCATAAGATGGGCCTATAAATCTGTGATCTCATTCCATGCACAATGAAAATGTCAGCGGCAAATGACAAACTTTCTATGATTCCATATTTAAAATAGATTAGTTTATCAAAGACTGTAGTTATTTTTGGGGGTACAATCAGGTGTAGGTTCACGTACGTGACAGCCGTGATGATCTCTCGCACACTGGACAAATGACTGTAAATTTGTACCAGTGAGTTTTTTTCTTTTTTTCTTTTTTTTTTCTTTTTTTTTCTCCATCCAGTCTTCGCCACTTGCAGTACCAAAAATTTGGGGGGTGGGGGACATAGAGGACTGTTATTCATTTTGTTGTAATGCATGCGGTGTTGCTTGCTATGCGTATCCTTACTACATGTGAATAACATGCTCTTGTATTTCTTCTGTATCCAATAAACACTTGATCATTACGACACGCCAAAAAGTAAACTGTACTTATCTAAACTATGATTTTCTGTACTGCATAAGAGGAGAGAGAGAACTCGAATACTAGATACTATCCTTAATCTAAGGGTCTCTCTGTCCAGGGGTTTGTCAACACAACCATGGCATGAGGATAATTTTCCTACAAGTAAACCCTGACTAAATATTCAAAATCACATCGTATTCACAGCCCAAATAAGATCTTCGCTGTATGGCTAACCAACACTGACTTTTATGAGGAATGGTGTATGTCTTTACTTTTTTTTTTTTTTACTTGGGAGTTGCCACTTATTAAGGCCACTCGAGGATAAGGGTCAATGTAAGGTGGTTGTGGTGTAGTTATTGTCAATGGTGTAAATTGAGTAGAATTTGATTATTTATGGGGACGGCTTAACATTTTATATTTGATTTGAAGGCTACCAGGTTGTATTCCACTGGGAAGCAGGCCAGCAGAACAGTGTTCTACAGACGGGCAATTCTGAAAGCTTTGTTCATGGAATCTGCATTTAGATTTGTGCACGGATAGTGGTGGAAATCGTATATAGTGATTGTAGCTAGTCGAGTGTTTTTTTTTTTTTTTTTTTTTTTTTTTTTTTTTTTTTGTGAAAGTTTGGCAAGAGGGAACTCCATCTCAGGTAACATGAAGCTATATACTCCACCAGACCAGATGAATTCTTGTCCTAGAATCTAGTGAGCTCAACTTCTTTACTCAGTGTTTGAGATCTAAAGAACTTGAATGGAATATTCGAATATCTGTATGTACAGAGATTAAGTATTAGCCCCAGGAAGCGCCTCTTTCCCTGTGATTTCTGAAAACTTTGAAGTAAAATCAAACCAAAAAATATAAAATACATCAAGTGACCTACTATTTTATTTAGATTATTCATAAATACTTTTTGATTTCACTTATTTTTTATAGTATGTAGTTGCCCCCCCCCTCCCCGATCACAACTCTTCTCCCCCTCTCCCGATCATCACCCACTTCCTTTCTGACTTAAATCAAAATCTTTATAAAATAAGCAAAACTTGATTTGATGAATCCTGTTGCATGTCTTTGAACTATGCAAGCTTAAAAACTAAAATATTTTAGGTGTGAGCATTTTTTTTTCTTATAGTGTTTTTGAGCAGCTTGTTAGTGTCCATTTACTTGTCTCCTCATGAAGACCAAGTTAGACACAGGATAGATAATGTAGGGAAAATCAAGCTCCTCTAAAAGAGGCACTCTGGATTCAAACAAAAATAAAGATTCGCTCAGTCTAGAACAGGACTTTACATTGCGAGTGAAATGGTCGTATTTGTGAATGATTTCTTTTCTTTTTTTTTTTTTAAATTGGCGACTAGAAATAATAAAACACTTGACTGTTGGTGATTTTTTTTTTTTTTTTTTTCACTGACAATCTTCTAAAGTTCATTAGTAAGAGTAAAATGTCTTTTTTTAACCTTTATTTTAAATAGAACGAGCAAAGTCAAATTAGTTAAATAATAAAAGGTTTAATAGAACAATATACCTTTTCTTTTTTTTATACCTTCAAGTCTCAACATAAAATTCAGTTCATATTTAGAATTATGCTAATTTAAAAAAAAAAATACAGAAAAATCTTTGATTTACGTACTCGTAAGGAAACAAAGATATCATACTCCAAATTTTCATGGAAAGTGTTCGACTGAGCTTCAATCTACGGCCCCCCCCTCGCCAAACTTTCACAAGAAACACTAGACTAGCTGAAAACATTATCAATAATTTTCCCCACTCTTTATCTGTGCCTAAACCTAAACATAGATTCCATGATCAAAGCTTCTTTCTTAGAACTGCACGCCTGTGGAATTGTCTTCCGTTTTCCTGCTTTCCAGCTGTCTATAATATGGTTGTCTTCAAGTCCAACGTGAACAAGTTTCTGATGAGCCGTTCCTCTTAAGTTAACAAATTTACTGAATTTCCATTACTATATTGTCTTTTTGACTACTCTACACTCTTTAACCCTTATCCTTGAATGGCCTATCGGCCTTGATAAGTGGTAACGCCTATGTAAAAAAAAAAAAACATGTGGGTTTGGCTAATAACTTTTCTATTAGGCTAATAAACGAAAATATTTAGTTGTCAAAAGTCAACTAAGGATAAATTTGTCCGTAAAACCTTGTAGAAGGATTTCTCCTTCATTGACCGAGAACAGAAAGACAAACTGCAGCATCAGAACACATACTATACTTTGCTCCTAATTAATGAAAGCCAATTTGATAAAAAAGAAGAAAAAACATTTGTGTCGGGAATCTTATTTTCTTTTACCGGACTTCTCACAACTGTAAATTCGGGGAGATAACAATTTTCGTCTAGATTAGGTTTTATAAAACCAGCAAATTGAGACGGGGTGGGGGTGCTCTTGTAATATGATGGGGCTCACAATGTGTTCTCGATTCCTTAGTATTCATCTACTTGGTATTCATCTACGTTATTGACAGAATCTACTGATCAGGTTTTGGTGTTGATGTAGCGCTCAAGTCTTCTATCTTTTGATTGTTCTTTTCTCAATCATTTTAACTAGGGTTACGGAGTCGGAGAGAGTTGGTTTTAGTTGGAGTCGGATTTCTAAGAGTACTAGGAGTCGGAATTTTTTTTTTTTATCTGACTCTAACTTCTTAAGTCCAATAATTATTATTTTTTTTTTTTTTACATGGTTTTCCTGTTTAGTTCCACTAGTTGTACAATTTAGCAGTTTTTGTATGGTTTTGCTTTTATTTTTGGCTATATATCATATTTTGAGCTGCAATGCTTCTACTTTATCAAGATATTTTGGTCCATCAGATCCCTGCAAATCCTGTCTGTTTTTGTTGTGACGTCAGACAGGATCAATGAAAAGTGAGATCACTGTGAATTACATCGGATAACAATTGATTATAATCCCAAAGTTATCCTGTTCTTGAATCAAATGGAATTTGGCAGTTGGATTAGTCTAGAAACTATCCGGAATTACAATCTTATCTGAAAAAGCCTAAATCAATAAAAAAGAACCGTTTATAGCTTTTCCTGTTTTTCCTTTGATCCTTTTTCCATAAAGACAATATTATCTTTTAAAAAATTTCTTCTCTGTGTAATATGCCTTTACTCCTATCTTCTGATGACAAGTGTTTGGCTTCGAAATGCTATGGCCTAAAGAGGTTTCCCTATCCCTAAATATTGTATTCCCTTTTGAACTGATAGCCTAATAAAATTTAATTGTAAACTTTTTATCCCCTTGTTATCTTAACTTATACTATAAAGCTGGTTGAGTTTATATGTGAGTATATTTATCATACAAGTGAATGTTAAGCGTAAAAAATAATATGCATGAAAAGTATTTATAAAATGCTTGCTGAATAGATGTGGGAGGCTGGTATATGGACCTGCAGAATAGATTTCCTCATAGGGGTCAAAGAGTCGGAGTCGAAGATATCAAAGGAGTTGGAGTTGGCATCTTAGGAATTCTAGAAGTCGAAGTCGGACTTTTACCATCCGACTCCGCAACCCTGGTTTTAACAGACGTTATTAAGTTTTGTTTTTATGGAAATTACTCTAGCTAAGCATGAAGCCACTTGATGTAAGGAGCTAATAATAAGAATTAAAAAAAAAAAAATGATTATTGCAAAGACAGGAGATGCCTACTGGGTTTAGTCTTAGAGCAAGGTTATAAGTAAGAAGAAAAGTTTTGTATGAAGAGAAGTTGACACCCTATTTTTAGTGCAACAAATGTTGATATCGACGCCCCCCCCCCTCCAACGAATTCCTAAAATTTGCCAAAGGTTAATGCTAACTTTCACTTTCGGTGTTTCCTTTTGAATTACCATTCTTTGTATTTATGTGATATCAAGCAGTGAGTGTTGATGATGCGTAATGACATCATTGTGCAAAAGTAAACGCATTTAAGTATCTGAAAGATATGTTTGGTTACGATGATGAAAAACCAAGGAATGAACCAGGGGACCTTTTTAGATGTGTTTAAGTAATTCCTTTTACCAACAAGAGTGACATTTGTGTGTATTCGTTCGTTTGCAGACTGTTATCTTCATAGTTGTTGTTTCATCACTTTTCGACCAACTTATCCTCTGGCCTTCTTCAGGTGGTTAACCGTGATGAACCTGAAAAAGACCAGAAGATAAGCTGGGCAAAAAGTTATGAAACAACAATGAAGATGAGGATAACGGTGCAAAAAGAAAGAATATACAAATTATGAAGCTTCATCTCAAAAAGATTACAAAAAAAAAAAATCTATATATATAAAAGCGAAAATGTATGTATGTGTGTATGTATGTGTGTGTATGTATGTATGTATGTATGTATGTGTGTGTGTTTGCTTTTTCTGTGTGTCCACAAAAGGCTTTTTTCAGAGAAGCGGTCGGTCGGTTCACAACTTTTTAAAACTTTTTATATCACATATAAATTGTAATATCTCACAGTTAACAACAAAGCTCGCCTGTCTATTTAATATGCTTGATTTCGGGAAGATAAATATTCAACATTTGTCGCTCGCTGCATGTGGGTTAGTCTTTTTCCTATAACATCTTGGGGAAAATAAAAATCTCGCAATCAAACTTGACCTCATTAACTCATTAAAACGGGCACCTGCCAAATCCAAGTAATTAAATAAATTCAAAAGTGTTTCCGTTAGCATCTCGCGGTGGGGCAATGGTTAACGTCGCACGTTTTTTTTTTTTTTTTTTTTTTTTTCACACTTTAATTTACAACTTTGCCTCAACGGTTTGATCCTCATACTTACTTTTTTTTTTTTTAACCCCCCCCCCCCCGAGTTTCCACACACACCTCCAAACACCGGGCAATACCGGGTACCCCTCGCTAGTCTAATATAAATCTCACCTGTCTGTTTAAATGTATGTATGTATGTCTGCCTAAAACTTTCCACAGAGGCTACATACACACATACATTTGAACAGACAGGTGAGATTTATATTATAGACTAGTGGGGGTATCCGGCATTGCCTGAGTGTTTGAAGGTGTAAAAGAAAAAAAAATGTTTTGGTAGATAGGTAGGCTTGAACTGGAGCTCTTGAGGTTAATAGACGGATGACTTATCTGCCACGCCACGATGGCAGAGAACTGAGAATGTGTAAAATAAAAATCATGAAAAAGTGATGTGACCGGTGCGTGTTTAATGAGGTCAAAATTCACGCCACAGTGAATGAAACCTTCATAACGGCACAAGTGGCAAGTACGTTCGGAATTTAATTCCGCACTTAATTTTAACTGCAGGATAGTTCTTTTGGGGTTTTTTTTTTGTTTTTTTTTACTCAACTTTATTAGTGGGTCTCCAACTGAAAGCAATTGTCTGATATGACGGTGAAAACCGACATTGACCAAACGTCCATCGCTTTCTGGACGTTCCTAGCCCGTAGCCGGGAACTGCTCATTAGTTTCACCTTTTTGCCTTTTGTATATATAGATTACATGATACATTTGTAAGGATTTTTCATTTGTTTGAAGTGTGAATTTTTAGATATATGGTGTGAAAATTGGATTAGTACACAAGATGTCAGTTTTTATAATTTCCAACAAATCCTGAACCATCATAATTGTGTTAGCTAGCAAAAAAAAAAAAAAAAAAAAAAAATGTTACCAACATTTGGTTTGAAATGTCTTGTATTAAATGAAACAATATGACTCTGCAAAACAGATGACTGACTTTTTTTTTTTTTTTTTTTTACTCTGTCATGTGGCAAAAGCTACTGATAGCAATACCACTGAAATTGTGTTACCACCCAGGGTTGACAGCTGATAAGAAACTGGTATCGCACGTGTGATCATGTAATGTGTGAACAAAAAAAATGAATAAATCAAAAGTTTGACTGTATTATTTGTATTTTATTTTTATGTTTCGATTAATATAACGTCTGCTCTTCTTCCGTTGTATCTTTATACAAATCATTATCTAATCCATTGGAGTCATATGCTTGCATTCTATCTTGAGTAGAAGTCCTAAATAATTCACAATTGTATTAGTATCGCCATCAGTGAGGATTAAACCTTCATCCTCCAGAAGAATGGGCCCTGTCGGTGGGGCATTAGAATATGCCGACTGCCCCCCCCCCCCCTGCAGAGGGTAAAAGTCCCTCAATGGGCTCCTGGATATGACCTTAAACTATATCCAGTGGTGAGGCCCCAGCTTGTGGGCTTTGGGGAGTGTGGAGCCACCCTTTAATTACCATTGCTCCCGGGTCCACTCTGACCCGGAGTGGTAGTACCTGTTAGGATCCCGACTATGGGTTAAATAGAAACCGACGTGAAAACAACAAATATATTCTATTAAAAAAATTTTCTTCAAAATCTTTGGATTCGGCATTAAATAATCCGAAAAGGGTTGATATGCCGTAAAACTACCAACCAACAATCCAGAAGAACGCCACTTAGAAATGCATGCTACTTAGCGCTTTATCTCTTACACCACGGGTCCTTGAGTAACCACCCCATGGTATAATGGAATTTGCGAGGACCTGTGGAGTAACGAATGAAGTACTAAAAAAAAATAATTTCTAAATGATACTCTTTCGGATGTTGAAGGTTCAATCCTCAGTGCGGGCGACACTCAAAAATACAATTGCAGGTTACTTAGAACTTATCCTCAATCAATCGTGCGACTTCTGTAGATTATACGAAGGGTTCCATTCGAAATTCCATACAGATTTCCGAATTCACAAATATACACCTGAAGAGTCGGAGGTTATATCAGTCAAAACGTAAGAATAACTCGCAAGATGAGAACAGTAGTTTAAATAAACCAAATAATATAAATCACCAATCGTCATTTTAAAAATGCAGAAACAAAAGTTTGACTTTTCATTTCTTTAATAAACTCGGGTACTAAATGGAAAAAAGACTGTAGAGTTTGAGTCTGTGCCAAATTGTGAGACTCCAACTCTACAAATAAAAGTAATACTTAATGCCAAAAAAAACAGATATCAATTTTGTGTTGATAAATCGCGATTGAATATTGGTTGCTTTGTCACATTTTGGTTTGAAATAGCGTTTTATCGGTCACGTTTTGGTTTGAAATAGCGTTTTATCGGTCACGTTTTGGTTTGAAATAGCATTTTATCGGTCACGTTTTGGTTTGAAATAGCGTTTTATCGGTCAAGTTTTGGTTTTGGTCCTGGATATGACCTTAAACTATATCCAGTCGGGAGGCCCCAGCTTGCGGGCTTTGGGGAGTGTGGAGCCACCCTTTAATTGCCATTGCCCCCAGGTCCACTCTGACCCGGAGTGGTAGTATCCGTTAGGGTCCCAACTATGCGTTAAATAGAAATCAATTTGAAAACAACAAATATATTCTATTAAAAAATTTTTCTTCAAAATCTTTGGATTCGGCATTAAATAACCTGAAAAGGGTTGATATGCCGTAAAACAAAAACAACCAACCAACCAACCAACCAACATTTTGGTTTGAAATAGCGTTTTATCCGTCACATTTTGGTTTGATATAGTGGTTTTTGTCTGTCACATTTCGGTTTGAAATAGTATTTTTTGTCTGTCCTGCTACGGGTTGAGATAGCGTTTTTTGTTTGTCTGTTGTGCGATTATTCTAAATTGCATTTTTGTCACTAAACGTTTAGATTGAATGGATGCCGCTTATGAATATGTGTTGTTTAAAATAATTGCAGATGTTTATGATTATATTTTATTCTTTTTACTTCTGATTTGGCTTCAAGAGTTTTTAAATCTCTTCCTTTCCCAATTTTCCAAATAATTCTTCTTGCGTTCTTACCATTTAAAACTTTTTTATTTTATTGTCTGACAATTTAGTAGGAAATGCCAACTATGGAGGAATGTCAATTATCTTTATTTTCCAAAAATAAATTTGGAATTCTATTAGTTTTTTTTCTTTCACATACTGCAGAATTCAGATATGTGTATGCTCATCTTTGGACTATTCTGATAATGCGTACTACTATTCTCATCTTGGTTGTTATTTTCATGATGCCTACACCTATCCTTTTGAATTTTGGAACTTATACAGAATTACGAACTGAACTCTGTATTTTAACCATTTGGGAGGGAGGTATTCTTATTCTGTCATCCATGACCGGATAGAAATATTCATTTTTTTTCTTATTCTTCGTTATTATTGACTGCAGTAAGAATTCTTCTATTCTCTGTTCTATTCTGTTTTGTTTACGGTTATCCTCACCTCTTTTTGGTCTCTTGACAAAGGAGGGATTGGACCTAGTAATTTACTTCCATTTGTCCGTTCACACTTTTCTCAATAACCATGGATTTTTAAAAAATTTTGCACAAACATCAGTCCTGGTGAAAGAAAATTTTTGCCAGAACAGATTTTCTGGGATAACTCTGGTTGCCCCTTTAGGGGCCGTTATAGGGGTAACATTGCCCTAAAATTGTCTGTCAATTCATTTGTTCACACTTTTCTCATTAACCACTCCTTGAATTTTTTATAAAACTTTGCACAAACATTAGTTTGGTGAAAGTAAATTTTCACTCATGAAGGGGGATCCTCCATACTCAGCTTGTTAATGTCTCAAATTAATAGTTGAGCTTATCTTGACGTATGTGTGCTGTTAGTATTTTCTTTTCTTGTTCATTTTAGTTAATATTTTTATTTCTCTTGTGTATTGTTACCTTTAAAGTTTATTCTGTGTCTACAGTTGTTTGCTATTTCACTTCTATAGTTTAATAGGTTTGGGAGTCCTTAAAGTTTAGAATCTAAAATGTCTTATTTAGGCATAAATCTATACGTGTTGTTTAAATTTCTACATGTACTGGCCTGTTGTTATTTTCTATTTAACTATTGGTGAGCGTCTGCTTACTTTTAGTTCACAGTAATGGGTTGCTAGTGCCATTTTTATTTATCGCTTTTATTATTGAATGTGCATTTCTGGTTATAATATCTGGAAATAATTGGTAAACAATGCTGTTTGTTAGGTAATTTACTTTGTAACAAAGTTCATGAGTTATACAATTACAGTTTTTTTCTTCATTATTAAATTTGGAATTTCTCTTTGGATGTCTGCTATTCAGGCAATTGGGTTATTGCTATTTCTAGTGGCTATAATTTTGTTCTTAATGTAATTTTTATTGTTCCTATATTGGTAAATTTGTTTGATTTACTTTTTCTCTACTGTTCCCATTTAGTATTTTATTATATGCTTTGATTATCGCAGCAACTCTAGGAAAGTATTAAGTTATTTTTATTAAAGATTTTG
This sequence comes from Euprymna scolopes, assembly GCF_053919585.1. Classification (NCBI taxonomy): domain Eukaryota; kingdom Metazoa; phylum Mollusca; class Cephalopoda; order Sepiida; family Sepiolidae; genus Euprymna; species Euprymna scolopes. The sequence continues at coordinate 16,132,053 of NC_136522.1, read as the reverse complement.
TGCAAGGGATTGGTTGTGGGAAATGCATTGTTTGAATGAGATTTAGGAATTTCTTCAAGTTTATTTTTTAGTATCTAATTATAGGGCGGAGTATACCAAATTATATTTCTTTTCCTTCCACTTTTAGTTTTATTATAGCAATTGGTGTCCTAAAATATTTAATTTCAATATGATGGTACCTTTCTTTTTTTTTTTTTATTATTATTTAAAGAACTGTGTGTGATATATATGTCCCACAACGTCAGATGACCCCCCCCTTTTTTTTCCATATGCAATTAACCATACCTGGCATAAAAATTAACATTTCTACTCGGTCATAGCTGATGGAATGAGAACAATATAGCTCTGGTAAAAAATAAAGTGCTCAATTCCAGGAAAGAGTTTATTAGGCATGTGTATGCGGTGTGATGTAGGAAAGTGTGAAACCTGGCCAGGGAGGGTTGAGGACACGTCGCATGAAGAGAAATGATATGATGAATATATATATATATATATATATATATATATATATATAGTGACCTCGTTTATTTGTGTGAGGAATGGTCTCTACCTAACTACTGTCAGTTTTTGGTCTTCAGACTTGAAACTTAAAAATTCCATTTGGGTTTTTAGGCGGTAAAAATAGCTTCTAAGGGATCAAATTGAAAAATTGGAAATGACTATGAGACATAAAATTAGAAACTTGTGATTTCTGTAACTTTGTAATTGTGCTTAATAATGGGTAATAAAAAATTCTCTGGCTATCCAAACGAATATGATGCTGTTGGCACGGCAACTGAGAAAGCTGAACTAATTGTTTGTAGTATGTGGTGGACTCGCTTGAGTGAGTTATGAGAGTTTGGAATTTGCAAGCAGTCGCCAAACCCACATGTATATCTCTGAAGGGAGAGTTAAGTTTTCTGTTTGGTTATGGCACTGAACTTTCCTTTGTACAAGCAACCTATTTGGTAGAATCAGTGTCATGACTGGAACGCATTGGATCGCCGTGCCTGATCAGCCAGTATTTGTTACTTATTGAAAAGAACCGGCCTAATCGACACAATTGACCCAGTGTAAATGCTGCAACCATGAGCATTTTTTTCTTACAAAAGGGTTACCACATATCAAGGCCCGGAGGTCACTCGAGGATAAGCATTAATGTGTGTATTGTAGTCATCGGAATAGTTGTGTAATAATCGTTTGTAGAAGTAATTTGTTATAATTAGATCATTTACAAGGACGGCTGAACAGGAACTTGTTTACGTTGGACTTGAAGATAATGATATTGTAGTCAGCTGGAAAGCAGACCAGCAGAAGTGTTCCACAGGCAGGCTGTTCTAGGGAAGAAGCTTTGTCCATGAAATCCATGTTTAGGTTTAGGCAAGGATAGAAAGTGGGGGAATTTATTCATAGTGATTTTGGCTAGACGAGTGTTTTTAGTGAAGGATTGGCGAGGAGGGACCATACATTGGAGCTCAGTCGAACACTTGTCATGAAAATGGACTAATTGACCAGCTTGCCACAATCTTAAAAAGTGTTTTCAAACCTACTTAATCCTAACATAAGGAAACTGTCATGTGAACGATTTGTGTATGCAAAGTCGTGAAACAGGTGACAGACAAAAATCCAATGACCCCCTCCCCCAGTACCAATTTTTCAATTTTGACCCATTAGCAGCCCTTTTTTCCGGATGGAAACCGATTAGAGTATTCCACATGTCCGAATACCCTATATACCAAATTTAAAGTTTGTAGATCAAAAACTTGTTGAGTATATAGGTTGAGAGTTGTCCTCTCTTTCTCACGCACGCACACATATACTCTTGCTTTATAGATATATAAATATGCTTGACTGATACATAGGCGATGTAACATTCACATTTGTCAGACTTTCCCCCAGAGTGTGGGAGAACAGGAAATTTAAAAATCAAGACCAAGATGGCGGTACATAAGACTTGCAACCTAAGCATGCGGCTGTACGGCAGCGAATCTTAGATGCTGTATGCACACCAGGAAGGACGCCTACACACTTTACATATGCGCAACCTGAGGAGAATTTTTGGTATTAAATGATCAGATTTTATCACCAATATTGAGGTTCTCCAGCGTGTGGATGTGCCCAGTATGTACATTCTCTTGCATCAGGGTTGACATGGGCATGTCTGCCAGATAGAAGACGGCAGGATCCCAAAAGACCTCCTCTATCGAGAATTGATAATTGACAAGAGAAAAAGAGGTTGCCCTTGTCTTTGATTACAAGACACGTGTAAAAGAGCTATGAAAGAGATTGGCATAGACCTTGGAATTTGCTGATCAGCACCATATCACCAGCGACGTCGGAGGCAAGTTGTAGCAGGAGAAGCGAGCACGAGGCAAAGAACGACTGCTGTCTGCTACCAACCTCTCTCCTTTAGGGCACAAAAACCAAGATCAGACATGATCAATGGATGCCAACACACACACACACACGCACACGCACACACACACGTGTGTGTGTGCAGAACGGTCTCTACTAAACTACTGTTAATTTTTGGTCTACAGACTTGAAACTTGATATATAAGGGATTTGGACCTGTAGAACAAATTTGATTTGATTTTTAGCTGGTAAAAATAGTTGCTATGGTGTTAAAATTGAAAAATCAAAACTTGGCAGGCATAAGTTGATTTAATGTTTACCTTCCACAAATGTGCAAATATACATTTATACATTTGTCAGTTAATTTGTAAAGCTTTGATAGGCATTTTGTCTTAGCTCAGATGGTACTAAAAAAGTCATAATTTGTTTAAGTTTTGAAATCATTATTTTAAATATTCAGTACAATAGAGAATTGACTAATAATAAATACAAAATCTGCATGGATTAAAATATCCTATTTAAGCATATTTTATGACCGGGCAACGCCATTTGGTTTCTTAGTATTCAGATCCGTCTTAGCAAACAAGAAAGATCTGTGTTGTACCCAAAGAGAGAAAAGAGAAAGTGGGGGTGTAAAGAGAGGAGACAAGGTAGAAAGAACAGAGACTGCACAATAATTTATGTAGTTATATATTTTTTGTTCATTTCTAGGGCTGTGACAACAGCATATTTCTTTTCATTGTTTTGACTGTTGAGTATATATTCGTTAATATCTTATGTTTTTATATAGACTGGTGTGGTTCTCAGTTGATTGACTGTGTCTTACTGTATCTGATATATACTTGAGTCAAAACAATGAAAAGAATATTCTGTTGTCACATTATTTTGTTACAGATTCTGTTTGAAGTACGACCCATGCTCGTTGATCACGTAGCATGAGTAACGTCGCGTGAGTAAGTAACACGTCCCTTATTTAAGCTTCTATGTTCTTACATATATTTGACTGGTAGAACTTTCTGACACCATAGTTCATTGCGGTTATATACCATTTAAAATGATCTGAAGGTCTTTCTATATATTACACAAATATACACGTTTACACTTAATAAATATAACGATATGTTATATATATATATATATATATATATATATATATATATATATATATATAGCAATAGATATGCATACGGTAAATGAAACGTGTGTGCGCCAAGTTTGCTTCCATAATCAACTTGTTACAACTGTATTCGCCTTAGTCAGGTTAAGCTGGCTTCTTCATTGGCTGACATTAAGTCTTGAATCATGACAGCCCATGCATGGTGGTCCTGCATGGTTAACCAGTCCCGGTTTCTATTATCAAAGGCCGACGACCTGTGGGTTAGAGAGCTCAGCCGAGTTGTTGATGGTTATTGCTGAGGTGGTCGGTAGTCCACCAGTGCATTTGCCTTAACCAGGCTAAGCAACAAAGAGGATTATATTGCAAATTGATTCTGCATGCTCCTGCAACACGATCGATGGAAGAGACTTTAGCACAATGGTCCATTCTACTGCCACTGTTTGACCAGAGACTTCAGCTAATTCCTCCTTAATGATTGTTCCTACTTACTTGTCTCCCCACGAGGGCAGTTAGACACAGTCAGTTTTTAATGTGGGGCAAATCCAGTTCCCCAAAGTGCGGCACTCTGGATAGGAACGAAAATAAAAATTCTAAATCTAGAAGGATTTCTCCCCCACTGACAAAGGACAGAAAAAGTGAAGTGTAGTATCAGAACAGATACTACACTGTGATCTTGGACTGAAAAATGGTTGTTCAAGTTTTCAGGTTTCATTCCATCATATACATAATTGTTTATTATATATATATATATATATATATTTGTGGAGACGCCCATTAATTAACATAGGTGGATGAGTAAGATATATAAAGGTATCAATCACCAATACCGGGGAAGTTCTGTAATGGCCGCCAAATAGGCAAGACGCCTATGTTGCCTCCAGTAAAACATGCAACACGCCACCTGCCGGAATATCTCCAACTGAAGTATATCTGAAGACATGTAAATATGTATATAACTTCTCTTCCTAATATATTATTATTATACCTTTACTTTCCGTGTTCTTGTTAATTATTTGTGCAGACACAACAATATATAAGGAACTTTGTGGGTTTGTTCCCTATGAACTTGGAAACAGCTGGGCTGATCTTTTAAAATTTTTTTAAATTTCACACAAGTACTTAATGTGTCTGGGAGTGTTTTTACATAGGTTTTGTCTCAGAATGCATCTAAGTATCGAAAAAATCTAAAGTAGGAAGTTTGATTTTTGACTCAATACTTTATACAACCTAACATCACAATTGCATTTGAGAAGTTTTATCACAGCACAAGCAAAAGGACCAGCCTATAGCATCAATTGTAGATTCTTTTGTAAGATAGGGGCGCATTCAATATAAATGTTTCTTTTTAGAGCACAGTTGAACCATGATACTTGACTTTTGCATTTTAATATAATTAGAGCAGGCAATCAATCGATTTGATTAAACAAAAAAAAAAAAAATGGGTGATTTCACCGAAACCTAAATGTAGATTCCATGAACAAAGCTTCTTTCTTAGAACTGCATGCCTGTGGAACTCTTCTGATGGCCTGTTTTCCAGCTGACTACAATCTGATTGTCTTCAAGTCCAATGTAAACAAGTTCTTGATGAACCGCCCCCCCCCAAGTAATCCAATTTACAAAATTCCCACTACTTATGTTTCCTATGTTCTAATCACATTGACTAATGTATACCCATTAACCCTTATCCTCGAATGCCCTACGGGCCTTGATAAGTGGTGATTCCTGTGTAAAAAAATAAAATAAATAAAAATATGGGAGTGGGTAACATTCGTTGATCCACATTCAATCCCAGACAACATCGGGTATGATGGAACGAAATGCATGTGCATTGGTTTGCTTTACTTTTTGTTCTTTATCATTCACTAGCCTGGGTGCCCGGTGTTGTCCAGGATTTGGAGGTGTGTGTTTAGCCCCCCCCCCCAAAAAAAAGGTAGTAGGCAGGCTCAAACCCGTAGCGCAAAGGAGGAAAAGAACATGAAGAAAAAAACGTGATGTCTATGCCATTGTCCATCGCCAAACCAGAAGTGGCAAAGGTTTAAATTAAGGCTAGTTAATTGAAAAGAGGGGATGACTTTCAAAAATATCAGCGAAAAAAGCGGCCCCCATCCCCTGTAGAAAAGTGCCCAGTCGAGGATAAAGGAATTAATGTTTTTAGCCAATTTTTCGATATTTGTCGTCCGAAGGGTCGTGCTTCAAAGCAATACCGATCTTGTGAAAATCTGTCCCCTCTATCAAAAGTTCTAGGTGGGCAGGCATACATACATTTAAACAGACAGGTGAGATTTCTATTATAGATGATGATTTTGTTGGCATTCATTTCCCAATATCTTTCTATGAAGAACTCCTGCTAGAAGGATATCTGATACTTGTGGGAAGGGCAACATGAAAGGTGTAAAACGCCTGTGTTTCTGTAGAATGAACTGGATTCGAACTGGATACATTCAGGTTGTCAGTTTGTATCGTTAACCACTGAGCCACTGTTATCTCCTTTTAGTTGCAATGTTGTTCACCCTAGTAGGGTTAAGCCAGCTTCTTCACTGGCCTATACCATATTCTGAACTGTAATAAATCGTAACCTATGATGGTTAATCAGTCAGGCCTTTCATTATTATAGGCTGACCACCTGTGGACAAGAGAACTCAACCAAGACTAAGCTTATTTCCTTCAATAATACAAGAAACCTTCTCTACCACCAATAGCAATGGCCAAGAACACATTACCTGAAAGCACTTCCTTGTAAACGTTAGGCCGAGGAGTTTAAAGGAATATGAACTGGAATAGATACATTGAGAGCATTGCCAAGGCTGCTGCGAAGAAGATGGGATCTTTCTACCGTGCTAGAAAACTACTTACGCCTGAAAGTATCCTGTACCTCTATAAGACCACCATTCGCCCACGTATGGAGTACTGTTGTCACATTTGGGCTGATGCGTCTGCTACTTGTCTCTCACTTCTTGACAGGGTTCAAAAGAGTTACCAACCTGATAGTTCCTGAACTGTCATCTAGGCTTCAGCCTCTGTCCCATCGACAAAATGTTGCATCCCTCTGCCTGTTCTCCAAGTACTTTAATGGAGAATGCTCCGACGAACTACAAGCACTTGTACCCCCCTCAACATGAACACCCCTGACAAACAGCTAAATCCCACCCCCTCACAGTAGAGATCCCTAGGTCTAAGAAAGTCTTCTACTCCAATAGTTTCTTCCTCAAAACTGCTAGATTTTGGAACTCGTTTGCGGGATTCTGCTTTCCCAACTGTACTGACATGCAGAAGTTCAAGTAAACAAACATCTTGCTACTCATCTCCCTTCATAATGACCCTGCAACTTATGTCCCCAGTAGTAGCCCCCCCCCCTACTTCAAAGTGGCACTGTGCCTTGTTTGGGGTGAAAATTGAAAAATAAAGTGTTGATAGTTGTTGCCCAGGTTCTCGGCTGTCCATCCATGCATTTTCACCACCCATCCAGAGAGCAACTATCAAATATGTTGCTGCAACAAGATAAAAAAGGCTCCACATTGAGGTGTTGGTTGGGCAGTAACAGTTGGGATGCGACAGAGGAAATTATTGTCAAAAGGCTTCTAACTTCCACTTATCGACCATCACATCGGACATGTCTCTTGGCCTTTGAGAAAGATCGACTGGACGACAGTTGGTAAACATGCCTTCTGTGCAATTCTTTTGATACAGAACAAGTATTGATTATTGTTTCTGTATCGATGCAACACATAAAAGGATAACTTGTTTTACACAGCAATATTTGGTAGCAGCTGTGATTTTTAGTGTATTGCAAGGATTTTCAAGGACTGAACCTTTTTTTTTTTTTTTTTTTTTTTTTTTTTTTTAAAGAAATATTTACTTTTAAAAATATGAAGCAAGTTTTCACTTCCATCGAGTCTTTTTCAAGTGATTTCTTGATCTTTCTTTTTTTCTTTAAAGGTAAATAAATATTTAAAAAAAAAAAAAAAAAAATGCACATATCGTTTTGGCTTTCTTAAATTTGAATATTTCATAACGGTTTTAAAAAAAAAGTTTTTCTTTTGTGCATCCATTTTTTTGCCTCATCTTCATAGTTGTTGTTTCACCACATTTCGGTCAACTCATCCTCTGGCCTTCTTCAGGTGGTTAACCGTGACAGGATAGGAATGCTGAGTCTTATAACTGTATCCCCAGTAATTACTGCCTTCCATAGTTGCCGTCTCACCACGTTTTGCCCATCTAATCCCATAATGGGATTGTTAATAGGTAATAAAAAGTAGTAAAAAAACATATAACGACTGAATAAAACAAAATATTGTTTGAAACGCACCCAATGTTACGATAACATTTATTGGATGGGTTTCTAACACTATTTTGTTTTATTTTTAAGTCATTATCGAGACTTGAAATAGGTGTTATGTGGCGGCTATTTTTCTTGTTCTCACGCAACACTTGGCACTCAGTTTTTTGAACTGAATAAACATTTTAAAGTGAGTAAAACCACCGAAAACTTGTTCAGGTAGGTAGAAGAGTAACTTATTTTGCTTTTGATAACATCTGTTATATATATATATATATATATATATATTATTTTTTAACCACTTTTCGTACCACTGTATAAAACCTGCACCAAACATGAATAGAGATAGGAATGCTGAGTCTTGTACCTGTATCCCCAGTAATTACTGCCTTCCATAGTTGTTGTCGTCTCATCACGTTTTTGGCTAAAAATAATCCTCTGGCCTGCTTCGGGTAGGACTGAAACTGCTATCTTCAAAAAATGCTCACCTGGAACCATAGAGACTCCATGCTTCTATCCACTGCGCCATGGACCCTGAAGAAGGCTCGAGGATGAGTTGGCTGAAAAATAGTGAAGTAACAAGAGTTTATATACATCAGGACAAGTCTGCAGAAGAATGAACACATAAATTATGAAGCTTTTTCTCAAAGGATTCCAATAAAAATGTTTTTCTTTTGCTTATTTTCTTTTCATTCGGTTTTTATCAAACCCAGAACATCTTTGATGTTGCGAAAGTTTCTTGTAGCTATTAAAAGAAAGCTTAGTCTTGCCAGTATGAATGTTGCCATCCATTTGTCCCCATTCCATGACAGACTCGAGGTCTTCCTCCTGGATTTCCGCCATTACCTTTGGATATGTGTTCATTCGTTTTCTCCTTGTGCCTGTTATAGAGCGTAATGTCATCAGCAAATATACCCATCTCAGAGACAATTTTATCAGGGAGGTCATTTATGAATATCAGGAATAATAAAGCTCCAAGGATCGACCCCTGAGGTCCACCCGCATTTATATCATTGTTTTGACATACGACCATTGAGCACAACCTGGATTCTTCTCTTATTGAAGAAGGATTTAATTATGTTAAGTATTCATCCAGTAATACCATAGGATCTGATTTTCATGAGAAGACCATCGTTCCATTTTCTGCCAAAAGACCCACCTTCCCCTGCTTTATCTAGTGCATGTTATATATGTTCAAAGATTAAAGGTAGGATATCTGCAGTAGAACAGGCTTGCCTAAATTCATATTGTTGGTCAGACAAAAGTTTCGCAACTGTAAGGTAGTGGACTAGAGCTTGATTAATTATGGACTTGTATTTTGGCGAATTATTTAATCTGTTGTTTATTAAATTATGGAAATTGTTCCATAAGGAGTTAAAAAAAAAAACAAACCCAAAACATTGTCTAGTAGCATTAAATATTCAGGACAAATTTATCTTTAGTTGACCTTTGACAACTAAATATTTTCGTTTACTAGTCAAATAGAAAAGTTACTAGCCAAACCCACATGATTTTTAGAATATGACATCTTCGTTTTGTGACGAGTATGTACATCAAAGATTTTTCTGTATATTTTTAAATAAGTGTAATTCTAAATATACAACAAATTTTATGTTGGTACATAAAGTTATAAACATTCTAATTTCTTCAGATATGTTTTTTTAAACAGCCTTCGTTAAAAAAATAGTATATTGTTCTATTAAACTTTTATTGTTTAAATAATTTAACTTTGTTGGTATTTTTAAAAAAATAAAGTTAAAAAGATTTTTTTCACTAAATAGTGAGCTTTGGAAGATTGTCACTGAAAGCAATACAATAGCCAAAAAGATAAGCGTTTCATTATTTCTAGTCGCCACTTTGAAAAATCACTCGCAAATGTGACTGTTTCACCCGCAATGTAGAGCCCTGCATATTGACTTCCAGGCTGATTGCTTGTAGTACCAGATCAGGCTGTGTGAAGATATTGGCTTTCTGACCTCAAATGCACCAAATATTGATGCTATTGTTTTTTTATACCCCTTTTCTCTTGGTAAAACTCGATGATCTGCAAAGCTAGAACACAACAATTTTCCTCTACATAGCAACTAAACCAAACACCAAGAATAAATAATCAATGATATAAAGAATTTGAAGCATAAATTCTCATTAAAAAGACCATATTTGGTATTAAATAACCCGAAAATGGTTGATATGCTGTAAACCAAACCATTGGCTAATTAATGAACACTTCTGCTCTTAAAACTGCAGTAATGTTGTGACTTCTTTACAAAACTTGTGTCAATTTTTTTCTTGAAAAATCACTCACAATGTAAGGCCCTGATGTTCACTATTCCTATATGCTCCTCCCCCTTCAACTGTAAACTTGAGGTCATTTACTTTTAAAAGTAAAAAGTGAGGCCTCTGTTAAGTCTTTTTCAAGCGATTTCTTTTTATTAATCATTTATACTTCTTTAAAGGTAAATACTTAAAAAAAAAAAAAAAAAAAAAAAAAAAAAAAAAAAAAAAGGGCCACATATCGTTTTAGCTTTCTTAAATTTCAGATTTTAATATTTCATAACGATTTTTCAAAAAGTGTCTTCCTATGTGTTTTAGGCCCTGTCGGTGGGGCATTAGAATACGCCGACTGCCCCTCTGCAGAGCGTAAAAGTCCCTCAATGGGGGTCCTGGATATGACCTTAAACTATATCCAATGGTGAGGCCCCAGCTTGTGGGCTTTGGGGAGTGTGGAGCCACCCTTTAATTACCATTGTTCCCAGGTCCACTCTGACCCGGAGTGGTAGTACCTGTTAGGGTCCCAACTATGGGTTAAATAGAAACCGATGTGAAAACAACAAATATATTCTATTAAAAAAAATTTTCTTCAAAATCTTTGGATTCGGCATTAAATAACCCGAATAGGGTTAATATGCCGTAAAACAAAAACAACCAACCTATGTGTTTTAGTTTCTTTTTAAGCCTTTTAGGAATGCTTTTTCAAATAATTTGCTATTCTGTTTTTATTAAACGCACAGCATATCTGGTGACTTATTCTCTCTGCTTTTTTTTTTCCTATGGAAATCGTTCCAGATATAAAACCATTTAATGTAAGAGCTTAAAAAATACTTTGTCTTCGTAGCATTAAATGTTACTACCCATTTTTTTCATTCGCCTACAAACTTGGTCGTTAAGTGTGCATTCGTTTTGTCTGCATGTCAAGAATGTAACTTGGAGTTATCAGCAAATATACCCATCTCTGATACAATTGCATTAAATTATTTAATTATAATCAATATTCGTATAGTAGTAATGTACAAATTCATTTTTATGAGATGACCTTGATGCGAGACCTTGTCAAAAGCTGTCAACATGTTGAGCCATCCTCTTAAATAATCAAATTCTGTCCAATCATCATTTTTGTTGAATTACTATTAAAAGAAAAAAATCTAGCTTGTTATGAGTCATATTATGAAGATCCAGTGTGTTAGCTGTTGAAATGAATTTTATATAAACAGTCAATTATGTGTTCATGTCACTTCCGTAAATTTATTTTCAAGCGGTAATAGGATTTTTTGCCCAATTTTTAGGCTGGTTTTATGTGATAATTATTGTTTCTATTACAATTAATTTTCATTTATCACAAGACATTACATTTGTAAAAATTATTTCATTTGGTTGAGCTTGGATTTTTATTCGGACTACTGTTCACATCTTCAGCATTATTTTCATGTTTCAGTCGATGTAACCTCTGACCTTTTTTCAGGTGTATTTTGTCAAACCCTAAAAATCTTTCTATCAAACTCGGTAATCTGTATGGAATTTCGAATGGAGTACTTTATTTAATCCACAGGAGTAGCATGCTCTTATTTTATCAGCCATGACTGGGTAGGAGTTCTAAATGATTCGCAATTATTTTTGAGTCTCCCGCACTGAGGATTGAACTTTCAACCAGAAAAGTTTAACTTACAACTGAATTTTACTAAGTACTTTATCCACTACGCCATGGGTCCTTGCATTTTTAGTCATTCAATGAACCAATAGCACACAAAATGTAAAATTTTATAATTTCTAACAAACTTTGATCATAATTTGGTTGTTAATTTGTATTACCAAAGTAAATTTGTTAGAATTACTTGTTTTGCAAAGATCTATGTGGTCTCATTAAGTCTATGTTCATTAAGTCTATGTTCATTAAGTCTATGTATCTATAAAATGGTCTCATTATAAAAGTGAACGCATCTGTGTCTGTCTACATTTCCCTATGCAATAACTCAATTTTAAGTCTACAAACTCGAAATTTGATATACAGGGTAGTGAGATTTGGGAAAATCTTTGTAATCCGTTTTCAGCAAGAAATTTGGCTGTTAAGAAGTCAAAGTTCAACGATTTGATCTTTGAGAACTCTACTAAACTCCTCCGACCGACAATTTTGGGTCTAAACACTTGAAATTTTAGATATAGGTTCCTTGGACATGGATATAACTTAACTTGATTTGAGCCCCAAACAATAAATTTTAAGGGGGTCACAATAGGAGTCAAAGTTTAAAAAAATTTACCGTTTTTTTTTTTTTTTTTTTTTTTTCTTCTCAACATACACCTCCAAATACCCGAGCAACGCCGAGCTGAAATGCTAGTCTTTAATAAAAATGAAAATCTTTGTTTGGGTAAAATAAAATTAAAAATAAGAAATTATTATTCAAGAAGTAACGCAGATTGTATGGTGTTTTACTTCCTGTCGGGGCTACCATACATTTGTGTCTTGTGCAATTTAAGCCATTCACTTTTCTCCCAAGAAATGTAAAGACGGGGGTCGGGGTGGCGCAACAAATGAAAGAACATTATGCTATTTATCTATTCCTTCCAGAAATGTTGCATTTTTATTGATTTATTTTTCCTTCTGACCCTTGCGATTCAATTATATCGCGGATAAAGAGGAGGCGGAGGAGGAGAGCAGCGTTATTTTATTCAAAGAAGAAAATGAAAAAAAAATTCTATTTTATTTTTTTCTTAAGCAAAGAATTCTCATTGCCTGGAAGTGAATAGAATCATCTATAATATAAATATCACCTGTCTGTTTAACTGTATGAATGTATGTATGTATGTATGTATGTATGTATGTATGTATGTATGCCTTAAAACTTTCGCCAGAGGCGACGGATTTTCATGTGATCGGCATTGTTTTGAAGCACGACCCTTGGGATGACAAATATCAAAACATTGACCAAAAACATTAATTCCTTAACCCTTAACTCTGCCGTTTTGTACAAGGAGAGGTCGACTTTTTTTGCCGACATTTTAGTAATTGGATTGACATCGGTTAATTTCAACACTTTTGACTCCCGGTCGTGTCATGGAGACATTGGCTAAGACGTCAGATTTTCTTTCACTTTCTCTTCTGCTTTCGTGGCACGGGTCCGAGCTTGCCTGCCTACTATCACTTTTTTATTTATAGGCTAGCAATATGTAAGAATCAATATATAATAATATATACGAAATCTGCAAGTATTAAAATATCATTTAGGCGTATTTTATGACCGGGCTATGCAAGGCATCCCTGCTAGCTTAGATATTGCAGTTTTAACAAAAGAGTTGCATCAATATCAGAACGTTTCTATTTACGCTGAACATCCACAGAATGCCAACATCAATATATTACATGAATGAGTCCCCTGTGGAATTTCCATAGGTCCTGCTGGTTTAAATAAAACTAAAGTAAAAAAAAAAAAAAAACAGTTTTTGCACAATTGTGTTGCTCTTCTTTTTCAAAAAAACAAAGAAAACGTATCACTAATAGGAGAAGCAAAGAGCAAGCAGTCAGTCACCCGCTTCCCTTTTTAATTCTTGCTAATGTTCTATACAGATAGACCATAAGCACTCAAGTTTCCAATTGTGAATTTTTATATTTGAAAAAAAAAAAAAAAAAAAATTTTTTAAGTTTTTTTTTTTATACACAGATATGACATTTGATTGAAATGTTTTGTTTGATGTTTTCTTAGAAACAAATGTAACCAGGAGGTTTATTCAGCTTTTTTTGTCAAGCATGTGAAAGGAAATAAAACAGCCAATTGTTTTTTTTTGTTTTTTTTTTTCAAAACATTTTATAAAACTGAAATTAGTTTCATTGAAGCATGACTTGTAAGTTGAGAATTTTTTTGTATTACTTATCATAGATCGTTCATCCGTAATTTTTTTTTTTTTTTTTTTTTTGCTGTTGAATTTTTTTTTTAATTTTAAGTTAAAATTTTTAATCTTTTTTAATTTTTAAATTTTTTTCTTAGGCGTTCATAAAAATAAGAATGAGATTCTATTATTTTTTATTTATTTATTTTTACACAATTTATATGATTACACTTAAACACTTTCGGAAAGTTATAGGAAACAAAAAAAAAATTAAGGGGGGGGGGCACTTTATTATAAGTTTGATCTTCATTATAATCTGACCACTATTAACATTTTTTTTCTCTCATATTTTCACTACTTATTTTTTAGATTTTAGGGTGAGTGTTGAGATTAACAAAACTCTGAATTGTTAAAAAAATCAATCTTTTAACATTCAACGTTTTTTTTATATATAAAACTAGCAAAGATACCTGCGATTTGTGTGAGACTTTACTGTATGTTCAGGTACCTACTTCGCAGGCACCCTTTCAGTCAGCGGATGTTATAGGAGACCTTAACTTATGACCTTGACCATCATCATGTCCGGTTTGGTCATGGTAGGTGCAGTAGTGTGGACTGTAGGAAAATATATGTTAGGACGTTGATTTTTACCTTGAAAAATAGTGTGGTACATCTCTAGATGGGAGACCATCATGTCAAGGTTGCTCATGATTGGTCCAGTGATGTGGGATTTAGGAGAGTTGAATATACACACACACACACACTACTATTTTATGTACTAGCATGGGTTCCCGGTGTTGCTGGGTGGCTGAACAAAAAAAAAAACAACATAAAAACGGTTACATTTTTTAACTTTGACCCCTATTATGACCCCTTAAGATTTATTGTTTTGGGATCAAATCCAGTTATTAAGTTAGATCCATGTCCAAGGAACCTATATCTAAAATTTCAAATGTTTAGACCCCAAATTGTCGGAGTTTGATAGAGTTCTCAATGGTCAAATGGTTGAACTTTGACCCCTTAACAGCCAAATTTCTGGCCAAAACCCGATCACATAGATTTTCCCAAATCTCAGTACCCTGTCTATCAAATTTCGAGTTTGTAGACTAAAAATTGACAGCTATTGCATAGGGAAATGTACACACACACACACACTTTTATAGATATACTAGCATGGGTGCCCGGCATTGCCCGGGTTTTTGGAGGTGTATGCTAAGCAAAAAACAAAACAAAAAAGAAACGATCAATTTTTTTTACTTTGACCCCTATTATGACCCCCTTTAAATTTTTTTGGGCTCAAATCCAGTTATTAAGTTAGATCCATGTCCAAGGAACCTATATCTAAAATTTCAAATGTTTAGACCCCAAATTGTTGGAGTTTGGTAGAGTTCTCAAAGGTCAAATCGTTGAACTTTGACCCCTTAACAGCAAAATTTCTGGCCGAAAACCGATCACATAGATTTTCCCAAATATGTACACAGACACACAGACAAACACACGGACACGTTCACTTTTATAGATATATAAATATATGGTGTATACCATCTCTAGGTAGGAGACCATCACTATGCTAGATTTGCTCATGATCGGTCCAATGGTGTGGGCTATAGGAGAGTTGTACACACACACACGCTACTACTTGATATATATATATATATATATATATATATATATATATATATATATAATTTCCAGAGATACTGTTTCGTCAGCTATTTTTACACAACCAAAATATTTGTTAGCTTTAGAAACATTAGTAATCTGTTTACATATTTGTCTATTTATTCCACACGCAAACATAAATATCAAACACAACTGAAAGTTCCTGTTTTTGGTCCCCCGACAAAAGGAGAGCAGACCTGTAAATTCACCCTTGTCTTTTTTTTTTTTTTTTTTTACATAGGCATCACCACATTATCAAGGCCAAGAGGCCACTCAAGGATAAGGGTTAAAGAGTGTACAGTAGAAATTGGACAATATAGTAATCATTAATAATGAAAATTTGGTAAATTTGATAACTTATATGGAACGGCTCATCAAGAACTTATTTACGTTAGACTTGAAGACAACCATATTGTAGTCAGCCGGAAAGCAGGAAAACGGAAGACAATTCCACAGGCGTGCAGTTCTAAGAAAGAAGCTTTGCTCATCGAATCTACGTTTAGGTTTAGGCACAGATAAAGAGTGGGGGGAATTATTGATAGTGTTTACAGCTAGACGAGTGTTTCTTGTGAAAGTTTGGCGAGGGGGGGACCATAGATTGAAGTTCAGTCGAACACTTTCCATGAAAATAACAATACATCAGAGACAAACTCGCAACATCTCTTCTGTGAGATGGAGGTTGCAAGGAAGAGAAAAGGACATCTCCTACGAGGCTACGAAGTCTATTTTGAACTCTATCAAGGCAGGCCAAGTCCTTTCTAGCAACTCCTGCCCAGATGTGGCAACAGTATTCCATCATGTCTGTTCATCTGTCTGCACTTTTCTCAAAAACTATGCCTTGGAATTTTTTGAAATTTTGCACAAACATTAAACATGATACGAGTAAAAAAAAAAAAAGTAACAGAATGGATTTTCCGGGAAAACTCCGGTTGCCCCCCTAGGAGTACCTTTCGGATTAAAATGGTTAAAATTGACACTTTTGTGCTTATTAAAACAAATCGATGCCTTGGATTTTAATAAAACTTTCTGAAAAGTTGTAACTAACTGATTTCTATATAATTTTGTTTATCTATTCTTCGCGATAACTCTTGGATGTGTCCCAGGGGCTCTTTTATGCGTAATAAAAAAACACTCCATTTTTGGAACTATTTTACCATATTTGTCCCAAATTTTTTGTGTATGTCTATTTAGCAGTTTTGTGCTGAACTCAAATTTAAATATTTTAAGGCCTTGGGAACTTTTGGGGCTAAATGGGGGGGGGGGTATGGTAAATGGACTTAGTCATTTCTTTTTTTGCATGGTGCAGAACTCAAATTTACATATGTTAAGGCCTAAAACTGCACTGTTTGTTCATTTTCACCAGGATTTGACGTTCCCTGGGGTCTTTTGGGGCTAAATGTGGGAGTGGGTGGGGTGAGAACAAATGTTGAACTAAGTAATTTTTTTATGCCTCGTCCACTGTGCACTCACGGGGGACAATGCATGCTTCAGTTGTGTCATGATAAAGTGCAATAAACTAAATGTTATTGAATCCGTTTGATGCAGGGTTTTTTTTTTTTTACATGGGGGTCACTTATCAAGGCCTGAAGGCCACTTGGGGATAAGGGTTATTGCGTGTACAGTAATCAATGAGATAGTATTGTAGTAATCATTAGTATTGGGGGTTTTGATAGTGTCTTACTTAAGGGGGCGGTTTGTCAGGAGTTTGTTTATGTTGGACTTGAAGACGTCCAAGTTGTAGTCAGGTGGGAAACAGGCAAGCGGCAGAGAGTTCCACTGGTATGCAAGGGATTAATTGGGATTAGTCAACACAATAATAATAGCTTGGCATGAAGCACTCATTCTAAGTCAACGGGCTATAACTTTTGTTCATTTTTAGTTTCTTGATAATTTTGTTAAGTGCAAAGAAATGATTTTCTTTCATTTTTAATTAGACCTGAAACAAATATTCAGGTAACTTGATTATGTAGTAGAGCTGACATCTATTCAATATAGCCACCTTTGGCCTTTAGCCTCAATCACCGCCTCTATATGAGTCTGGAACTAGGAGCATTCCTTTTCCACAAGCACCAGCGGGAGCTTGGCGAGTACTCAACGGCGGTCAGGCTGGCTTTGGTGATGTTCCTGATTTATGATCAAACAGTTATCCAGAGGATTCAGGTTGGTGGAAGAGTGGGGGCCAGTGAGAGAAGGGTACAAAGTCGTAGCACTCTTTCTGAAGTCAAGCCTAGATTTCTTTGGACTTGTGGGCCCGTGCAGAGTCTGGCTACCACACCCAGGCTTTGCCAGCAGCCACCTGATTGCACCAGGGGGTCAGCACATCCACGTACACATGGGTATTGACTTTCAAGCCGACTTTGAAAATGTGAGGTGGCATGATGTGACCCTCACTTGAAACCCCACCAAAGATTGTAACCATGGCCGAAAACTTTGTTGAGCTGTGCCCTCAAGCATTGAACCATCCAGATTTGCATTTTGAGGGTGCTGGCAATGGTCCTGTTATCATAACTTGGATCGGTAGAGAGCATGAGTTGTACAGCGGCACATTTCTGATCTTACTCATTAAACATTGTCTCAGACATGATAGAAGGTTCCTATCGCTTTTGGGATTTGTACACAACTGGCAAACTAAAGAACTAGTGGACTGTCTGCAACAAAAAAGAAAACCGGTTTTCATCAAACAGAAATGAAATCATGTCTTTTCTAGGGTGAGAATACAAAGGGTATGACCTTTTGAATTAAATTGTTTAATAAAATTTGGGCTATACTTATCACCTTAAATGTGTATTGCCCTTCAGTTTCTTATTGTAATTCAATTGAGTTAATATTTAATCAGCAAATTCCTGATCGTGCCACAACATGTTTGTACTTTTGGAAATCATGTCTCTGACATTTCTATTGAAAATTTCAAAATTGATTTCACTTTAATAAGCATTTTTCTTGGATGACTGACACTCCTGATTTTCAAACCCTAGCAACGTCTCTATTCCTGCTTTCACTGAAATATCTGAATATTTATCGCTTTATCTTATCAAACAAACTTATTTTCTTAGCATTTTATAACTAGAAATAATATAATTGTGTTATCAAAGAGTAAATCTTTAACAAAGCAAAACTTGTCAACATAAAAGCTCAACACTATTAAGAGGAGCAAACGAACAAGAAAGAAAAGTTAAGAGGAACATTAAGAAAAAAACCCTCATAAGGGCATGGCATTTCGAACTATATGCTTCTCATCAGAAGAGAAGGGCCAGAAATATAAAAAATGCAAATATTAAAAAAAAAAACTGGCTTGATGACATTTATATATGAAATAATGAAAGAAATAGGATATGGTAAATAAATTTACCTTCCTTCATTCTGAGTTTATTTGTACCATTCCTTCATTCTGATTTTACGAGGGCCGTGCAATAAGTAATGCCCCTGAGCCACTTCCCATAGCAGTAGAGCAACGAAACTTGGCACAATTATTAGTCTTTCTCTACATAGGAACCACCCAGAGGTATGCATTTCTCCTATCGCTTGATGCAGTTCTGGAGACCGTTTTTGTAGAACACTCCAGGTTGGTCCCCCAACCGCGACGTGACTTCAGAAATCAAGGCTGCATCATCTAGGAAACGCTTTCCTTTCAAAAACAACTTCATGGCTGGGAAGAGGTGAAAGTCAGAGGGTGTAAGGTCAGGGGAGTAGGGAGGATGGGAGAGGAATTCATAACTACACGCCCGTGCTTCTGATCTGGCGACATGCGAGCTGTGAACCGGAGCGTTGTCTTGCAGGAGGAGGGTACATTTGCTGATCTTGCCCCGTCTCTTAATTTTGATAGCTTCCCTTAATTTCCTCAAAAGTGAAGCATAATAGGCTCCTGTAATTGTGGTACCCTTTGCTAGGAAATCTGTCATCACTACTCCGTCCTGGACCCAGAAGACTGTGAGCATGTCTTTGCCAGCGGAGGGCTGCAACCTTGCCTTCTTTGGAGGTGATGAGTCTAGTACTTCCACTGCATTGACTGGGCTTTGATCTCTGGATCATAGTGATGGACCCAGGTTTCATCCTGTATAATCAGTCTTTTGAAAAACTTTGACTCCTCTTATTGGCACATCTCCAAATTCATCCTCGAGCACTCGACGTGTTCTCGCTTCTGGAATGGTGTGAACAACCTGGGAATCCATCTGGCAGACACCTACCTTATGCATATGCAAATGGTCATGAATGATAGTTTCCACAGACCCTGTACTAATCTTGACATCTTGGGCTATTTTCCGAATAGTAATGTGCCGATCTTCCAAAATGGCAGCCTCAACTTGACGGACAGATGCATCATTGGCCAAAATGTGGAGGCCATTGTTCTTAATATAAATTCAGTATGGGTGACCCTGGCAAAATTCTGGTTCGCATCCTTCTGGGACTTTTAGTGCTAAAAAAACATGACTTTTTGGAGCTCTTTTTTCATATTACTCAAAAACTTGATATGTATGTCTATATAGTGGTTTTCCATGGTGCTGAATTCAAATATACATGTTTTAAGGCAGGAAACTGCACCATTTGTCCAATTTCACTGGGATTCAGCATTCCCAGGAGCTCAAAAGGGGTCACAAATGCCTCCAAATTGCACAAAATGTCAATTTTTTACCCCATAACTTTTGCCCCATTCATAAGATTTTTCTGAAACTTGGCATGTGAAGGCAACGTTGGCCCTTCACACTTCTCACATTCATCATTTCTTCACAATTTTTTATGGCGTCATGTCACATGTAGCATCAGAGGGGGACCACACACACTGCTTTGTTTTTACTATTCCTTCATTCTCGTTTTATTATTTTACTATTTGTATAATTCTAGCCCGTCTCCTCTTCTGATAAGAAGCATTTAGCTTCGAAATGCCATGGTCTTATGCGTTTTTTTTCTTAATGTTCCCCTGTAACTTTTTCTTATTGTTTTGATGATATAAAGTTTTTATATAACTTTTATTCCTCACCTTTTAGTCAATACTAGCCTGGGTGCACAGCGTTGCCAGGTGTCTGTTGAGCAAAAAAAAAAAAAAAGTTGTAGTAGATAGACTGGCAGGCTCAAACCCGTGACACAAAGGCGGAAAATAAAGTGGAGGTGTGTGTAAGGGTGTTGGGGGAGGTGGATTGTGAGCATAAAAAAAAAAATATGAATAAATAAGCAGGCTTGAACCTGTAACGCGCAAGAGGTGAAAAAAAAAATTCTTATCGATGTGCCTACTGTGGTTGTGACGTCACAGGCAGTCCCAATAATGCCTTTTATGTGATGTTGTTGACACGAGGGTTGAATTACTTGCAAAAAATGTCAGCAAAAAAACTAACCCTCCCTGTAGAAAACTACCAGGTTGAGGGTGAAGAAATTAATGTTTTTTGCTATTTTTTCGATATTTGCCGTTCAAACGGTCGAGCTTCAAAATAATACCGATCTTATGAAAATTCGTCTCCACTGGCGAAATTTTTAGGCAGACATACATACATTTAAGCAGACAGGTGAGATTTATATTATAGACTAGGGGAGGGGGTCGTTTCCTAGGTGTTTGGAGGTGTGTGTGTTAAAAAAAAAAAAAAAAAAAACGTTGGCCGGGTGTTTGGCGGTGTAAAAGAAAAAAAAAAGTTTTGGTAGGAAGGTAGGATTGAACCCCCGAAGCCTTGACACGAAGGTGGAAATGAAAGGGAAAAAAAGCCAGACACCTAACCATCTCAGCCACGAGGAGAGAGGAACTGATAAGCGTGTTCAGTTTAGGCTTATAAAGCGAAATATACAGGTGTGAGGAAGTGGCGTGGTGTTTGACCTAGTTTTGCACTGCAAGTTAGTGTTTCCTCCACTTTTTGCTTTTCGGAGACACGGCGAGCTGGTAAAAGTCGAGCAAATTAAATAGAAAGATAGAAAGGCGACCCCCATTGTTAAGTCCTAGATATTATCATTTAGACGTGATATAAAAAGTTTTAAGAATGAGCGACCCCCCCCTCCCGAGAAGGCCGGCGAAAAAAGCCTTTTGCAGACATGTACAAAAAGCGAAAATACATACATACATACATACATACGTTTTCGCTTATATATATATATATATATATAGATTATAACTAGAGATTACAGATTTTGTGCACTTAAAGATTTGGATTGATCACGTAAATTTAGTCGAACACCCGACTCAACATGAATCAGAAAGAAAAAAAACGAACGCAAACTTCATATATGGCAGAAATTGCCTTTCCATTGTAGAGGTGGGAATGGTCCGAAAATAATCTGATCAATTTTTTTATAACCTTAGGCTAGCAAACTAAGGAAGATAAATTATTAACCGACAATTCCGCCTACAGCATTCCTATCTGCATCCATCTGTTTGTTCTTTTGGTCAGATTGCTGAGTGTTTCGCTATACGATACGTGACTTGCTAGCATTAACTATTAAATTTAGGGACGTATCGATGTGGACTTTATTTTCAATTAGTTTTGGTCAAGTGAAAAAAAAAACAACAAAAAGAAAACAATAAGTCTAGCTTGGACTGGAGTGAATAATATATTGTCCATAATATATTCCTTCATGATATAAGGACGTCCATAGTCTAATAACCTATGATATAAATTTTACCTGTTTGTTTAAATGTATGTATGTATATTTAAAACTTTCAACAGAGGAGTCGGATTTGCACAAGATTGGTTTCTTTTTGAAGCTTGACCCTTCAGACAAATATCGAAAAATTGGCCAAAAACATTAATTTTTTTCACCCTCAACTGGGCAGTTATGTACAAGGAAGGTCGTTTTCTTTGCTGACATTTTTGCAATTTATTCAAACCTCACGTCAACGATGTCACACAAAATGTTATTTCAACTGCCCGTGGCGTCACAACGCCATGAGGTGCATCGGTAAAACCATTTTGTTTTTTTGTTTTTTTTCCACCTCTTTTTCCTCTGGCGCGTTATGAGTTTGAGCTTGCTTACTACTCTTTTTTTTTTTTTTGCTCGACACACCTACAAACACCTGGGCAATGCCGGGCACCCAGGCTAGTAGTCTTATAAATTCCAAAATCTAGTAAATTCTGATATTCCAATGAAATTTCATTTTTAACGTTTTTTTTTTTTTTTTTTTTTTTCTTGATTTCTTCCAATGGAAATGTTGTTTCTCTTTAATTTAAATTTTCTTTCTTGATTTCCATTTCTAAACAAATTTTTAAAATCTGTTAGGATCAAAGTGTAGTATGTGTTTGATCTTGAAAGGCTGTTCTCTCATGCAATATCTTATTTTATTTTTTTCAAAAAGGGCTGTGACTTTGTCGCCTGCAGCATCTCCATTTTTGAGGTAGTGCCAATGAAACTACAATTTTTTTTTGTTTATAATCCAGAGTATCTATTTTGAGGAGATAGATTTACACTATAATAAAAAAAAAAAACAAAAAAACTTTATCCTTATTGAGATGCAAGTAAAAAGAGATTGTTAGAGTATTCACACAAGAAATGGGACCTTTTTTTTTCTTTTTTTTAGTGATAAAGTTTCAGATCAAAGAAGATGAGTTTTTGCAACTTATTTTTAGATTTTTTTTTTTTTTTAATTGATTTTAACAAACATTATTTGATGTTCGGAAACCATAAAACAATAACAAAAAATATTTAACATAAGTTTAACAATGATCCTCTCCCCATATCAGGACCAGTGTGTGTGTGTTTTTTTAAGCCAATTATTTTTTGCCCACTGAATCCGAGTGGTAAGAGCCTCCTCTTAAAAAAAACCATGACAGGACTTTACATTGTGGGTGTAACAGTCCTATTTGCAAGTGATTTTTCAAAGTGGTGACTAGAAATAATAAAGCGCTTATGTTTTGACGATTGTGTTTTGTTCAGACAATCTTTCCAAGGCTTATTACTGAGTAAAAAATGTCATTTCAATCTTTATTGTATTAATAAATTGAGAAAAGTGAAATTATTTAAACAATGGAAGTCTAATAGAACAAGTATACTCGTTCTTTTTTTAAAATCTTTTTTTTATCTTAAAAAGCTGTTAAAAAAAAAACCTCTTAAAAAATCAAATGATAGACTTAGTCATTTCTTTTTTTTTGCATGGTGCAAAACTTAAATTTACACATGTTAAGGCCTAAAACTGCACCGTTTGTGCATTTTCAGCAGGATTTGACGTTCCCTGGGGACTTTTGGGGCAAATGCTGAACTTAGTCATTTTTTTTATGCCTTGTACACTATACACTCACGGGGGACCATGCATGCTTCACTTTTTGTGGTTTCTTGGTCTTGCTGGATTGTGTGTGTGAAGTCAGCACCAACCCTATTCAAGGTGTAACCAGCTTCCTCCAAAGGAGGAAGTTTCATGGGAGTATGAAATTCACAAGCGGTCCCCAGTCGTATGTATATCCCCATTAGGGGAGATGACGACGTTAGGATTTTGCAACTTTTTTGCAGGGAGGTGTCGACGTCCTCCTACATACAACACCTGGACTCTCCAAATTGGTCACCCATTTTAGTAATGACCAGGCTCAACGTTGCTTAACTTCGGTGATCTGACAGGAACCGGTGTGTCAACGTGAGTATGCTCTTGTTGGATTCCAGGATAGTACTTCATGTCTAAAGGAGTGTCCAGTTTTGTGCTGTTTTGGAGGTAACATCACTTGGAGAATTGTACTATTCCTTGTAAAACTAGTGTAGGTTGGCTATGGGGAGATCTTATTTGGGCCGTGAATACTATGTGATTTTGAATATTTGGTCACGATTTATTTGTAGGAAAATATTCTCATGCCAGGTTGTCCTGACACACCTATCTGTACCATAGGCCATAAACACTCAAGTTTCCAATTGTGAATTTTTATTCTCCTTGAAAAAAAAAGATAAAAAATTTTGTTAAGTTTTTTATACAGAGATATGACATTTGATTAAAATGTCATGCTTTTGTTTTCTTAGGAGGTTTATTTAGCTTTTTTTTTCATTCACTTGTTTTTTTTTTTTTTTTCAAAACATTTTATAAAACTGAAATAGTTTCATTGAAGACTGACTTGTAAGTTGAGATTTTTTTTTTCATTACTCATCAAAAAAAAAAAAACGATCGTTCATCCGTACATTTTATTTTTTTTTTTTTTGCTATTGAATTTTTTTTATTTTTCATTTTTTAAAATTAAAATTTTTTCTTAGACGTTCATAAAAATAAGAATGAGATTCTATTTTTTCACACAATTTATACAATGACACTTTAATGCTCTTGGAAAGTTAAATATGCAACAAAAAAAAAAGAAAACAAAGAAAATTAAGGAGGTTACTTTATTATAAAAGTTTGATGTTCATAAAATGTGATCATTAACTTTTTTTTTTTCTCATATTTCCATTACTTATTTTTTTTAGATTTTAAGGTTAGTGTTGGGATTGACAGAACTCTGAATTGTTAAAAAAAAAAAATCGATAATTTTTTAACATTTACCTAAACGTTTTTATTTTTATTTTTTAATAAGATTAGCAAAGATACCCACGCTTTGTGCAGAACTTTACTGTACGTTCGGGTACCTACTTTGCGAACACCCTTTCACATAGCAGATGTCATAAGAGCCACACCAAATATGACCTTAACTTATGACATTGACCATGAAAAATGGTATGCACCATCCCTAGATCGGAGATCCTTATGTCAGCTTTGGTCATGATAGATGAAGTGGTGTGGGCTGTAAAAGAGTGTGTATATATATATATATATATATATATATATATATAGACTCACGACCAGCAGAAGCGCAAGAGAAGGAAGGAGAGAGCTGCCGGTTCACAACCTGCCGATACCGCCTTCACGTGTCCAGAGTGTGGAGGAGTCTGCCGAGCACGGATTGGCCTCATCAGCCATCTCAGGACCCACCGACCCCCGACGCCGAACTGATTGATACCTTGGTCATCGTCGACTTCGACAGACGAGCAAGAAGAATATATATATATATATAAGATAAAAAAAAAAAAAATTTTAATTTACCAAAATGATCCATGATGGTAAAACTAAAGTATATTATAAATATTAAAGAATTAATATTTATAAAAATCTCAACCAGATGTAAAAAGCTTGATAAAACCAAATAGGTGAAAGACCTCATAATAAGAGCAAATAGTTAATAAAACATGTTAAAAACACTTTGAAAAAG
Source organism: Euprymna scolopes (assembly GCF_053919585.1). Taxonomy (NCBI): domain Eukaryota; kingdom Metazoa; phylum Mollusca; class Cephalopoda; order Sepiida; family Sepiolidae; genus Euprymna; species Euprymna scolopes. The sequence goes on along the minus strand of NC_136522.1, from coordinate 16,106,444 downwards.
AGTTAAAAACATATTTAATTTGAAAAGGAAACACTTAATAAGTGGATAGTCCTTAATCCACGGAGTTTCAAAGAAATACTTTTTCTCATCAGAGGGTAGGAATTAGCAAAATGCAGGATCGGATTTTGCATACAAAAGTATTTGATGAAACTGCAAGTAAGTCAAAGATCATACTTGATAACAAAAAGTGAAGCAGTGGGAATATGGTGAAGAAAAAGGTGATTTCATGTGAATGGATAGTCTGGTGAAAGGTAAAGTATCCAATCCAGTTTCATCAAATACTTCTGTATGCAAAATCCGATCCTGCATTTTGCTAATGCCTACCCTCTGATAAGGAAACTCGTGAGAGTTGGAAACATTTGCAAATGTGGCGAGTTTCTATTTATGCTGGAGCACAATTTTAGATCATTGGTCTGCAAGCTTGAAAAAATGGATCAAAAGAACAAACATGGAACTTTTAATTCTGTTTAATAAAATATATATCAAGGAAAAAATACTGCCCAAGTATCCCTCCCCCTCTCTCTCTACTAATATATATATATATATAATTATTGAATGTGGTAGACAAATATATTTAAAGATGCTGTGCTCAAAGTATTGCAGTTAATCTCCCAAGGAGGCAACCTTTCTAGGGCAATTGCTTTTGACATATCTAAGGCCTTTGATAGAGTATGGCATAAAGGTCTACTTCACAAGATCTCCAGCTACGGTATAGCTGGAAATGTCTTCTCAATTATTAAATCATTTCTCTCTAATAGGTTCATAAGAGTAGTGGTTGATGGGCAGAAATCAGAAGCTCACAGTATTAATGCTGGAATCCTTCAGGGGTCCATCCTGGGCCCAACTCTCTTCCTGATCTACATTAATGATCTTCCAAATCACATCCTTACATCATTTGTTAGACATTTATGCTGATGACACTACTATCTATGGTAGCACATCTAAGACCATAAATGACCAAGTTCTCTCCGATTCTCTCTCCACTGATCTTGAGCAAATGGTACAATGGGGAAAGAGGTGGCTTGTTTTAATGTATCTAAAACCAAGCTTTTATCTTTACATCATTAATGCTCTGATCCACATCTGGCATCAATTGAAATGAATTGCTCTCGTCTTGAGGAGGCCTCATGTTTTGACAAGCTTCTGGGCCTGACCTTTACTCCTGATCTTAAATGGAACACATACATTAAATCCGTTGCTAAGGTCGTTGGAAAAATGGTGGGATCCTTCTAGCGATCCAGTAGATATCTCACTGCTGATGCAATTCTCTATCTATATAAGAGCCAGGTACGTCCAAGGATGGAGTACTGTTGCCACATCTAGGCAGGAGCTGCTAGAAAGGACTTATCTTGTCTTGATAGAGTTCAAAATAGACTTTGTAGCCTCGTAGGAGATGTCCTTTTCTCTTCACTGCAACCTCTTTCTCACAGAAGAGATGTTGCGAGCTTGTCTTTGATGTATCGTTATTTTCATGGCAAGTGCTCGATTGAGCTCCAATCTATGTTCCCCCCTTGCCAAACTTTCACAAGAAACACCAGTTTAGTAGAAAACACTACCAATAATTTTTCTTTATTTATGCCTAAACCTAAACGTAGATTCCATGAGCAAAGCTTCTCTCTTAGAACTGCACGCCTGTGGAATTGTCTTCCTTTTTCCTGCTTTCCAGCTGACTACAATATGGTTGTCTTCAAGTCTAACGTAAACAAGTTTTTGGTGAGCCGTTCCATATAAGTTAACAAATTTACCGAATTTCCATTACTAACGATTACTTTATTGTCCAATAGTCTACTGTGCACTCTTTAACCCTTATCCTCGAGTGGCCTCTTGGCCTTGATAAGTGGTGAGACCGTAAAAAAAAAAAAAGAAGCTCAATAGGTGTACTTACCTAGAGCTATATAAATAGAAAAGCGGCTGAAGAATTAATAATTGTGAAATTATCAATCAAGGTTTCATAGGAGGAAACATGATTTTGATATGTTTCCTCTTATGAAAACTTGATTGATAATTTCACAATTATTAATCTCCCACCCTTTCTCTCTCTCTCTCTCTCTCTCTCTCTCTCTAATATATATATATATATATATATATATATATATATAATCTCGTAGTAGTAGTAAATTATAAAACTATAGAGCAATTAAACTGCCAAGAATTCTGTGTTTCATTCCCAGTAGGTAATTATCAGGCTAAAATGCATGGAATTTGTTTTCTCGTCTTTTTCATATATATACACATGGCGTTTAGCTAGCTAACCAATCAGGATTCATTGGTAACAATAACAAAGAATCTGATTGGTTAACTTGTTAATCTAAGCACCACATGTACATATAAAAACACAATGTGACACATAATTCCTGGCGATTACCTACGAGGGAATGAAACGGAGATGATTTTGTGTAGGTTAATTTACCATGTATTTTCATTATGAAATATATATTTTTAGATATTTTATATACGATTTTATGTGGAAATAATTAGATATTACATATGTATGAAGTTTTTTTTTTTTTTTCTTTGATATATATTTATTCTCATCAATTTTCTTATTAAATCCATTTTTTTTCTTTTTCAAGTTGAATTTTCACCTCCAACAAGGCAGTGCCACTTTTATGTAGGTAGCTACTAACTGGGACATAATTGCAGGGACACTATTTAGGGAGTTGAGCAGCAAGATGACTGTTTACAGTACACTTGAACAGTACAGTTGGGGGGAAACTTTGTGAAGTGAATTCTGTTTGTCAGGCTTGTAGTTCATTGGAGTATTTGCCATTAAAAAAATACTTGTTAAACGGGCAGAGAGATGCAACATTTCACTGATGGGATTGAAGCTTAACTGACAGTCTAGGACCAATTAGGTTCTTGATTCTCCTTCGAACCGTGTCCAAGAGTGAGAGCCTAGTAGCAAGTGCACCAGCCCAAATGTGACAATATTCCATACATGGTCAAATGGTTGGCTTGTAGAGGTACAGGATACTTTCAGGTGTAAGTAACTTTCTAGCACGGTAGAGAGAGCCCACCTTCTTCGCAGCGGCAATGCCCTCTATGAATCGGTTCCAACTCCTGTTCCCTGTGAATGTTAAATCGAGGAGTTTGAACAAAGTACTTTCAGGTAATATATCATTAGCCATAGGTATTAGTGGTTGAGAAGGTTGCTTGTAATTATTAAAGAGAAGCAGCTTAGTTTTACCTTCCATTTTTGTCCCCCATTTCACTACAGACTAGAGGTCTTCCTCTTGGGTTGCCGCCATAGCCTTAGATATATGTTCATTCGTTTTCTCCTCATGTCGGTTATAGAGCATGGTGTTATCTGCAAATATACCCATTTCCAAGACAATTTTATCAGGGAGGTACTTTTTTTGAATATCAGGAATAGTAAAGGTCCAAGGATCAACCCCTGAGGTACATCCGCATTTATATCATATTGTTTTGATATATGACCATCGAGGACAAGCTGGATTCTTCTCTTACTTAAAAAGGATTTAATTATGTAAGTATTCGACCAGTGATACCGTATGATCTAATTTTCCTGAGAAGACCATCGTGCCATACCGTATCAAAAGCCTTAGATATATCTAGGGCTACTGCTCTACCCCCCCCCCCCCTGCTTTGTCCAGTGTATGGTATACACGTTCAGAGTTTGCAACTTAGGTTTATGCCATCTTTGTATGATGTTTCAAGTGTATGGTTATCAGACTCCATACATGTGCGCACCTAAATTTGGATATAGTGGATCATGCACTGTAGTGAACAAGGCCCACTCTCTCCACCAGGCAAGTGATATATGTACATATGCAAGGTGTACTACTAGTTATACAGGCGACCTGGGATCGCTTGTGAATTTAATAGTTCTTTGATATTTCTTCCTCTTCAGAAAGCAGGTTCAACCTGGCTAGGTTGAATGGCATACAGCAACCAACCAACCACACAATAGTGATGTACATGATAGAATAATCCAAAATGACACCTGCTTTCTCCTATACAAGTCTCGAGTCTTTAATGCCTATCACCTCGATCAGGTTAAACCAGCGTTCTCCTTATCAAGTATAGCATCTCTGACCATCACGGTCTACCTTAGCCAAACATGAATTAGGTCACATGATGAAATCAACCCACACTGATTCAGTAGTTAAAAGCAACCAAATAGAGAACGGGTAGTTGGATCTCATGAATGAGCTTTCTTTTCAAATGTCTAGCTTTTTTTTTTTTTTTTTTTTTTTTTTTTTTTTTACATAGGCGTCACCACTTGTCAAGGCCGATAGGCCACTCAAGGATAAGGGTTAAAGAGTGTAGAGTAGTCAAAAGGACAATATAGTAATCGATAGTAATGGAAGTTCGGTAAATTTGTTAACTTAAGTGGAACGGCTCATCAGAAACTTGTTCACGTTGGACTTGAAGACAACCATATTATAGACAGCTGGAAAGCAGAAGACAATTCCACAGGCGTGCACTCGTGCAGTCGTGCAGCTCTAAGAAAGAAGCTTTCATCATGGAATCTATGTTTAGGTTTAGGCACAGATAAAGAGTGGGGAAAATTATTGATAATGTTTTCAGCTAGTCTAGTGTTTCTTGTGAAAGTTTGGCAAAACTCAAACCACCTAGACCAAGTTTTCCCAAACTTTAGGACACCACGGAGCCTTTGAGCAGGGCAAAGGTTTTTCACAGGGCACTAACAAGATAAATTTCTAGAATAAATATGAAAAACATGAATCTCAAAATTTTAGCACTAACTAATGAGTTTGGGGTTCCTTGATTTTATTTATTTTTTTGATTAATCAAAAATTGTTGCATTTTTTTTTTTTTATAATTTTTTCTTTTCTTTTTCATAAACCACCCTGAAAATCTTTACACCCGTACTTATGTATCATATCTTTTTCCAGTAAAAAAGAAAAAAAAAAGAAAAAAAGATGAATAATTTAATGTCTGAAGCCATTTAATTTTTCCAGATAAAGCATTTGGAAAACCTGACCTAGACAACATTGTACTTCAAATGTTGGAGATGTAGTTGTCGATGGAGAGCTTGAGTTCGTACTCTATTTGCAGTGTCAGTCTATCCTACTATTCCACTTGTTTGAGATGCTGAGTGAGGGGTATATGCATCCAACGGTGTCCATGAAAATGCAGCATTAAAACGCAGGAATGCAGAACGTAGAGGTGTGGTTACCATGACATGTGTGAAAGATTTTTTTTGTATCATTTTAAGAGATATGGGAGATATTTTTTTCTCTCTCTCTCTCTCTTTATAGCCCTACCTGTGGTGCATTGTTTCTGAGTCTCTTTAGGAGTGGTTACATCAGTTTATGGTTGGCCTACATAGACATGTTTTGTTTTTTTGTCTTCTTTTTGTAAAGGATTTGGCCTTCACTTTCACTTTGAAGTGAGGAAGGGGGGGGCAACAGAAATGAAGTATCTATGCAGTCATTGCAATTCAAATGAAAACCTTTTCAACCATAAAAGGTTAGTCATTGCACACACATACAACTTCTCAAAATTGAAACTAAGTTGATTAAAAATAGCAGACCTTGTGCCCATAAAAAGTTGAATATGTTTCAAGATATAGATTTATAATGAAAATAGTGTTGGGACGATTAATTTGGGGTATCGGAATTGGAAAAATTATCGTTTATTTTCCAATACCTAAAACGATTCCTTTTGATTGCTAACTTTTGGGTTTTATGTGATTAAACCTTAATTTTCCACGACTCATCTTAATGATGCAGTGCTTATTTATTGATGTTTGCGCAACCAGTAAAACAAAAATCTATAGATCACGATTATAGATCTATAGATCACTTCAGACGTGTATGTTGTGCATTTGTGAAAATACATGCATGTAATACATTTTTTATTTATTTATTTTTTTTTTTTTACAATAATCTAAAAAAAAAAAAATCAACTCTGCAACTAAATATTAAAGGATTTTAAAAGAATCGGAATCAGTAATTGTATCAGAATCTGGAATTTAAGACTGTGAGCGGAATCTGAAAAACTATTGGAATCGTCTCATCAGAAACAATAAAGTTGGCTTAAAACTTTATGTATTTTTATGATACATCTGATTAGCAGAAGTTTATTTAAAAAATCTTTTTTATCTTTAAATATCTGAATGATTCCAGAAGGATGAAACGCATGTCTATAAGTATTGAAAATAATTATTCATAATTATTTTCGCCCTTTTAAGAAGTCTCTTAACAGTTGAGTACTCTCTGTTGAAATGAAAATATTGGTCATTTCGCCCGCATGCGAGATCACAAAATTTAGTTGCTTGATCATTGTAGACCATTCTTTGTATAACTTTTATGCCTTTATAAATGTTTAAACTTACATGAATATCGTGGTTGACAGTGGCTTTGTGGTTTGTTGCTTGCTGGTGGAGACAGATGGCTTTCTTGTGGAGTTGAAATCCCATGACCAGCGGCAATCACAACTTCCTGCATTGATGATTCAAGAAGGATGAAACCCTAGTGTCTGTAGGTATTGAAAATAATAGTAATAATTTAAGAATAAAGTAGGATAGGTACTGTATGCGGAATTATAATTAAGGTAGTCAACTAGCGTCTATGCAGTGTTCACAAATTCCGCTCATGCGAACACGTTAGATTGTCAAAATGTATTTTCCTGAATTCGGCGTTTAATAGTTCTTAATTCCCTGCCTGCCTACTACCACTTTTTTTTTTTTCTCAACACACACCTCCAAACACCCGGGCAACACCAGTTTAAAATAAATATTTATTTTATCATTAATACCAGCAGTAGAAAATTTTGCTTTAAACAAAATCAAATTAAAAAAAAAAAAAACAACAACAAAAGAATCGTTTTTGGCATTGGTAAATAGGCACAAATTTTTCTGATTCTAATACTCCCAAAAGTTAAATTTTTTTTTTTTTTTTTTTTTCTTATCATTTGTCCCAACACTAGTTAAAAATAATTCTTTTTAGACAAAACCACTACAAAAACAACCATCTATTTCGAGATCCTTCGAGGGAATTTACAAAAAAAAAAAAAAAATTTACTATGATCCGTACATTACTTAAGGATATACGAATTGTGCATATATTAGTGTTGGAACAATTAATCAGAATCGGAAAAATCTGACCTTTTTGGCGGTATCTGAATCGGTATTGGAATCACAAAAATTTCTGCTTATTTTCTGATGTCAAAAACAATTCGTTCAATTTTTTTTTTTTTTTTACTTGATTTTGTTTAAAACAATTTTCCACTGCTGGTAGTAATGATGAAATGGTAAATATTTATTGATTTCAAACTTTTAGAAAAATTAAAACCTATCGATCATCCTCTGCAAGTGTACTTTTATGTTTAGGGAATATCTGCACATTTAACATGTGTTTTCATGATAATCAGGAATATTTAGAGATTTATAAAGAATCGGAATTGGTAGATGTATCGGAATCGGGGCAAAAATATTGGAATTGTCTCATCACTAGCATATAAACTGTTTTATTGGTTTTACTACTATAACTCTTTCTCGTAGACTCATTTTACATCTTATACTAGCTCAATTTGTTGACAGCCCTGTCAGTGGGGCATTAGAATATGCCGACTGCCCCCCTGCAGAGGGTAAAAGTCCCTCAATGGGGGTCCTGGATATGACCTTAAACTATATCCAGTGGTGAGGCCCCAGCTTGTGGGCTTTGGGGAGTGTGGAGCCACCCTTTAATTACCATTGCTCCCAGATCGACTCTGACCTGGAGTGGTAGTACCTGTTAGGGCCCCAACTATGAGTTAAATAGAAACCGACGTGAAAACAAATACATTCTATTAAAAAATTTTTCTTCAAAATCTTTGGATTCGGCATCAAATAACCGGAAAAGGGTTGATATGCCGTAAAACAAAAACAACCAACCATTCAATTTGTTGATGCTTAGGAAAAACATGACTGCCCCTCCTCTCTTCTCAATATAGACACATATTTTTTTTTTTTTTTTACATGGAGTTCACCACTTATCAAGGCCCACTGGCCATTGTGGTTATTGTGTGTACAGTAATCAAAGGGATAGTGTAGCAATAGTATTGGAGGGGCGGTTCATCAGGAATCTGTTTGTGTTGGACTTGAAGACATCCAGGTTGAAGTCGGGAGGGAAACAGGCAAGCGGTACAGAGTGCCACAGGCGTGCAGTTTTAAGAAAGAAGTTTTGTTCATGGTATCTACGTTTTGATTTAGGCACAGATAGGGACTGGGGAAAATTATTGACGGTGGTTTCAGCTAGTCGGGTGTTTTTTGAAAAAGATTGGCGAGGGGGGGGGAGACCAGAGAATGGAGCTCAGACGAGCACCTGCCATGGAAATAACGATAGAACAATGACAGGCTCGCTACGTCTCTTCTGTGGGAAAGAGGTTGCAGGGTAGAGAAAAGGACATCCCCCACCAAGCCATGGAGTCTATTTTGTACTCTGTCAAGGCAGGATAGGCTGTTTTTTGCAGCTCCTGCCCAGATGTGGCAGCAGTACTCCATCTTTGGACGTACTTGGCTCTTATATAGATAGAGAATTGCATCATTAGGGAGATATCTTCTGGAGCGGTAGAAGGATCCTATTTTCCCAGCAACCTTGGCCACAGACTTGATGTATGTGTTCCATTTAAGATCAGGCGTAAAGACACATTTTAGTTAATCTATATAAATAAGACGGTTGCCTGTGTGTGAAAATATTTAACTGATGAACTCGTAAACTACTGGTCACATAACCCAGCAATCACCAGGAAATAGTAATCATATACCAAGGATGATAAGTTTATGATAAGTAAAATTCATACTAGAAAACTCATACTAAACAACAATTTAAAAAACAAAAGAAGAAAAAAGAGCAATGCCTCTTTGTCAAAGGACTTCCTTGTTGGCAAAACAATGTTGTGTGCATACAAATGTTAATGTTTATATTTAGACTTTTCCTATCTAGAATAAACTTATGTCCAGTATTTCATTCGAGAATCTTTGCCTCCCACCTCCCACCTCCCACATTGATGTGATTGCATGAAAGCCGGTAATATCTGTAGTCCATTTGGCGGTCACTCATTTGGCCTGATTTTCTATATTTGTCCAGCTAATAATGCACCAACAGTATTAAACTTTGTTCTCACCCTCTCTCTCTTTCTTTCTTCTGTCGCATATCTGGTAGGTAAGAAATTCTTGGCTTTCAATACGACGAAGAAAACTGGTGCAAAAAAGAATCTCTCTTTTGAGCTATCCTCCCCCCCCCCGCTCCATCTGCAGCCAACAACAACACCTTTTTCTCTCTCGCTTATTCTCCCGCAGTCTCCTTCCCCCCCTCACACCCTCTCTCTCACTCCTGCGGTGTCCTTCCTTCCTCTCTCTCCTGCGGTTTCCTTCCTTCCTCTCTCTCTCTCTCTCTTTCCTGCGGTTTCCTTCCTTCCTCTCTCTCTCTCTCTCTCTCTCTCTCTCTCTCTCTTTCCTGCGGTTTCCTTCCTTCCTCTCTCTCTTTCCTGCGGTTTCCTTCTTTCCTCTCTCTCTTTCCTGCGGTTTCCTTCCTTCCTCTCTCTCTTTCCTGCGGTTTCCTTCCTTCCTCTCTCTCTTTCCTGCGGTTTCCTTCCTTAGTCTCTCTCTTTCCTGCGGTTTCCTTCCTTAGTCTCTCTCTTTCCTGCGGTTTCCTTCCTTAGTCTCTCTCTTTCCTGCGGTTTCCTTCCTTCCTCTCTCTCTTTCCTGCGGTTTCCTTCCTTCCTCTCTCTCTTTCCTGCGGTTTCCTTCCTTCCTCTCTCTCTTTCCTGCGGTTTCCTTCCTTCCCCTCTCTCTTTCCTGCGGTTTCCTTCCTTCCCCTCTCTCTTTCCTGCGGTTTCCTTCCTTCCCCTCTCTCTTTCCTTGCGGTTTCCTTCCTTCCCCTCTCTCTTTCCTTGCGGTTTCCTTCCTTCCCCTCTCTCTTTCCTTGCGGTTTCCTTCCTTCCCCTCTCTCTTTCCTTGCGGTTTCCTTCCTTCCCCTCTCTCTTTCCTTGCGGTTTCCTTCCTTCCCCTCTCTCTTTCCTTGCGGTTTCCTTCCTTCCCCTCTCTCTTTCCTTGCGGTTTCCTTCCTTTCTCTCTCTCTCTCTCTCTTTCCTGCGGTTTCCTTCCTTCCCCTCTCTCTCTCTTTCCTGCGGTTTCCTTCCTTCCTCTCTCTCTTTCCTGCGGTTTCCTTCCTTCCTCTCTCTCTTTCCTTGCGGTTTCCCTCCTTTCTCTCTCTTTCCTTGCGGTTTCCCTCCTTTCTCTCTCTTTCCTTGCGGTTTCCCTCCTTTCTCTCTCTTTCCTTGCGGTTTCCCTCCTTTCTCTCTCTTTCCTTGCGGTTTCCCTCCTTTCTCTCTCTTTCCTTGCGGTTTCCCTCCTTTCTCTCTCTTTCCTTGCGGTTTCCCTCCTTTCTCTCTCTTTCCTTGCGGTTTCCCTCCTTTCTCTCTCTTTCCTTGCGGTTTCCCTCCTTTCTCTCTCTTTCCTTGCGGTTTCCCTCCTTTCTCTCTCTTTCCTTGCGGTTTCCCTCCTTTCTCTCTCTTTCCTTGCGGTTTCCCTCCTTTCTCTCTCTTTCCTTGCGGTTTCCCTCCTTTCTCTCTCTTTCCTTGCGGTTTCCCTCCTTTCTCTCTCTTTCCTTGCGGTTTCCCTCCTTTCTCTCTCTTTCCTTGCGGTTTCCCTCCTTTCTCTCTCTTTCCTTGCGGTTTCCCTCCTTTCTCTCTCTTTCCTTGCGGTTTCCCTCCTTTCTCTCTCTTTCCTTGCGGTTTCCCTCCTTTCTCTCTCTTTCCTTGCGGTTTCCCTCCTTTCTCTCTCTTTCCTTGCGGTTTCCCTCCTTTCTCTCTCTTTCCTTGCGGTTTCCCTCCTTTCTCTCTCTTTCTCCCTCTCCCTGTCTTTCCTGTGGTTTCCTTTCTCTCTCTTTCTTTCCTTCCCCTCTTTATCTATCATGCTGTATCCTTTCTTTGGTCCCCTGCTTTGTGTAAAAAAAGAAAAATTAAAAAATCGAACATTCGAGACGGACTAAATTTTGTAATCAAATATCCTGCTGAAATTGCTGACTTTTCGTGCGCTTTTGTCCTTTTTTGAGTTTTTGTTTGTTATTATTATTTTTTTAAATTTTAAATTAAATCAGATTAAAAAAAAATGGTTACATATATCAACGGTTATTTTTAGATTTGAAAAATATCCTTATCAAACGTTTGCACATCAAGAGCCCTCTTTACGGTTTTAAAAAAAAAAACATGGAAACACTCCCTTACAAATGTTCACAAACTACATTTACTTCAATAAGCAGGTTAAAATTTGGTGTCTTCCCCCATCCCCCCTTCTACTTATGCTGAGGAGGAGACTATATCCAGAAATATTTTACTTGTTTCTCGATGGATTTATTTTGAACAAGTGAAGCAGGCATGGTCCCCTATGAGTGCACTGTGAATGAGGCATAAAAATAAAATGACGATGTTCAGCATTGCCCCTCCCCATTTAGCCCCAAAAGTCCCCAAGGCCTTAACATATTTAAATTTGAGTTCAGCACCATGCAAAACTGCTAAATAGACGTACACAGAAAATTTTGGACAAATATGATAAAATCGTCCCCAAAATGGAGTGCTTTTATTGGCCCTAAAAGAGGCCCTGGGGCACACCAAAGAGTTATAGCAAAGTATAGACAAACAAAATTATATAGAAATCAGTTTGTTACAACTTTTCAGAAAGTTTTATAAAAATCCAAGGTATCGATTTTTTTTTTTTTTTTTTTTTTTTTTTTTTTTTTTAATAAGCATAAAAGTCTCGATTTTAGCCATTTTTAACCCGAAAGAAACTCCTTGAGGGGGGGGGGGGCAACCGGAGTTTTCCCGGAAAATCCGTTCTGTTACTTTTTGTTTTACTCGTTTAATGTTTGTGCAAAATTTCAAAAATGTCCAAGGCATAGCTTTTGAGAAAAGTGCAGACAGACGAACAGACAAGAGTGAATTTACATGTCCTCCCTCCTTTTGTCAGAGGACCAATGAAAAGATAAAGTTTCCGAAACGATTGTACGTATAAACATGATTTTTTTATGTTTCCTCCTATGAAAACTAAATAATTTCACACACTTATATATATATATATATATATATATATACATACTTGTAACCAAATTAAATATTGAAATGCTCACGTCTTTGGTTCTATGGGATGAAACTACATAAAAATTTGCAGGCTTTTTGAAGATTATAATAATATTCTATGGTTAAAATTTTGACAATTATTAAAAAAGAACTTATATTTTCAAACCAATGAAATATGCCCAAATTTGCCTACATTTGTGTGTGTGTATATATATATATATATATATATATATATATGTGTGTGTGTGTGTCCTGGCAAGCTAATTTTAGTTTTGCTGCTTTGAGGTGAATTAGGGTTTTTATTTTTTAAATTTTTTTTTGCTTGGTTGTCCTTGTGGCCTTGCCAGGCCACTAATATATAAACAAATTTGTTAAGGGTCCGAAGGTGAAAGACTTGGATATTTAAGGAGAGTGGCACCGGATCTAAGAGCTTTCAGATGAAGGAAAACTATTACTGCTCTGTTGGGATGCAAAATAATGGGGTAGAAGTAAGATACCGTACTGATTGGATACACTGCTGGTAAATATTCAATTGAAAATTATTGATTTCTTCAATATTATCCTTTCATCTATTTCTTTCTTTCTTTCTTTCTTCCCCCCCCCCAAGGAATCATAACTTATCAAGGCCCAGAGGCCACTCGAGGATAAGGGTTAAAGAATGTACAGTAGTGTAAATTTGGTAAATTGGATTACTTAATGGGGAACGGCTCATTAAGAACTTGTTTACATTGGACTTGAAGATGGCCATATTGTAGTCAGGTGGAAAGCAGGAAAACAGAAGAGAGTTTCACAGGTGTGCAGTTCTAAGAAAGGAGCTTTGTTCATGGAATTTATGTTTAGGTATAGATAAAGAGTGGGAGAAATTATTGATCGTGTTTACAGCCAAACGAGTGTTTCTCGTGAATGTTTGGCAAGGGGGGACCATAGATTGGAGCACTGCCATGAAAATAACGATAAAACAGAGACCGGTTTGTAACGTCTCTTCTGTGAGAAAGAGGTTGCAGGGAAAAGAAAGGCATCCCCCACTAGGCTACGAAGTCTATTCTGAACTCTGTCAAGGCAAGATATGGTCTTCTTAGCAGCTCCTCAGTGTGTTGTAACCTTGCAGGTCGGTAATAATAAAGACAAACACTGGTATAATTAACAAAAAAAGTACACATCATGATTCTAGGGCCATAGCTGCTACAAATTATTAAATGTAAGTGTACTTATTGTTTCTGGATGAGTCCATTTATTCCTGAAATCGGTTGATCAGCTTATTGCATAAGTCTTCAACTAATATTGCTTTAACATTGCCATCAAAAACTAATTTCAATTTTTTTCACTGCACACAATGCTTCAAGCAAACTACATTTTTATTTTTTTTTTACAATGGAGTCATGACTTGTCAAGGGTTGAAAGTCATTTGAGGATAAGAGTTAATGAGTGTACGGTAGTCACTGAGACAACAGCATAGTGATCATTAGTGGTTGAAATTCTGTAGAATTTTATTTAAGGGGACGGCTCAGCAAGAACTTGTTTACATTGAACATTGTATTTAGCTGGAAAGCAGCCCAATGGAAGTTTCATAGGCAGGCAGTTCATGAAATTTGTGCATAGATTTAGGCAGTTAGTGTTGATAATGGTTTTAGCTAGACAAGTGTTTTTGTGAAAGTTTAGTCGAGGGAACCTTAGATTGGAGCTCAGACGATCACTTGTCATGAAAATAACGATAGAGCAGACAGACTCGCAACGTCTCTTTGGGAAATAGATTATGTTTCACTTATAAAGTAATGTCTGCTTATTTGATAGTGTTTGCTGTCACATGGATGTGATTTAAAATAAAGTTATTGCCGAATGGACACTTGGCATGTTTGAGTACCAGCTTGAATATCACATTCCAACATCTTGTTTCATCTCGGTTAGATGTTTTTACCTGCCCTTCACATATGAGTCACTTTACTTTCTTTCTTTTTTTTTTTTTTTTTTTTTTTTTAACTCGCATTCTCTCCTAACAAGGCATATCGTCACTTTGGATGTAAGGGGCTACTATTTGGAATCATGCCCAGGGAAGATTAACAAAATGTTAGTTTACATTACATTTGAACTTCTGCATATCAATTCAGTCAGGGAAACAGGTAGCAGGAAAGGAATTCCAAAATCTAGCTATTTAATGGAAGAAACTATTAGAGTAGAAAGCTTTCTGGCATTTAGGGACCTCAACAGTGAAGGGGCATGATTTTCTTGCTAAGCGGGTTTGTTGGGGATATGTATGTCGATGGGGGGGAGGGGTACAAGTTCAGTGAGTTCATCGGAGCACATTCTATTAAAATACTGGTAAAAGAGACACAGATGCAACATCCAAGCGATGGTTGGAGCTTAGTTGACAAAATGGGGTATATTAGGTTGAAGACTGCTTTTATTTTTTTATTTATTTATTTATTTATTTGGGGGGGGGGGCTATCCTAAAGAAACTAGCGGTAGATGCACCAGCCCAGATGTGGCAACAATATGCATTCGTAGGCAACAAAAAATGTAAGTACAAAAGTGTGTGTGTGTGTATATATTTTTCTAACATGTTGTGGGATTGTAAAAATCAGACCCAAATAGCAGTTCATCTGACCTATTGATTACTCAATTGTACGGTTTCAGCATCTCAATTGTTTTTTATTTTTCGCGTTTAAATTATTCAAATAAACGATTGTTAATACTTTCTGCATTTTCTCTCTTTTTTTTTTTTTTTTTTTTACATCGTTCATTTCCGTATTACGTCTAAGTTATTTTAATGCAATTTTCTTACAAATAAATCTACTTTAACCCGTTGACAACCATAAGAGCATTTTACAACGGCGATTTACCCACTGCCTTCACTTTTTTTTTTTAAATTTATTCTCCATTTTTTAATACACCTTTCTTAAAAAAAACATTCATACATTTTCTTCTACACTACCAACATAAATAAATAACCCCAAAAATGTTTTTTTTTAATTTGCATTACAAATAATCAACATGACAATAAAACGTATTGTTTTACTGTGTATGTTTTCAGCGTCCCAATTGTTTTTTTTTTTTTTTCGCGTTTAAATTATGATATATCAAAATTTGAATTTAACTATAATAAGTATTATGGTATCTGTTCAGTTCACATTTACCTATAAGTATGGCCAACCACTTATAATTCAATGGCTGTAAATTTTCTTTTTCAGAAATAAACAATTATAAACCGAACGAATCATAGAAATCTATCTATATTCTTTTTTCATTTTAATATACTTTCATAGAAATGTTTCTGTTATGCCACAAAAAACTATTTTCTTTATGTCACAAGTGTCATGCTCATACATTAATTCCATAGCTAATATAACATACTGACCCAACGGGTCACGGGTAGTCTAGTAATAATATAAAAATAAATGAGTAAATATTATCAATGGCGTTGGAAATTATTTTAAATGATCCAAAGCAATTTATTTTGTTTAAACTACGTATTATATGTAGTTCTTCCACAATGTATTCCAACCTAACAAAAATATATTCAAATTGGAATAAATCAGAAGCTCACAGTATTAATTCTGGCGTCCCTCAGGGGTCCATTCTGGGCCCAACTCTTTTCCTGATCTACATTAATGATCTTCCAAATCACATCCTTACATCATTTGTAGACATTTATGCTGACGACATTACCATCTATAGTAGCACATCAAAGACTGTAAACAACCAAGTTCTTTCTGATTCTTTCTCCTCTGATCTTGAGCACATGGTGCAATGGAAAAAGAGGTGACTAGTTATTTTTTAATGCATCTAAAACCAAGCTTCTATCTTTGCATCATCAACATTCTGATCCACATCTGGCATCAATTGAAATGAATGGCTCTCGTCTTCAGGAGGCCTCAAGTTTTGACAAGCTTCTGGGCTTGACCATTACTCCTGATCTTACATGGAACACGTACATCAAATCTGTTGCCAAGGCCGCTGGAAAAATGGTGGGATTTTTCTATCGATCCGGTAGATATCTCACTGCTGATGTAATTCTCTATCTATATAAGAGCCAGGTGCATCCAAGGATGGAATACTGTTGCCACATCTGGGCAGGAGCTGCTAGAAAGGACTTGTCCTGCCTTGATAGAGTTCAAAATAGACTTCGTAGTCTCGTAGGAGATGTCCTTTTCTCTTCGCTGCAACCTCTATCTCACAGAAGAGATGTTGCGAGTTTGTCTCTGATGTATCGTTATTTTCATGGAAAGTGTTTGACTTCAGTTTCTGGTCCCCCCTCGCCTAACTTTCACAAGAAACACTCGACTAGCTGAAAACACTATCAATAATTCCCCCCACTCTTTATCTGTGCCTAAACCTAAACGTAGATTCCATTAGAACTGCACGCCTGTGGAATTGTCTTCTGCTTTCCGGCTGACTACAATATAGTTGTGTTCAAGTCTAATGTAAATAAGTTCTTGATGAGCCGTTCCATATAAGTTATCAAATTTACCGAATTTTCATTACTAATGATTACTATATTGTCCAATTTCTACTGTACACTTTTAAACCTTTATCCTTGAGTGGCCTCTTGGCCTTGATAATGTGGTGATGCCTATGTAAACAAAACAAAAAATTTTCATTCATAGTGACTAGTGGGACCTGTGGAAATTTTTACAGCGGCATCTTTCATATGAAAGATATTACATATGTAATATCTTTCATATGTAATATCTTGCTGCTGGGCATTCTGTGGACGTTCAGTGTGAATGGAGACCCTGTGATAATATTGTAGCCCTTTTGTTAAAACTGTAAAAGTATTTATCTAAGTAAACTGGTTAATGTTGTGTCAGAATATATCTGGTTATTACGGTTTATCTCCAATATCCTTATAGGAATCTGTCACATATCTCCATTGTATGGATGCCTGACGTAAACGGAAACCCCACAATATCATTGTATCATCTTTAGACAGAACAGTTACTACCCTTTTAATCCTAGCCAGAAGACCAAGAAAGTATGTTTTAGTTTCCCGTACGGCCCAAAAGCAACATCATTTAAATTTTTACATAACGTTTTCCGTGATCGGGAGATCCTATTCATTAAAAAGGAGGATAGGTGATAACTAGGGCTATGACAACAGCATATTCTTTTCATTTTTTTGTGACTCTCGAGTATATATCTGACACAGTTAGACACAATTAATCGACCAAGAACCACATCACTAGGTGTGTCAGAAATTTCGTGAAAAATAGTGAATTATTCCACCCCATCTTTCCAAGCTTATAACTCCTCAAAAAATGTAATTCAAGCCTTAATTTTTTTTTTTTTCAATTAAAGGAGCAAGGACCAAGGTTTCATTAAAAAAAAACAAAAAACAAACAACGTGTTTTTTTTTTTAAAAAGGTTTTAAACTTCGGACTTTATAGGTAAATTTCTAAAAAAACACTACTTTTTTTTGTTTTAAATTTGAATATATTATTTGTTGACCTTTTCTCTTCAATTTGTGATTTGGTGAGTAAATTAATTATTTACTTTTTAATAGACATTTCAAAATGGGAGGCGTGAATTATTCGACCCCCTGTCTTTCCAAGCTTATAACTACTCGAAAAATGTATTAATTCAACCCCTAATTTTTTTTTTCAATTAAAGGAGCAAAGACCAAGGTTTCATTTAAAAAAAAAAACAAAAGAAAAAAACAAACAACGTGGTTAAAAAAAAAAAGGTTTTAAACTTCGAACTTTACAGGTAAATTTCTCAAGAAAACTTTTTTTTTTTTAATTTGAATATATTATTTGACCTTTTTTCTTCAATTTGTGATATATAACACTTTGGTGAGTAAATTAATTTACTTTTTAATAGACACTTGAAAATGGGGGGGGGCGTGAATTAAAAAAAAACGTTTGTCTAAAATATTATATTCGGTTTATTGGAAAGAGCATATAATTTCACATTGATCCTGAAAATATCGTAAAAATTGAATCAATAGAAAAATTTTGATAGATTTTTTTAAGTTTAAAAATTGAAAAATATTGAGTTTGTAAAATTCATTACTGTTTTTTAAAAAATAAAAAAATATTTCTATTACTTTTTATACAACTTTAATAGTTTATTTTGGAAGTATAATCCATAAAGAAAATAAACAACCCACTTTTAAAAGAGAAATTACGAGTTTTTTTTTATATTTTATTCAGTTTCGTGTTAAAGGTGTCAAAAATTCCCACAAAAATTCTGATACACCTACCACATCACTCTGCATAAAAGTGTATAATATATCAATGGATATATACCTGAGAATCCAAACAAGAAAAAGAATATGCTGTTGTCATAGTTCTAGTGATAACATACTACGAACATATCTATGTACTAATTTTATGTTCATAGTATGTTATCACATTCAATCCTCCTTTTTAATAAATAGGATCTCCCGATCGAATAATTTAAAATCTGGAGGAAACCGTGACACACGTACGTACGTTAAACGTACTACTGTATTAATATATAGATTTAGAAAAATGAATACATTGGTTTATAAGGGTTTCACATAGATTTATGTGGTAAAAGGCGCGAACGCACTAATTGGTATGTTTTGTGCTTTGTTATTGGATACCAAAATTAAATTTCAAAAAAAGGGGGGGTGTTTCATGGCAGTTTTTTTGTGTTTCTTATAATAGATCGTCGTTGTCGGCATCGTTATTGCCAGACCCCTCGATTCCTTTTGAAAGAATATTGTAAGACTCTGCTGATATAGGTTTGCTGTCTGGCTGCGTCTTTTTGTAGGAGCCATTTTTCGGGTCAGTGACTTGTTGTGCCTTTACAGGTAGGGTGCTTTTCATTTTAATGGCGAGGGAAGACGCGTTACATTATTAGTACACAGCCTTTTGTGTGTGTGTGTGTGTGTGTGTGTGTGTGTGTGTGTGTGTGTGTGTGGTCGGTCGCATCTCTCTGATGAGTCGGTCATGTTTCTGTTTGAAAAGGCGTTTTCAGCGCTGGTCTAAAACGGACACGTGTCATGAATTGTTGTTGTTAGTTTCGCTACTGATTTTTTTTTCTTAATCTAAAAAACAAAAACAAAAAAAAACTGGAGCCTTTGAGTGCTTTGTATTTTGTATTCAACCCAAAAGAAAATCAGTTAGTAATGGAATCTGGTGCCACTGAGGGAAAACGGTGACAAAAGAAAGAGAAGGCAGAAAAAGATGAATCGGTGGGGTGAGGGGTATCTTGTCGGGGAAGGGAGTGTGATAGAGAAGCTGAAAGATCTGTAATTGGTAAGAAAGGAGGAAGGGAGCGCGTTTGCGTGTGTGTGGGGGGGAGAGGGGGTCGACGACAGCTCTTTTAATAGCTTTGTTGATTGACAATGCAGAGAAGTCACCTGAGCTAGGTACGTTGTACTTTTCAGCGAAGTGACACTACATCGCCTGGTACGCACGCGCGCAGATACTTATCTACCTCCACAGGGCAATTTTTCTCATTCGTCATTTTATCTAGATAAGTATGGAGGCACGTAATGATAAAAAAAGAAACGCTCCTCTTAAGACAAATGATCATTGGTTATCTGTCATTTTAGTCAAGTATATTTTTATGATTAAACTTTGCAATTATGTTTTCTACACAAAAGTATTTACTTGAAAATGAATGAAGTCATAAAGGAAGTGAATGGTGGCTTTTGTCATCTTTTAAAAATAATTTGTCATCACTTTTTAAGTAAATGCATTTTCTTTGATTATTGTTTTTCCTTTTTTGCATTCTTTTATTTCTCTTCGCTCCCCTTTTTCTCTCTCCTCTCCCCTTTTTCTCTCTCCTCTCCCCTTTTTCTCTCTCCTTTCCCCTTTTTCTCTCTCCTCTCCCCTTTTTCTCTCTCCTCTCCCCTTTTTCTCTCTCCTCTCCCCTTTTTCTCTCTCCTCTCCCCTTTTTCTCTCTCCTCTCCCCTTTTTCTCTCTCCTCTCTCCTTTTTCTCTCTCCTCTCCCCTTTTTCTCTCTCCTCTCCCCTTTTTCTCTCTCCTCTCCCCTTTTTCTCTCTCCTCTCCCCTTTTTCTCTCTCCTCTCCCCTTTTTCTCTCTCCTCTCCCCTTTTTCTCTCTCCTCTCCCCTTTTTCTCTCTCCTCTCCCCTTTTTCTCTCTCCTCTCCCCTCTCCCTCTCTCTTCTCCCTCTCTCCTCTCCCTCTCTCTTCTCCCTCTCTCCTCTCCCTCTCTCTTCTCCCTCTCTCCTCTCCCTCTCTCTTCTCCCTCTCTCTTCTCCCTCTCTCTTCTCCCTCTCTCCTCTCCCTCTCCCTCTCTCCTCTCCCTCTCCCTCTCTCCTCTCCCTCTCTCCCTCTCTCCCTCTCCCTCCTCTCCCTCTCTCCTCTCTCCTTTTTCTCTCTCCTCTCTCCTTTTTCTCTCTCCTCTCTCCTTTTTCTCTCTCCTCTCTCCTTTTTCTCTCTCCTCTCCCCTTTTTCTCTCTCCTCTCCCCTTTTTCTCTCTCCTCTCCCCTTTTTCTCTCTCCTCTCCCCTTTTTCTCTCTCCTCTCCCCTTTTTCCCTCTCCTCTCCCCTTTTTCCCTCTCCTCTCCCCCTCTCCTCTCCCCTTTCTCTCTCTCTCCTCTCTCCCTCCCAGTTTCCTTCCCGCCCTGACGCATTTCTTTTCAACATTGCCAATAAAGAATAAATAATCGAATACAGTAATTATTCGTTTTACTTATGTTTACGAAAGGCGTGCAATAAGTAATGCCTGTGACCCACTTCCCATAGCAATAGAGCAACGAAACTTGGCACAGTTATTAGTCTTTCTCTACATAGGTACCACCCAGAGTTATGCATTTCTCCCATCGTTTGATGCAGCTCTGGAGACCATTTTTGTAGAACACCCCAGGTTGGTCCTCCACCCACGACATGACTTCAGAAATCAAGGCTGCATCATCTGGGAAACGCTTTCCTTTCAAAAACAACTTCATTGCTGGGAAGAGGTGAAAATCAGAGGGTGTAAGGTCAGGGGAGTAGGGAGGATGGGAAAGGTTTTTATAACCACATGCCCGTGCTTCTGATCTGGCGACATGTGAGTTGTGGACCAGAGCGCTGTCCTGCAGGAGGAGGGTACCTGTGCTGATCTTGCCCTGCCTCTTGATTTTGATAGTTTCCCTTAATTTTTTCAAAAGTGAAGCATAATAGGCTCCTGTAATTGTGGTACCCTTTGCCAGGAAATCTGTCATCACTACTCCGTCCTGGTCCCAGAAAACTGTGAGCATGACCTTGCCTTTTTTGGAGGTGGTGAGTCCAAATGCTTCCACTGCATTGACTGGGCTTTGGTCTCTGGATCATAGTGATGGACCCAGGTTTCATCCTGTGTAATCAGTCTTTTGAAAAACTCCTCTTCTTGGCACATCTCCAAATTCATCCTCGAGCACTCGATGTGTTCTCACTTCTGGAATTGTGAGCAACCTGGGAATCCATCTGGCAGACACCTTATGCATATGCAAATGGTCATGAATGATAGTTTCCACAGACCTTGTACTAATCTTGACATCTTGGGCTATTTGGCGAATAGTAATGCGCCGATTTTCCAAAATGGCAGCCTCAACTTGACGGACAGATGCCTCATCAATGGCAGAAGGGGGGGACCAGGTCTGGGAGCTGTTTCCACAGACCTCCGGCCATGTTTGAATTCACGATGCCAGCGTTTTACAAGGTCATATGATGGGGCATTATCACCATAAGTTTCTTTCATTTCATCAAAAGTCTCCTGTGGTGTGCGTCCCTTCAAATACAAAAACCGGATCACTGCTCGACATTCAACAGGCTCCATTTCACACCTGATTCAGTTCAAACATCTGTAAAACAGAAACCACAATTAGTTCAGAGCTGTAATTTGCCACATGACCCGTAGAGATATAAATCATTGCACATGCAAAATTTTAGCTAGATTAGACAACTGGAAGTGTGTCAGGGCCATTACTTATTGCACACCCCTCGTACATTCATTTTTAAGTTTTGTATGATATTGTGTGTAGCTTTTTACGTTTGAGTTTATAATTTTTTTTTTTTTATGTGAATGAGAACTCTGCAATATAAATTTTTAACTTTTCTGAAAAGTTTGCTAATGAAATATAAGTTTTTCCTTAAACCATTTATTAAAAAGTATATACCATAACATGTTTATTAAAAAGTATATACCATAACATGTCTGCAAAACAAGGCCTTACTATTTATGTTTTAAGTATTAATAAAAAAAATACTATTAAAATATTTTTAAAAAATTGAAAATAAAATCTAAATATATTCTGTAATTGCATAGTATTGTGGATACAAGAGTTACGTTCCTTTATCACTAAACTACTTCGGGTAGTTTCGTGATAAAGGGACTTAACTTTTTTTAAATTATTTTTTTATTATTTTTTTTTAATTAATTTTTTTTTTTTTTTTGCATGGCCGACCTAGTTTTTGATGATCACAAACTATTTTTTTCACTTTTTTCTTTTGGACGGTGGTGGTGGTGGTGGTGGTAGGGGGACATCCAAATCTCCTATTTTTGTTCACACGTGTAATTTAACTTTTTGGAGGTGGGGGCACAAAGCGGAAGGAGTAGTGTCGGCCACCATAACTAAAATTGACCCCCACCCTCTCTAAAAAAAAAAAATACTTTCTTTGTGCAGACAGGACTCTTCAATGCTGAATTGAGATTAAATAAAAAAAAAACATTTAACACAAAAAAAAATATGCAGGTAGGTTGCAAAGTAACTTTTATTGGCTATGGTGACATTTATCTGTCTCTCTCAGGCAGGATTACCACAAAATGTCTCCAAGCTAATAGATCTCGCAGCATCGGCCAAGCTCCAACCCGTTCCTTCACTGCAATGTTGCGTCCCTGTGCCTGCTTTTTAGGTACCTTGATGGGATAACACTTGTGCCTCCTCGACATACATACTCCTATATATATTTGATTTTTTTGACCACTTTTTTTTTTGAATTGCTGTGGATTGTAAAACAAAGCCCAAATTTTGTTTTGAAGACTTGAATTTTGTCTGGAGAAGGCCTTGAAAAACTTTGAAAATAGACATTGTGTTTATTACTTTAGCAATGAAAGTGTGAATGTCCTAGGACTGAACAGAATCATAGTTATCAAGGATGTATCTCCCGACTGGAACCAAAAACACCTCAAGCTGTGCCAGGTAAAGTAATATTCCATCTTGAGAGGTGTATCTGTCACTTTTACCTGTAGACAATTGCATTTGGAGGAAGTACTTTCTGGAACGCTACAATAAAAATAAAGATAAATTGTTTGAATTAAGCCGATTAAATAACAGTGAATAAATAAGGTAAATTACTTTTAATTTTAACTTTGCAGACAAATAGCAAAACTCAGAGGCAATTTATTGGCAGTGCGGCAGTTCCTTATATTTAAACAACAGAACATTTTTTGCTTTAGGAGATAATATTTTATAGATGAGCAGAGAACCCTTCCCAAATTTTCAACTCTTTTTAGAGCAGGTATTCCCAACTGCTGGCTTCGTATTATTAAACTGAGCTAAGGTACCAGATTATAGAAGGTAACACAAACCAGCTGAAAGTTTAGCGTTTGAAAATTGGTAAATATAGTGGTTCTTATCCAGTTTATAACCTAATCTCTGGAAACTTTGCGTTGATATCTGACAGATTGCGTAAGAAAAGCGGTGACCCACAAGCTTTATTACTTTCTTCACTCCAACACAGTCCAATGCTCTACAACCTTGGACGTAGGTTGTAGAAAAAAAAAAAATACTTATATATTTATAAATTGACGATTGTTTTAGTTTTTACAACTGGATGAAAAATAATTACCTCTTCTAATCTTTGGTGTTTAATTCTTTAGCAGTCATGAATGTTTAGATTTAGTTTTGTTTTCATGTAGAGAGTAAACCCTGTTAAGTGATTTAGTCATACATGGTCAGTCAGCTTCCAGGGTCGATTCATTGCATCCGTACCCTGAAGGACTATTTCAGACCCTTTTGGGAATTGCAGCAGTCATCAGAGAGTTCTCTGGCACCATCTTACAATCATGTCAATCCCCCCCCCCCTGCCCGGCCCTGGATATGACCATAAACTATATCCGATGGTGAGGCCCCAGCTTGCGGGCTTTGGGGAGTGTGGAGCTACCCTTTAATTGCCATTGCTCCCAGGTCCACTCTGACCCAGAGTGGTAGTACCTGTTAGTGTCCCAACTATTAAAAAAACTTTTCTTCAAAATCACTGTATTTGGCATTAAATAACCTGAAAAGTGTTGATATGCCGTAAAACAAAAACAACCAACCAACCAACCAATGACCCCCCACCCCCACCCCACCCTCCACGCTTTTGTTTATTGAACTCACAAGCACCAGCTTTGCCTAAAGATAAAGTGCTTGTAGAACTTGGGCTGCTCAAGAACTTTCTAGTTCCTTGCTTTATCCTTCTTTACTTTGACTTTATACTTTAGTCAACCTACACCCAACGGTGCAGCTAACAGAAATAAATACATTTCATTGAACTGAACTATTATATAAAAGCAGCTTTGTGTCTGCGTGAGTTCATTCCCTATGGAATTGAAAACAGCTGGGCATATTTTTATGAAATTTCACATGAAGGCAATTTATGTGCCTGGCAGTGTTTTTTAACTTTCGTATCGATATGTCTTTGATAATCAAAATAATCCAATGAAAGAAGGAACATGCGAATTTGATGAAAGTTAACACCTTACACAGCCTAACATCGCAAGTGCATTTGAGAAGTTTTATTACCACACAAGTCAAAAGGCTTGACACTAAAAACGCAACAGTAGGTTCTTTGATATGACAGGAATGTGTTTGAAATGAATGTTTCAGTTCAACGCATGATTGAACCATGATACTTGACTTTTGGATTTTAAACTTTAATGCAAGCCATTATCACCGCACAAGCAGTAAGGTTAAGCATATAAAATTAACAGTAGGTTCTTTGATATGACAGGAATGAGTTCGAAATGAATTGTGCTTAGAGCACAATTGAACCATGATACTTTACTTTAGCATTTTAAACTTTAATGCATGTCATTATATATAAAAAATGATTTTGTAAAATCAACAGTAGGTTCTCTACAGTGCAATGTAAACTGTTTTGTGAACTATATCATTGCGAGAGGCATGTGAAGCTTCCGTCATGTGCACTGGGATGGGTCCCCAACTGGAGTAGGCAATCGATTTGATCGAAAAATGAGGGGTTTCACCGATTTTGATGATAATAAAAATGTGAAACATTTGTTGATCATCATTCAATCCCGGACAACGTCGGATCTCCCTGCTAGTTGTTAATAAGAAAAGAGTTTGTTTCCCGTTCATGTGATGAACGTTTTACTTGTTACAAATAATAACGATTGGTTTTAAAATTCTATGCTAGCAGTAGTTCTTATATTTTCCACATTAAATTGGTTTTCTTTTTGATATGTAATAAAAATCACTCTCGCTTAAATGCACGCTTTTATGATTAAGATAAAAAAAAATTTTTTAAAAAAAGTCAAGCTAAAACATTTTTATTTTGCCGGTCAAATATTTTGGTCGATAAAATATCGTGATTAACATAGCTTTTTAATTCGCCTTTAATTATGGCTTATTTTTACATTCCTTCACAAAATGAAAAACTTTCTAAGTACGTAACTTACATTGTGTCACACACACACATATATATATATATATATATATATATATATATATATATATAACAAGTAGTTTATAAAACATGTTAAAAAACACTTTGAAAAAGAGTTAAAAACATTTAATTTTAAAAAGGAAACACTAAATAAGTGGATAGTCCTTAATCCGCAGAGTTTCGAAGAAATACTTTCCTTCTCATCAGAGGGTAGGATTTAGCAAAATGCAGGATCGGATTTTGCTTGCAAAAGTATTACATGAAACTACAAGTAAGTCATAGATCTTTACTTGATAACAAAAAGTAAAGCAGCGGGAATAGGGTGAATAAAAAAAAAAGAAAGTGATTTCACGTGAATGGACAGTCTGGTGAAGTGTAAAATATCCAATGACGGTAAAATCCAAAGATGTAGAATCCAAGAAAGTTAAATTTCCATTCGCACAAGTGAAATCCAAGGGAATCGCATAATTGGATATATTTATAATTTACTTTAGTTTTGCCATCTTGGATCATTTTGGTAAACTTAACTGTAGTCCTTATTTTATATATATATATATATATATATATATATATATATATATATATATATATATATATATGTGACTTTGTAGGTGTGTGGAATGTTCTCTACCAAACTCCTGTCAATTCTTGGTCTACAGACTTGAAACTTAATATGTAGATTTGGATCTGTGGAACAAATTCAGTTTGATCTTTAGCTGGTAAAAACTTGGGTCAAAAAAAAAAAAAAAATTGGAATTTGACAGACATAAGTCAACTAAACGTGTTAGTTCTATGCAACTTTTTTTTTTTCTATTTTACCCCCAAGTTATTAACTTGGAAAAGACGTTGCCATGTTATTAGAATTCAAAGTATGAACAATATACATTTATACCTTTTTAAACATTATTTCTTGTTTTTATATGCATATGAATTAGTTCAGATGGTAACAGATAATGCTGGAAAGCTGTTTTGGTTTCGATTCTAACTAATATCACCCAAGTCTTTTTTTTTCTCCTCTTTACACTTTTGAAATCACTATATATATTTGGATACACTACAATCGATAAAGAATTAGGTATATAATTTAAAAAAAATATAAGATCTACTTAAAATATATTTAAATAGATTTTATGACTGGACAACGCCGATTGGCCTGCTAGTAATTTTATATTTATTCTGCTTTGCATATTTGTGGTATAAATCCTAGGTAGTTCTAAGAGGTTCAACCTTCTCAAAGTCTTGCTTATTCTCTTTGGACAGGGGTTAGTTAAAAGCTAACTGCCTGAAACACCCTGACTGGGGAGTGCAGACAAGACTGTTTAAGTAATTTTTATGAGGCTAGAGTTTCCCTTTTAAAGAGTATTGGCTTACTCTTCTCACCTTCCAGCCCATTACCACATTATACTTATGTGGGATGCATGTAAATATTGCAAAACCCTTGTTTCACTGTAAACCTCTTCCCCCTGCAGTCGCCATTGATGAAAAGAGAGGGCCAGTCAAATCAAATAAAAAGCTTGATCAATCGTTTTAATTAAGCCTATAAAATAGCAGTGACTGAATGCATTAGTGATTAACGTGCCATTTGATTGGCCTCTAATTATGGCGTAGTTTACGATCCAGACAAATTACAAGAATCAGAGACAATTTATTGCAATTTCCAAAGTTGTTGCAATAACAACAAAGCATTTTGTTAGTGTTGGGACGATTAAGCGGAATCGGAAAAGTTTGTCGATTTTCTTAAAAACAGTTCTTTAATTTCATTAAAAAAAAAAAAAAGAATTTTCCTATTTTAATAGTTTTTTCCTATTTTTTTTATTTCTTCCTATTTTCATCATTTCCTATTTTATTTTATTGTTTTTCCTATTTTTATTTTATTTATTTTAAAAAACTTAATTTACTATTGCTTGTGTCAACGATAAATTTTAAACTACCAGTAAAACTAAAATTTATAAATATTCCTCTTGCACAAGTCTATTTTTACACATGTGGAAATTTCACAGTGGACTCATTCATATGTAATATATTGATGTTGGCATTCTGTAGATGTTCAGCATAAATGGAGACACTCTGATATTATTGTAGTTCTTTTGTTAAAACTGCAAAAGTATTTACCTAAGCTAACACGAATGCACAGCAAAGCCGGGTTGTAAAGTATGCTTAAATATATTTTAATTCTTGGAGATTTCGTATATATTATTATAGAGTTCATGTTCTATCGATTTTTTTTAATATATTATAAACTTGCAATTTAAAAAATAAAAAAAATATATCCATATGACTTGAGTGCATTAGCTTGAATCGAAACCGAACAAAAAAAAACTTATGAAAAAGATATATATATATATATGTGTGTGTGTGTGTGTGTACGTCTATTTAGTAGTTTTGCATGGTGCTGAACTCAAATTTAAATATGTTAAGGCCTTGGGGACTTTGAGGGCTAAATAGGAGAAGGGGGAATGCTGAACTCAGTCATTTTTTTTATGCCTCATTCACTGTGCACTCATGGGGGACCATGCATGCTTCACTTGTTTTTAACTTTTTTCGAATTGCTGTGGATTGTAAAACAAACCAAAATTTTGTTTTGAAAACTTGAATATTGTCTGGAGAAGGCCTTGAAAAACTTTGTAAAGTCTTGAAAAGGGACATTGAAAATCAGTACGAACCATATATACTCTTTCTCCATTTAGGTATTTGATTGGCTTAATAGCCATTTTAGGTTTTAGCTTGATAAACCTTGAATTCTAAGAATGACATGGTAGTACACTTCTTTTCTAGTTAATAAGTCGCCAAAAAAAATTGTTTGCTTTTAAATTTCATAAACATTCGTATGAAACTAAGAAAATTCTCATACTTGACAGTATTCTATATCTCTTCAAAGCAACCATTCGCCCACGTGTGTAGTCTTTTTTTGTAATGTCTGGGATGGTGCATCTACTACTAGCCCCTCTCTCTCTCTCTCTCTCTCTCTCAAACAGGATCCTCTAAAAATGTCTCCACCCTAAACTCTTAAGTAAAAGAATCCAGGTTGTCCTCGATGGTCGTACGTCAAAACAATGATATAAATGCGATACAAAACTTACGCAAGAACACTCCCAGACACATCAAGTACCTTTGTGTAAAATTTGTTAAAAAAAAAAATCGACCCAGCTGTTTCGAATGTATAGGGAATAAACTCGCGCACACACACAAAGATCCTTTTAGTACTAAATTCAAAAGATTAAAAAAAAAAATGACTTGGGTGCTATCAGTTAGAATCAAAACCAAAACAATTAACGCTCCAACCGCTTTCTCTACAGTTTGAGCTAGCGACAGATAAGAAGTTTAAAATTAAACTACTTCAACTATGAATGAACTTGTGCATGCGAAAAAGTAATAGAAATATATTGGCACATTGAAATGAACATTTTTGCATTTCAACTTGCCAACATATTTCTGTACATATTCATTTATCCAAACATATTATATTAATTTATTTATTGCAGACTGTTATCCTCATCTTTATTAGTTGTTGTTTCACAACGTTTCGGCCAACTATTCCTCTAGCCTTCGTCAGGTGATAACTGCGACGGATAGAAACTCCGAATCTCCTAACTGCATTCAGCAATTACTGCCATCCATAGTTGTTGTCATCTCCCCACGTTCTTTTGGCCAACTAAGCCTCTGGACGGCTTTGGGTAGGATTGAAGCTATCTTCAGACAATTCTCACCTGGAACCGTAAAACAGGCAGAGGGATGCAACATTTCGTCGATGGGACAGCGGTTGACGCCTAGCTGATAGTGAGGGACCTCTTAGGTTGGCGACTCTCTTTTGAACTCTAAGAGGGAGATATTAGTAGCAGATGCACCAGACCAAATATGACAACACTCCATACATAGGCGAATGGTGGTCTTGAAATATGCCTCAGTAATTGCTGAGAATGCAGTTAGGAGATTCGGAGTTCCTATCCGTCCCTGTTACCACCCTACGAAAACCAGAGGAATAGTTGGCCGAAACGTTGTGAAACAAGTAAGAAAGATGAGGATAATAGTCCGCAATAAATAAATTAATAAATGATACTCATCTCAATAATGAATTCCAATTAAAAATAATATAAGATTTTACTCGTTATAAACCATCCTTGGTGTATGATTACTATTTCTTATCAAGTACCAATTTTCAATTTTGACCCATTAGCAGCCCCCCCCCCTTTTTTTTCCAGATAAAAACCAATTAAAGTTTTTCAGATGTCTGAATACCTTATACACCAAATTTCAAGTCTGTAGATAAAAAAATTGTTGAGTATATAGGTTGAGAATTGTCCTCGCACACATTCTCACTTTTATAGATATATATAGATTACTAGTCTACCTGTTGGCCCTTAAAGAGTAAGATGAAAAATGTTCAAAATAGTGATTTTGAGATTATATTGTCTTTTATTGTCTTGAGAAAACATTTTTTTTAAGTGATGAGTGAAAAAAATAAAACTCAGGAAGCCTCCAGAGCACTACTGCAAGCACTAATTAAAATTAAGGAGGCCCTACTAAAAGCACTACTAAAACCAAGTTTCTCATCCATCCCCCACCTTGAAGAGAAAATATTTTTTAAGTAAGACCTGAAAAAAAATAAATCGTCAGAAATCACAGGACCTCTACTAAAAGTAATAAATATGGTTATAGTTATCTTATATATTTATATTTAAATCACAGCAGGTTAAATTATTTGTGTGTAAGGAAAACGCGTTAAAATGAGTTAAAACAAAAAAGTATTGTTGACCTTGTGTATGCTTTGAATAACAGCAGTGGCTTTTAATATCAAACTTAAGACAATTCAGTTACATCTCTTTTTCTTTTCCTTTTTTTTTCTTTCATTTTCTTTTTTTCTTTCATTTTCTTTTTTTCTTTCATTTTCTTTTTTTCTTTCATTTTCTTTTCTTTCATTTTCTTTTTTTCTATCGTTTTTTTTCTATCGTTTTTTTTCTATCGTTTTTTTTTCTATCGTTTTTTTTTTTTCTATCGTTTTTTTTCTATCGTTTTTTTTCTATCGTTTTTTTTTCTATCGTTTTTTTTTCTATCGTTTTTTTTTCTATCGTTTTTTTTTCTATCGTTTTTTTTTCTATCGTTTTTTTTTCTATCGTTTTTTTTTCTATCGTTTTTTTTTCTATCGTTTTTTTTTTCTATCGTTTTTTTTTTCTATCGTTTTTTTTTTCTATCGTTTTTTTTTCTATCGTTTTTTTTCTATCGTTTTTTTTTCTATCGTTTTTTTTTCTATCGTTTTTTTTTCTATCGTTTTTTTTCTATCGTTTTTTTTTCTATCGTTTTTTTTTCTATCGTTTTTTTTTCTATCGTTTTTTTTTCTATCGTTTTTTTTTCTATCGTTTTTTTTTCTATCGTTTTTTTTTCTATCGTTTTTTTTTCTATCGTTTTTTTTTCTATCGTTTTTTTTTCTATCGTTTTTTTTTCTATCGTTTTTTTTTTCTATCGTTTTTTTTTTCCATCGTTTTTTTTCTATCATTTTTTTCTATCGCTTTCCTTTTCTATCGCTTTCCTTTTCTATCGCTTTCCTTTTCTATCGCTTTCCTTTTCTATCGCTTTCCTTTTCTATCGCTTTCCTTTTCTATCGCTTTCCTTTTCTATCGCTTTCCTTTTCTATCGCTTTCCTTTTCTATCGCTTTCCTTTCTATCGCTTTCCTTTCTATCGCTTTCCTTTCTATCGCTTTCCTTTCTATCGCTTTCCTTTTCTCCTTTCGCTTCCTTTTCTCCTTTCGCTTCCTTTTCTCCTTTCGCTTCCTTTTCTCCTTTCGCTTCCTTTTCTCCTTTCGCTTCCTTTTCTCCTTTCGCTTCCTTTTCTCCTTTCGCTTCCTTTTCTCCTTTCGCTTTCCTTTTCTTTCCTTCGCTTTCCTTTTCTTTCCTTTCGCTTTCCTTTCGCTTTCCTTTTCTTTCCTTTCTCTCGCCTTTCTCTCGCCTTTCTCTTTCTCTCGCCTTTCTCTTAAGTTGAAAGCCCTTCGTGAAAATTCAGATATCTCCAATCTGCACAAAATTTCAAAATTCAGTATTAGATATTAATAAATATTCTCCAAATTTCATCTTCTTTAGATTATTTTAAAAGGCTTTCAGAGGCCATCATGAGCATAACCTATAAAAAAAGGTCATTATGAGCATAACCTATGAAAAAAGGAATTTTTTTTTTTTTTTTTTTTTTTTTAACCCCTAAGCTTCAGAGCTTTTTCTAGAATTAAAATGATGCAATAGATTTTGATAAAAATTGGAATTTGGTTTCTAGATATAATCTTTGGTAGCATTATATCTTGATTTTTAATCTTTGTAAGGAAGTTGTTAGTGATGAAAAAATGTTTTATTTAAGGTTGGAATTAATTTTACCCACCTGGTGTGTTTGTATACACAGAAAGTTTGTATATATTGATAACATGAACTTATAGGCAATATTTTGTCAAAAGTGCTTAAAACAAAGGCCACTGCTTATACAGATTGGCACTTATGGCGCATTTAAAATTAAACAAAATACAGAAATTTCTGTATAATATACGCACTAGTCACGGTACGAAAATGACAAATTCCAAAAATCACGTAATCAAGTAGCTTTATTTTATTTTTTTTTTATCTAAGAAATATCAAATTTTACTGTTTCAATGAAGGTGAAAAAAGCAACCAGCAAATCGATGGACCAGGCCAGATAACCCTAATGGACGTGGAAGCTGTCAAAACAATAACTGATTACCTCCCCTTATGTTCTCTAATAAAACCGGGTTTCGTCTGTCACTTACCGGTAAAAAAAACTGCAATTTTTTTTTTTTTTTTATAAACTATTTGATCAATTTTTATGATTTTTGGAATATAAAATCTTCATTTCATGACAAGTATAATAAGTTATTCATTTTTTTTTTTTTTTAATGCTATAAGTGCCAATCTAAATAAGCACCCAAAGAGCTTCTATAATAGAATTATATAAGGATTATCAACAGTCTAAGTAGATCACACGTTTCAGTATTTTATGATCCTGATGAGATGTGTTAGCGTCGAAATGTTGGTTGATCTGCATAGACTGTTTTTAATGCGTGTTATAATATAGCTGAAATGAAGTTTTATTCGCAAGTTGTGTTTTGGTAATTTTGTCTTTTTACTCTGATGTAATTCTTTAATATGATGATCACAAAATGTGAAAATTAAATTAAAAATTATTTTTTTTATTTTTGCAGGTGAGTGTACAAACCTTTTGTGAATCCTACAAACTACTACAAGGTATCTACATTATTTAAAAATTTTTATCGTTTCATTATCACAAAAATATTTTAATGGCCGTAATTCTAAACTTGTATATTGTGGAGATTAATGTAATGCATATGACTTATATTGTACTGATTCTCCTTACTTTCCATTGCTGTTGTTTTGTTTTTTTTTGTTTTTTCATCTACTTAAAAACAAAAAGCTATAACATAAAAGCGAAAATGTGCACACGCTTTTTTATGTATGTCTGGCAAAGGCTTGGCTCGGGGCAGTTACTATTTCTAGAACTTTTTATATACTTGCTAGATTATAATATTTCCGATTTACAAAATGAGGTCATGTCTATCTTTTATTTGAGCGACTTTTACACGCCATTTTAACAATATTTTTTACTCTCTGCCTGTTTGTTTTGTCTTTTGCATATATAAGCGAAACTGAATCCAAAGCAAAAGAAAGCTTCCTGCCACTCGTGCCCGGGATGTCCAGAAAAGCAATCAGCTTGGATCAATGCGGGCAAAACCCACCATATCAGACAATTGCTATTCATTTGGACACTCCCCTTTTTATGGGGAGCTGGTTTTCCCCAACGTCTTCGAGGGGAAACAAGCAAACACGCAGAAACTGGCTTGCAGCCAAAGTTAAGTGTGTGATTTCATTCCCCCTACAGCGTGATGTTTGACCTCATTAAATCTACGCACCTGTCAATTTTTTAATCATTTAATTTCGACCATTCGCAGTTCTAAACCCAGTTAACGTCACGGTAAGTTATCACGCTTTTTTTTTTTATCCGCCTTCGTCTCAAGGCTTCAGGTGTGAGCCTTCCTG
Source organism: Euprymna scolopes (assembly GCF_053919585.1). Taxonomy (NCBI): domain Eukaryota; kingdom Metazoa; phylum Mollusca; class Cephalopoda; order Sepiida; family Sepiolidae; genus Euprymna; species Euprymna scolopes. The sequence continues at coordinate 16,072,796 of NC_136522.1, read as the reverse complement.
CCTACCAAAACTTTTTTGTTTTCTTTTACACCTCCAAACACCCAGGCATCACCAGACACCCATGCTAGTCTATAAAATAAAAGCGAAAATGTGTGTTTGTGTGTGCGCTTTTTTTTTTTATATGTTGGGAGGGAGGCGCTCGGGAGGATTACCAATTCTTAGAACTTTTTATATACTCCCTAGATTATAATATCCACAATTTGTGAACGGACGTTATGTCTATCTTTTATTTGAGCGACTTTTATTTTATAAAATTTCTGCTATTCTATCTTCTCGCGTGTTGTTTCGGCTTTTTAGTATAAATAAAGTGGAACTATTGAAACAAAGTCAGTTCCTTGGCTTTCCCACCAAGGACATTCAGAAAGTAATGATCTTTGATCAATGTGGGGAAAACCTGTCCTATCAGACAATTGCTATTCATTTGGACACTCCCCTTTTTATGGGGAGCTATGCAGAAAACTTCAAGCTTAACTGGCTTGCAGCCAAAGTTGAGTGCATGATGTTTCTGCACCTGTGTCAACTCATTCACTTAACTTTTTAATCGTTTGATTTCAACGATTCTCACTTCCTTGTGTCGCTGTAAGATATTACGTTTTCTTTCACTTTTTTTTCTGCTTTCGCCTCAAGGCTTTGGGTTCGAGCCTACCTGCCTACTAATACTTTTTTTTTTTTTTTACGTTCTTTTCATCCTCCATTTTTTTTTTTTTTTTTTTTTTTTTTCCTACAAACACCTTGGCAACGCCGGCCGCCCTCGCTAGTCTATTATATTAAAGACAATGTGAGTGTCTTTATATGCCTGCCAAAAACTTTTGTAGCACGCGATGGATCCTGATGAGATTGGTATCGTTTTGAAGCTCAATGTTTTGGACAACAAATATCGAAAAATTGGCAAAACACATTCCTTCCTTCATCCTCAACAGGGCAGTTTTGTACAAGAAGGGTTTTTTTTTTTTTCGTCGACATTTTCACAAGTCATCGTCTCCGTTGGATTGACTACACTTAATTCAAATGCTCTCAACTTCCGGTTGCACCATTGATGCATCGGCCAAGATGTTACTTTTTTTTTTTTCCTCTTTTGCATTACGAGTTCGAGCCTACCTACCTACCTGCCTATTACCACTTTTTTTTTTTTTTTTTTTTTTACAACACCTATCTCTACCCAAACTGCCTACTGTTGGGTTGATCCCCCCTACCACTTTTTAACTCTCCCCCCTCCCAAGTTCCTTATTACACCACCTACACACACTTGGTACTGCATTAGTAAATATATAAGATTTGGTGACCTCGGGACAAGAATTGAACTCTGAATCACATCTTGGAAAGTTATCAATTTGCTCACTGCAGAAATATTATTACTATACATATTATGCTATGGAATCCTTATTGTCTAAGTAGGTTGAATAATGTTCAATTGATGGAAAGTAGCAGAAAAATTGAGAAAATTGATTGTAATTAGATTTTGTTGTTTTCAGTGTCATTGGTGGCAGGAAGAGAACTTGGAATACTGAGAGGATTAACCCTTTATATTGGTAATCAAAGCAAAATCTTTGATAAATATAAAATTGATTTAAAATTTTTATTTTTGAGAACACAGGCGAATATTGGTGAAAGTTGGACAATTTTAAGTATCGACCTTCTGTTAACAAAGCTATTAAGATCAAAGAAATGTAGAACACACTTTTGTATAAGACTAGTATGACTACCTGGCTTTTCCCTACAGAAGCATAACAACAACTATCCCTTTCTATCCCTGTTTCCTCGCTTCCCCATCCCTCTTTCTTCTTCACCCAACTCCATCCTCTCTCTGGACGTACACACACAACCCGAGTCTGCATAAAGGAAATAACACTAAAAAAAATTACTTCCCTTTACATGGTAACATTAAAAATCGTGTCTACTGCTTGATAATATTAAACGGTCTTTGTCAATAAGAAAAGTCGTGTTGTTAGAGGTAGTTTTTGCGTGTATGTGTGTGTTTGTTTGCGTTCATGTGCGTGTGTGTGCATGTGCCGCTATCTCATATATTTCAATGAAGAGATCTTTTTAAGATTCTGACCGTTCCTCTAAGTGCAATTGAAATTATTTTTCATGAGTCCAGCTGCTCCTATTATTACTAGAATAAGAGATCTTCCTAAGATTCCAGTTTCTTTTTATTTTATACGTAAAACCTTGGAATTCTGTTATCTTTTTCTTCTCAGCTATGTTCAACCCAGCATCATATCATATCCTAGAAAAAATACTCGCGCTTCGTACTTCAGTTCTCCTTACCAGACACTCAACAATGCTATTTTCTTTGTTTTTTTTTACGCAGTTAACTATAATGCTTGACTCTAACATTTAATCATAACAGTACATTGACATTTTATGTCTTCAAAATCTTATGTGTGATTTTATAGCCTTTAAACTGTTTACTCCTCACTATTTTCGAAGTGTGCGTGTGTGGCTTTGTGCATATGCGCGTGAGTTTGGTAGTGTGTGTGTGCACCTGTTTCTCCATGTGTGTGTGTGTTTTTCCGTGTCTGCGTGAGTTTGTGTGTGTGTTTTCTGCACGCATGTGTGCATGTGCGTTTGTTTGCATGTGTGTACATCCCTGTTTGTGTGTGTGTGTGCATGTTTTTTGGTGTGTGCTTCCATGTATGTTTGTGCGTGTGTGGGTTTGTGTGTGTGTGTGTGTGTGTGCTTTTTCCCATGTGTTTTTTTTTTTTTGTGCTTCCGTGTATGTGTGTGCGCGTGTGTGTCTCTGAGATAAAAAATCAAGCTAATACTTGCATCAACCAGACTCAGGTATGACAACACGTGGCCAGCTAGTATATATATATATTGTGCTTTCACAAACAAAATATCCAAGATGGCTGTGAACTGATGCCAGCTATGAATAAAGGAAATGCAATTATTTTTCTTTTAAAAGATTATTGGTGAAGCTCAGGGCGGATATTTACTTGGGCTCGTATTTAATAGCACTTTAAAAGGTTTCATTGATCCACAAGTAGTTTCACATGCATGTCCCCCCTCCCCCACCATTACGTGTCTGATCAAATGCAATAATGTTGTCTGTAGTAGACATTTTTATTTATGAAATGTGTAAATAAATTAAAAATCTAAATCAGTAATGGCTTTCTTTAAATCTATTCGTTTTATGATTTTTTTTTTTCAAATTGTTACAGACCAATGAAAATGCTGTTTCAAACTAAAGCATTACGTACCCATAAAAATACTATTTTAAACTAAAGCGTTACAGACCCATAAAAATGCTATTTAAAAAATAAAGCGTAATGTTATTTTCACTTTACTTCTGAAATTGCTTCCAATGTGACGCAAGTATTGGGATATTTTTTGTACTTTATTTTTGCATTTGTTTTTATTGAATTCTTCCCCCTCCCTTGTTTTATTTGGCATTGTCACTTTGGCACAAGATCACCCAATAAACGTTGCTATGGTATAAAATCCAACTAAAACTTTTTTTTCACACGTTTTTAGAAAGGGTGTCTTAAAACTGCTTACCTAGTATGAGAAACCAGTTTATCGACCTGTTGTTGTTTTTTTTTGTTTTTTTCCAATTTATTTAACTACGAAGTGATTTTATCAGCGTGACTTCATGACTTTTGAATATTCTCTCTATCTTTTCTCAGTGTGACTGTCTTTTTTTTTTCTTTTTTTTTTTTTTTTTTTACTAGGGAGTTGCTACTTATCAAGGCCCGCAGGCCACTAGAGGATGAGGGTTAATGAGTGTCTTGTTACTTAAGCTGACAGTTCAACAAGAATTTATTTACATTGGATTTGAAAATGACTGTTACAGTCAACTGAAAGCAGTCATGTGATATTGTGTTCTACAAATGGACAGTTCTAGAAAAACTTTTTTTCATAGAATTTTCGTCTAGATAGAGTAAGGGAAATTGTTGACAGTGGTTGTAGTTAAACGTGTGTTTGATGTGAATGTTTCACAGGAGAGGCTGATAGATTGAAGCTGAGACAAGCATCTGCCATGATACTTTAATTCGATCCAAGTATGGCACGTTGCACCATGAAGTAAGGGGCTACTTTAAATTAGGGATCAGATTTATAGGGACGTTCTGAGTGAGGAGATTACATTTAAATTTCTGCATGTTGGTATGTTCTAAAGAATAATAAGCATTATGTTTGCTGTGATTCAGTTCTGTAAAACAATTCTGATAGGCTGCTGATATTGAATGGTTGGCCTTCGGGACAAGATCAAAGTGTAGTATCTGATCTTCAGATGCTGCACTTCAATTTCTTGTTCTCTGTCAGTGGAGGAGAAATCCTTCACGACTGAGACAATTTTTATTTTTGTTCCTTTTCTCCACATTAAAAAACGACCCTGGTGTCTAACTCTGTCCCGTGGGGAGGCATTGTAAATAGGTACAATATATACAGGCTCTGCTTATCCAATAATGACTTTGGTGCCTTGGCCATGGCAGACCAATGGACGATCGGAGCATCCCAAACAGTATTCTCTCTGATGAGCTCGCAAACGGTTGAAAACCTCAGTCGCTGGAGAACTGTAATAGCATGTTTAAAGAGGAATGGGGAGAGGAGAGACTAGAAGTGGAAGGAGAAAAAAAACACAGAGTATTCTAATATCTCTCGGTATGCCATAAGCAAGTTTTTTGTTTCTTTTTTGTTTTTTGTTTTTTTTACAGAGGAGTCATCACTGAAGACTCGGAGGCCACTCAAGGATAAGGGTTAATGAGTGAACAGTAGTCAATGGGACAATATTACTCAAGGGAATGGCTCATCAAGAACTTGTTTACGTTGAACTTGAAGATGACCATATTTGTAGTCAGTTGGAAAGCAACTTAGGACAGAGTTCCACAGACGTGCAGTTCTAAGAAAGAACCTTTGTTCATGGAATCTACGTTTATCTTTAGGCAAAGATAAAGAGTGGGGGGAAATTATTGATAGCGTTTTCAGTTTGACGAATGTTTCTTGTGAAATCAGACCGGGGGGACCATAGATTGAAGCTTAGATGAGCACGTGGCATGAAAATAGCGATAAAGCAGAGACAAGCTCGCAACGTCTCTTCTGTGGGGAAAGAGGTTGCAGGAAGAGAAAAAGGTATTTTGAAGCTACATTATTCAAGAGGACTTGGATATAAGTATAAATAGTTTGGATCCGAACCGAATAATATTTTGTGGTTTGCGTTTGTGCGATATGTAGGCACACTACTTAAGCAACCTGGGATGCTTATGTCAAGAACAAGAAGCAACCGATTTTAATTTAGATGAACTGGCGTGCCGTTACTTTTTTTTTTTTTTTCCTGATAAAAATCTTTGTAAAATAATGAACACTAGTTTTTTTTTTGTTTTTTTTTCAGACAGACGGTTTGAGATTTGGAGAATTATATAATTTGTTAATATATTTTCATTTTTATTTTTTAAACATTTACTATTACCTCTATATCTATAAAGTTGAGATTTTTTTCTTGCACTGACATTGATGTTAAAAGCTTACTTTTTCTAATAAAAATCATTAAAACAAACTTTTTTTTATATACTAGGAGTTAAGCCTGGCTTTGCTCGGGCATATGTACTGTTCATAACTTTGTGCATATGTATATATATATATATATTAAAGTTTGACTCGTGTCTAGGTAATCTACATCTAAAATTTCAAGTGTTTAGACCCAAAATTGGCGGAGGAGTTCGGTAGAGTCTGAAAAGGTCAACTCTTTCAACTTTGACCTCTTGGCAGCCAAATTTTCGCCCCAAAACTGATTAAAAACCTTGCATGTCTGAATACCCTTTATGTAAAATTTCAAATGTTTTTTGGACTTCGACCCCTTGGCAGACAAATTTTGGGCCCAAAACCGATTAAAAAGCTTGCCCTATGCCCGAATATACTTTATGTAAAATTTCAAATGTTTAGACCAAAAATTGGCTGAGTAATTAGGTAGACCGCAGAGGTCAAATTTAAAAAAAACTTTGACCCCAATTTTGACCCCCCCCCATAGCATTTGTTTTGGGCTCAAATCAAATTAAAAAGTTTGATCCATGTCCAAGTAACCTACATCTAAAATTTCAAGTATTTAGACCCAAAATTGGTGAAAGAGTTTGGTAGAGTTTTCAAAGGTGAAATCATTAAACTTTGACTTCTTGACAGCCAAATTTTTGTCCGAAAACTGATTAAAAAGATTTTCCCAAATCTCAATACCCCTTATGTCAAATCTCGATTCTGTAGACTGAAAATTGACAGAGTAGTTTGATAGGGAAATGTACACATAATTTCACTTTTATATAGTTTTAAGATATGTGAGCAACTACATCAAGTTTAACTAATTTGCATATTCCCTTGAAAAATGAGCATTAATTATTCATTTTCATGAGTTTTTTTATAAGATTAGTTTCATATCACTATTATGCTGAATTTTATTTATGCATATTTCCTACATTCTGCATAATTGCTTAGAATTTAAGATGAAAACGTTCTAGCACATCATATATCTATATATATATATATATATATATATATATATATATATGCTTCTCTGTATGTGTGAAAAGTATCTACCAAACTCCTCTGAATATTCGGTTTACAGTGTTGAAATTCGATATATGGGATGTCTGGATCTGTAGCACACTTTTGATTTGTTTTTTAACCGGCAAAAATTGCTGCTAAAGGGTCAAAGTTGAAAACAAAACAGTTGACCATGGCAGAGTAAGTTCAATAAAACGTTACCCCTTCAAAATTAAATATTTGTATCTCAAAGTCATTTCATTTTTAAACTTATTTATCCATCTATTAATAGCTCAGACGGTGACGCCATTGAGGCTGGAGTGCTAAACATTCTGGTTTCGATTCTAGCGGATGCTATCCAAGTCACATTTTTTTTGATAACTTTTAAAATTACTATATATTGGATAATAATTGATAGAGAATTGGCTCTATAATCTATATATCTGCGAAAGTGTGTGTGTGTGTGTGTGTCTGTCTGTCTACATTTCCCTACACAATATCTCTGTCAATTTTCAGTCTACAGACTCGAAATTTAATATACAGGGTACTGAGATTTGGGAAAATCTTTGTAACCAAGTTTTCGGCCAGAAATTTGGCTGTTAAGGGGTCAAAGTTCAACGATTTGACCTTTGAGAACTCTGCCAAACTCCTCCGCCAATTTTGGGTCTAAACACTTGAAATTTTAGATATAGGTTCCCCGGACATGGATCTAACTTAATAATTTGATTTGGGCCCAAAACAATAAATGTTAAGAGGTCATAATAGGGGTCAAAGTTAAAAAAAAAGTTTTTTTTTTGGGGGGGGGGGGCTCAACATACACCTCCAAACACCCGGGCAACGCCGGGCTGAAATGCTAGTAATTTAAAAAAAAAAAAAAAAAAAAATGGAAACGGCACTAATTCTATGCGGGTTTAACTGGTTTCTTCCAAAGGAAGAAGTTCCATGGGAGTATGAAATGCACAAATGGTCCCCAGTCGCATGTATTCTATAATAGTAATATTTGAATCAAATTGGTATGTTTTTTTTTCTTCCTATATTTTAGATATTTTTCTGGGATTATGCTGATTTAAAAATACTTTTAAAAATTTTGTAGGGGTTTAAGTATTTTTCAAATTTTAGTGAGACATGCAAACATAAACACAGACGTTTTCCCTTTAAATTATAGATGGTTTAGTAGGTATTTATTTGTTTCATCACGAAAATTAAAATACGACACGAGGTCGTTTTTAATGTGAGAGAAAATCAGCTTTATATTAAAGAAAAATATGGTACGTATCTTAAAATCAGCATAGTTGAAAACAAGAAAATTATTTGTATATATTATAAAAGTGAACGTGTGTGTGCACGCACGCAGAACGGTCTCTACCAAACTACTTTCAATTTTTGGTTGCTAGACGTGAAACTTAATATATTGGACATGTGCGACAAATTCCATTTGGTTTTTAGCCAGAAAAAAATAGCTTTTATGGTGACAAAATTAAAAATTGGAACTTGACAGACGTAAGTCAACTTAATGTATTTCCTCTACACTTGCGCAAATATACATTTGTAGGCCTAAGTGTGTTAATTTGTAAAGTTTTGATATGCATGTATTCATAGCTCAGATGGTAGAAAATACTTCTAGAAAGCGAAATGCTTTGGTTTCGATTCTAGCTGATGGCACCCATTAATTATTGAAATCACTACTATATATTGGGTACAATATAATAATAAAGTATTGGCTCCGTAATAATAATTACGAAATCTGCATGAAATATATTTAAGCATTTTTTACGACTGGGCAATGCCATGTGGCCTGCTAATCTATATAAAAGCCAGAATGGGCGCCCGTGTTTGTGTATGTCCACAAAAGGCTTTTTCAATGGGGGTTCTCGCGTCGGTTAGATTCCGGGAGAAGTTTTCTTATACTTCCTAGATTATAATATCTCTGGTTTGCAAACGGACATCGTCTATCATTTTTTTTTTTTTTTTTTGATTGAGTTAAAAAAAAATTTGTTGTATATTTAGAATTACACTTATTTTAAAAAAAAAATACAGAAAAATATTTATGATGTACATAATCGTCACAGGACGGAGATGTCATATTCTAAAAATCATGTGGGTTTGGCTTGTAACTTTTCTATTTGGCTACTAAACGAAAATATTTAGTTGTCAAAGGTCAACTAAAGATAAATTTGTCTGTAGAGCCCTGCGTTTTATAAGCAAATTGTTTTAAGCAAATTGTGTCACATTTTGTTTTCATGGGAAAACAAATACTGACAGAAAGCGCCAAGCTTACCTGGCCCTTGGCCAGTTTTAAAAGCAACATTCATTTCTGCGCATACGTGGCGATTCCTATGATTCTTAACTTTATTACCAACTCATTGAATTCAATATCCCCTTTGGTTAGCGAGGAAGACTAATTACTCTGTTTTCGAGTTCGATCCCACCTCTCTCTCTATCTTTTTTAATTTTTTTATTTTTATTTCAATTCACTATCCTCTTTGGCCTAATGGATAGCATGAAAAAACTAATTACCCACTTCTCTCTCTCTCTCTCTCTATCTTTTTTTTTTTTTTTTTTTTTTTTAAGCACGGGGAAGCCATTCTTAACATCGCTTCGTCCTTTTGCCAATATCCTCCACCCGGGCAACGCCGGGTTGCTCCGCTGGTTTTAAATACATTTTTAGATAACTCTACACACACACACACACACACACACACACACACACACACACACACACACACACACACACACACACACAATCAATAAGTGGATTTAAATTTAAAAAAAAAAAAATCCCTTAAAACAACAATCGGGGGAGGGGTGTGCCACGTAGTTTCCATCGAACGTATCAGTTTTTTAATTTACTGTTTTTGAAATTGTAATTAATGTTTGTTTTTATTGTGTGCTTCTGTTTTGTTCACCGCGACGATCAGTTGCCTTTGCAAGTTGTTTATTTAGGTCTGATGACCTTTCCTGCGCTGAACATAACTGCACCCACATCACTCCTATCCCAAGTGAGACTTGTCAGACTTCCTGATTTAGCTAATATCTATGGCGTCCTCTGTTCCAACCACTTGTTCATCTACTTCAGTCTCTTGTGGTCAGCGCTATACCCCCCCCCCCGCGCTTATCTGCTCAAACGACGTCTTCGTAGTTCATTGAAAAACCTGATAGGAAGACATTCTTGTTTATTGAAAACAGCATATTGCTTGTTAGGATTGTAGGTGCTTGTTCACTTATGGCAGCAATTAAAACTTAAGAAAATTCTGTATGATCTACGTACTCGTTACAGAACGAAGATGTCATATTCCAAAAGTTATGTAATTTGATCAAATAGTGTTTTCTTTTTTGTGTTTTTTTATTTGTTTTTTTTTTTTTCTCAAGAAAATCAAATTGAGTCAGTGTTTTGATCGGGCATGATTAAATCTAGTGAAATAAATAAAAGGAAGACATCTCAAATTGAAATGTTGAGTCAAAAATCAGCCTTGTTTTCAATTTATTTATACAGTTTAGTAGTAAAATCGCTAAAAATCGCAAATTTTGATTTTCTTAGTTTTAAATAAAACTACTTGATCAATTTACGTAATTTTTGGAATATGATCTTCCTTCTGTAACGAGTATAAACTTTTCTGTATTTTCTTTACTTTTAATTGCCGCCATAAGTGCGAATCTGAATAAGCACCAAATTATATTTAAGACCTTATTAATCTACTAGCCTGGGTGCCCGACGTTGCCTGGGTGTTTGGAGGTGTGTTGAGCCAAAAAAAAAAAAAAAAAGTGGTAGTAGGCAGGTAGGCTCGAATCCGTACTACGAAGGAGGAAAAAAACACGAAAAAGAAAAAGTGACATCTTTGCTGTTGCGTCCATCATCAAATCGGAAGTGACAAAGGTTTAAATTAAGGCTAATCAATCGAAAAGAGATAAATTTCGAAAATATCGGTGAAAAAAACAACCCCTCCCTGTAGAAAAGTGCCCAGTTGAGGGTGAAGGAGTTAATGTTTTTAGCCAATTTTTCGATATTTGTCGTCCAAAGGGTCGAGCTTCAAAATGATACCAAACTCCTGAAAATCCGTTGCCTCTGTTAAGTTTTAAGCATACATACATACATACATGCATACATATATTTAAACAGACAGGTGAGATTTATATTATAGACTGGGGGGGGGTGTTTGTAGGTGTTGGGGGGGGGGAGACCAAAACAACCCTGTTTAAAAAAAAAAACACAAAAAAAAAACGTTGGCCGGGTGTTTGGAGGTGTAAAAGAAAAAAAAAAGTTTTAGTAGGAAGGGGGTACCTGGCGTTGCCCGGGTGTTTGGAGGTGTGTGTGTGTTAAAAAAAAACGTTGGCCAGGTAAAAGAAAAAAAAAAGTTTTAGTAGGAAGGTAGGATTGAACCCCAAAGCCTTTCCACGAAGGTGGAAACGAAACAGAAAAAACCCTGAGACCTAACCATCTCGGCCTCAAGAGGAGAGGACGTGATAAGCGTCTTAAGTTAACGTTTATAAAGTGAAATTGATTTTCAGAACGTCTTGGAAGTAGGATAGAGTCGGTTCTATTTACGAATCGTTTGGAAGCCAACGCTCTTTCCATTTCATAAATTCACCTAATATTTTTAATTCTATCGACTATTGTTTGTTGGGAAGGGAGACAAAACATTCCTTCCACCATTCTTCAATAAGAGCCATTGTCAAGCTACACCTGAAGAAGGTTGAAGGTTTTATCGTCCGAAATATTGTAAGAATAATACCGAAGGTGATAACGGTAATTCGAACAATCCAGATAATACATATCAATTGTCAGCTCAAAAATTTTAGTAATAAAAACGCAGATTTTTGTCTTGATTAAATAAATGTATGTAGTTGGATGTAAGCAGTTTATTTTTTTTCTTTTTTCCTTTAAAATTTACTTGGGTGTAGGCAATTTCATTAGATATTGGTTTTTATTTATACATCTGGTCAACAGTAAGCAATTTTTACAGGCAATCAATATTTGGCAAAAGTAAATCAAACTAAGGACAGATAAGTAGTAATCACCATCTTTTTTTTTTTCAAAAACTCGAATATTGTTGTTACTAGTAGTATTGTTAGAAATATTTTCTACTTTACTAGCGGGGGGGGGCATTGCCTAGGTGTTTGGAGGTGTGTGTGTGTGTGTTAAAAAAAACGTTGGCCGGGTAAAAGAAAAAAAAAAGTTTTAGTAAGAAGGTAGGATTGAACCTCGGAATCTTGATGCAAAGGTGGAAACAAAAGGGGAAAAAGCCAGACACCTAACCATCTTGGCCACGAGGGGAGAGGAACTGATAAGTGTTAAGCGAAGGTTTATAAAGTGAAATAAACAAGTGCGAGGAAGTGGCGTGATGTCTGACCTAGTTTTGTGCTGCAAGCCGGATCATTCGCTTTTCAAAGACACGGCGAGCTGGTAAAAGTCGGGCAAATTAAATACGCACGCGATCCCCATTCTTAAGTCGTAGATATTACAATTTAGATGTGATATAAAAAGTTTTAAGGAGCGAGCTGAGCGAGAAGGCAGACGAAAAAAAGCTTTTTGCAGACATACACAAAAAGTGAACATACATACATACATACACACACGCACATTTTGCCTTTTATACTAGGGGGGGGTACCTGGCATTGCTCGGGTGTTTGTAGGTGTGTGTGTTTTTGGGTAAATGAAAAAAAAATCGTTGGTTGTTTTAAAAAAAAAAAAAAACGAAGCCTTGACACGCAGTTGGAAAATAGTAAAATGTTAAAAAAAAAAAAAAGTGCTACCTGGCAGGTGCCCGTTTTTGACAAGTTAATGACATGAACTTTGTGTGCGAGACAGTGTTTTATTTACCGCGAGTCTGTTGGCTTCTATAATAATGCAATGCAGCGATCATAAGCAAGAGTTATTCAGCAGTTAATCTTTTTCTGCGGGACAGTTTTTAATGAGATCAATAACTAGGTTTGTTTGCTTTTACCTAACTTTGGAGAAAACCAGCTCCCTGTTTATTAGGGGGAGTGTCTTTATTTTTATTTATTTATTTATTTTTTTTTAAGAAAGTGGAAAGTGATAATGTATATACTGACATAAAATAATTATTTACTCACTAGTAGTAGTCACATAAGCTATTGTGGTGTTCTCTGGGGTCTGAGTGACAAGTCTCCTCAGATTTCCAGTACTCTCCACCTCTTTTGATAACCTTTGCAGATGAATTTGCGTTATTGTAACAGTCGCTTACCGTTGATTTCTTGTTGGCAGTGACCACTGGAATTTGCATGGCAAAAAGCCTCCTCAAGGTCCCAGTTCTGTTTGTACTGCTTTCTCTCCTTGGTCTTTCCATCCTCCTTGACCCTTCTCGTTTATTTTGTGTGGCATCAGTTTTTGGTGAGACACACAAAAGAAAGGGGTGGGGGAGCCAGGGGCACAAGGGATTAACTTACAATTATACAGTTTGTTTTCATGATTCCATGTGATGCTTCTTTGTATTTTACATCTATAGCATTTTCTGTATGTCTGGTTTGTACTGTAGCTCATGTGTTAATTTTTTAACCTTTACTGTTATTGTTATTATTATTATTATTATTATTATTGCTATTTACAATGCCTCCCCACAGGACAGAGTTAGACACCAGGGTCGTTTTTTAATGTGGAGAAAAGGAACAAAAATAAAAATTGTCTCGGTCGTGAAGGATTTCTCCTCTACTGACAGAGAACAAGAAATTGAAGTATCTGAAGACAGATACTACACTTTGATCTTGTTCCGAAGGCCAAGTTATTACTATTATTGTTGGTAATATTAGTAGCATCAATAATCATGAGGCATTTATATAAAATGAAACAAAGTTTTTACCGGAGTCCCATACATGCAATAAGCACATTGAGTGTATAAAAGTATCATAGTTTTTTTTTTTTTTTTTTTTTGTGTGTGTGTGTGTGTGACTGATTTTTATTCATCTAGGTACGGCCAAAACGAAAGGAGGGGGTAAGTATTTTTTGAGGGAGTCTCTCTTGAAAAATCTATCAAAAATCAAGTAATTATCCAATCAATACGAAATTTTCACCAATTATGAAGTGAAGAATGAACTTCATAATTGTTTCCTTTTTTTTTTCATAGTCGAAATATATATATATCTATCTTTGCTTACTACCCCTCCTCTTTATTTGTGGGTACAAATATGCTTAAAATAATTAGCCGAAACTGAGCAAGATATATCGTATTGGGGGGAGGATTGTAGATGAAAAGCAAAGAAAAAAAGAAACTGCACACGTATCAGATTTTAATGTCGAAAATCAAAATTTTGAATGTTTTATTTTCATCTTTTGTGTTTTGAAATTCGGTGAAATTCGGTGAATATGTTAATAATTATCTTTCAGATTTACAAAATAAATTACATATTTTCATCACTTTTGCGAAAAACACTTTGAAATCTTTGAAAAATAGATCATTAATTTTTTTTTGGTGAGCCCAATATTGCTAATATACTATTAAATAGGAAATGCTTTCAGGAATTAATACCAAAATAGAAAAAAAAAAAAATTGATAAATAACTGTACATTTTGCTAATAATACGATAATTTCTTTTTGCCAAGTTCTTGTTTATTCAACTATGGTGGCCCAACCATGATACTAAATGCAAGAGTTATTTTCAACACATACGACACCTAGCATTCCAAAATGGTCACCCATCTGGTAATAACCAACCTCATCAGTGCTTAACTTTGAAGGTTATGTAGGCAACAAATATATATATATATATATCGCTTATGAAAAAAAAGAATTAAACCCTTCATTTAATCGTCAAATCAAACGTTAAAAATACATGACTAAATATAGTTTATTTAATCCCCTCCAAGTTTCCATACTTAATTTTAAACTATCATCAATTTTTTTTTTTAATTTTGCTGCGCAAATCGATAGTGCGATATAAAAAGTTGGAATTATTTGAAATTCATGTATTTATATTATAATATTTTTGCATATTCTTATAGCAATTCATCCTAAATCTTATTAGATAAAAAAAAGATCGTCTCTGTCGCTTCCTTGCTGCCCCCCTCTCTCTGTCGTTTCCTTGCTGCACCTCCTTTCGTGAATGTATCTTGTGTAGTTTCAGATATTTGTGGACAAACACAAACGGACAATCACTCTTAATAATAGTGGATGTAGATCATTTTTTCTTTTGTTCTCATATTTTTGAATCCAACTGCTGCCCATCTGCATGCCATTGACATTTATTGACTGTTCTTGTTCTTTTCTGTTTGGTTATTGATTTCCATCTATCAATAGGGAGTGGAGGGCATGGTCGGTTGGTTATGTATGGTTTTATAGGGTGAGGTTGAAAGTAGACTAAACATGGTCACAGCTTGAGCCATGTCAACCTCATTTCTACCTTTATATTTATTGTTTTACTTATATTGAGTTTTATCTCTTTCGCTTCTTGTCTGCTGATTTTCGCCAGCTTCAAAAACATTGTTAATCTTATTAAAATCAAAAGTCTGGAGTTGGTTTAAAAAATGACTTCTGTCTGTTGCTCAACATTTTTTTTTTTTTTTTTCTGTTTTTTTTTTCTTAAATCGGATTCTTAGTAGTTGGCTGAAAAATACCCGACTGTCACTTCCAAAATCGATTAAAAAAATAATAAAGGTTTATTTTTACGACTTGCCCCAGCATATTATAAACACCCCCAATCACCCCATGTTAAGAACGGCTTTTGGAAGACCCCCCCCCCACCTCCTCATGTTAAGAACGGCTTACGAGCCGCTCTTAAGATGGGGAAGTTGGGGTGTTTATAATACGTTAGGGGCATGTCGTAAAAATTAACCAAAATAAATAAACAAACATGATTTTGGGCAGTTAGCTAAAAAATGATATAATACCCAACTGTGTCTTGCAGACTCATTTAAAAAAATAACAAAAAACAAACATGATTTGGGGCAATTAGTTGGGAAAAAATTAGTTGGAAAATATCTGCTCACTGTCTCCTGATTAAGCTTTAAAAAATCTAGATTCTAATGAGTTGGTTGGAAAAATATGCTTTCGCTCTACTCTTAAGTCAATTATTCAAGTCAAGCATTGTTCTTGGCCTTCGAGACAAGATCAAAGTGTAGTATCTGTTCTTCAGATGCTGCACTTCCATTTCTTGTTCTCTTTCGGTGGAGGAGAAATCCTTCACGACTGAGACAATTTTTATTTTTGTACCTTTTCTCCACGTTAAAAAACGACCCTGGTGTCTAACTCTGTCCCGTGGGGAGGCATAGTAAAATAGGTACTCTCAAGTCAATTAAAAAAAAAACAAAAAAACCTTTGGAAAGTGGAATATAATAAAATTGAGTTTTGTCAACCGAAAAGGAAAAACTATATTTGGTTGTTATTTAAATGAATAATTGTGAAAGGTGATCCCATTTTTTACACTAATGCTAAAGTTAAAATGTACTATTTCAAGTTAATTCAACTTTGCATAACAGTCGCCATCTTTATTTTTATTGTTTATGTATATATTAGTCGCAAGGTTGACTAATTTGCATATTGGTTTGAAAAAAGACTTTTTATTAATTATTTATTGCTTTTTTTATTCAATGATTGTTTTAATTTTCATACAACAAATGGTTGGATTTTGCAGTAGTTTTTTTTTTTTTTCTGAACAAATTTGTGATCAAATGTTAAATTTTTTAATGCTTCAAGTAGTAAGCTTGACAGAGCCAACTACTTTAATTATATATATATATATATAAACGGTAAAGTTGTTGCTATAAAGGAAACAACACTACAACTTTATTTTAAAACTTTTATTGAAAAACTCAATTCAGGTAACTTGATTATGTAGTAGCGCTGACATCTATTCAATGTAGCCGTCTTCAGCTACAATCACTGACCTTGATACTGGTCTGAAACTGGGAGCATGCTTTTTCCACAAGCGCTGATGGAGCTAGGCGATCAGGCTGGATTTGATATTGTGGGAGGTCATGTTGGTGATGTTCTCGACATGTGATCTAACAAAGTAGTCCAGGGATTCATCAGGAATGGAATAAATCAATAAAATTGTTGATGTTGGGAGTTTTATTGAATTCTAAGATAAAGGAGTAGCATATTATAGAGTGTAATGATATTTGTATACTCTTATTGAATAAATGAACCAATCTATATTTACCAATATATAGTTTTTGTGACTTCATTTTTATTCCTATTGTTCCCCTGTATGTGTGTGTGTGTATATATAACGCTGTACCAATACCGCACCATTCCCACCGGGCGTCCTTAACCTCGTCGGATTCCACCTGATGTGGCATGTGTCCTTCGATCGTACCTTGTCTCGTTACAAGTTGGCCTGTTGATCGTCCTTACCCACTGTGTTTTCATGGAGTGGCGCTTTGCCTCTCGATCGAATCGTCTCCTACCCTGTGTAGGTAGTCTCCGGGTACATCAATCACTCCGCTGGTCCTTGCAGCTTGCTGCAAAATGAAGAGTCCTCACCACAAACAAACAGAACTCCGGTTTATAACAGTAACAAACTATTCATTGTTTTCATTACTTCATAACAGCTACTGTCTAAATTGAGGTGACTGACTATAGCAGTGAAACGATGTAAGACCAGATCAGTAAAGTCACAGATTTACCATTAGCACAGGCTAGTTAACATCATAACATCAGGCCCTGAGGGCTCCCAAATTGGGAGCGCTTGACTAGCCCAGCCATTCGGTTTGCTGGCTACGACTCTTCTCTTTTTAGAATTCCTTTTTCTAAATCCAACCCCTTTTCTCCAGCTCTCCTTCAGAGAGTTGTTACAAACACCCCTTCTTTCTTCCCTTCGTCTTGTCCACTCAGCACCTCTCTCTCTCTCCCTTTTATCCTATTAATTTGTAATGAGGTTTTTACTTATCAAATTAGGAGTGATTAGTCATTCCAAGTCGAACAATGCTTGGCGGCGACCTTTACCCCCCCCCGCCCCCCCATTCCAAGCTGTCAGCCCCAATCAGCTAAGGGTCTGGATCTCTTCAGATCTCTCAACAGAGGCCTTAAAAACAACCTTTCATATTAACAGATATATAACGACAATGAGATAAAAACAATTATTCTTTGTTTTTTTTTCTCTTTTCTTGTCAAAATCCCATAGACATTTCTGCCCTGTCTCAATCAGACATCAACACCCCCCCTCTTCTGCCCTCTCTTCCTCTATTTGAAAAACAAGACCATCTCTTTTGACATGTAGACAATTCCAAATCTGTCTCCCTTTTTGAAGCAACACAACATCTGCTTTGCGTCTAACAAGCTTACAATGACACATCGGCGACTGGTCCTATTTTCCTAGCTCACACCATCCCGTCCGGTCAAACACCCCCCCCTCACCACAATATGCACCTCACTGCATGCATTCATGACACCATATAGTGTCAGATATATATATATATATATATATATATATTATATATATATATATATATATATATATAATAAATTCCACAGCCAAACAAAGTTGCAGCCCACAAGAGCCATGACAGTCAAAGAACCGGAAGTCCAAGACTCGAGTTTCGCCCTCATTTGGGCTCATCGGTTAGACACATCCGAGCTCAGGATTCGAAACCCGAGCCTCTTGCATGCAAGGCAAGCACTCTACCAACTGAGCAAACGCCCTGCACACAAGAATTTCTATTAACCAACACAGATATATATATATATATATATATGTGTGTGTGTGTGTGAAGAAACATGTTCATTCAATTATATTTCACCTTTTACTTATACTAGTCCTTTAATTTATGAAGCTCGATGTAACTACAGAGCACATACAAATAAATGACAAAATTCTATCTTCCAAATTTCAAGATGTTGACCATCTTACTGTTTATTTCTTTAAGTACGTTGACCTGCACAATTGTTGACAGCATCTGTTTCGTAGCACGGAATCATTCATGTAATTATGTCAAGTTTTTAATATATTCCACCCGTAACTCGTTAGAAGAAAAAGAACTTATCAACTTTCAAAGAAAATAAAGGAATATGGCCTGATTTCAAAATCTGAAAGTCGGAAGAATAGTTGCAGTTATTTTTCAAACTGCAACTTCTTGTCTGTTTATTACTTTCATGCCCCCCTTCTCTCTCTCTCTCTCTTTATATATATATATATATATATATATATATATTATATATACTAGCAAAAGTACCCGTCATTGACTGGGTTCAAAAACAGCCTACAGAAAATGGACTCTGATTTATGAAAGTATGATAGGTTATGAAAAGGAAGGGTTGTAAATTTGAGTTGAATTTGGGGGTATCAAAACCAAAGCAAAATATGATGAAAGTAAAAATAAAATAGATAAACCCCATAATTTATTATACCATACCTGTTCACACTGAAACACTTATCACAATATTCTGTGGATCTATATTAAAAAATCTTGTTAAACTTTGTGACATATTTCCATTCTATGGAGGTCAGGTGCGAACGAACACCCCATAATTTTATTATGCCATATTTCTTCAAACTGAAACATAATTATTAAAGTATACTTACGACAATAGATATGAAAAGTCTTCATTAAAGTTTGTGCCTATTTTCATTCCATGGAGGCCAGGCGCGAATGCAGAACCCACAATTTTATTATACCATCCCTATTTAAGTTAAAACATACTTATCAAAGTATTCTTATGTACATCTATATCAAAAACACTTGTAAACGTTTTTTTTTTAATTTTAAAATTCTTTTATTTCCATACTTTGTGAACCAGGCGCGAACGCAGACCCCACAATTTTAATGAACCACTGTTCTGCCAGATCAAACATACCCATTCCTATGTCTCGATACATCTATCATTATATGTGATCAGTTTTTTAAAATAGTCAACCATATAGGAGCCTATTCGTGACCAGACACACACACACACACATTCAGCTTTATATTATAGATATATATTATTGTGCTTACATGCTTAGCCGCACATTATACCATACCAGACTCAAGTGGCACTAACCTCAGGTGGATTGAACCGACTTCCTCCAAATAAGGAAGTTCCATGGAAGTATAAAATTCAAAAATGGTTTCCAGTCGCACATTATAACATCTACAGAGATTTGAGTTCTCCTTTTTTAGCAGAATTTGAATTTTGTTTTCATTTACAAAAAATGGATTTTCGTTTAAATCACTGGAGTCCCACATGATTTTTTTTTTTTTTACTCCATAATATCTTTGTTGCTGGGTTTTGGCAACGACATAGAAGTGTACACGGTTTCATTTATTCTGCGAAAAAGCAACAAACCGAAATGACCTTATTTTGTTTGGATTATGTGTTGTATCCTAATCTATTCGAGACTGATTTATTGTAAGCTTGTTGGCTGTTGATTATCTCCTTGTTTCTTCATGGCTTTATCAGATTAGTCTAATCTCTCATTTAACAGATTTGTCACAAGGTCAGCCTTTCATTCCGGGTAGAATTTGCTATAGCCCTCTCCCTTTTTTGGATTATTATAATCTGAATTTATGTTAAGAGAAAACAATACTCAACCTGTTTGGATAATGGATTGTTGCTTATATATCTATATACAGTTAAGTATGCTCATGTTTATATATTTGCATAGAGGAAGTAGAAGTGTTTCGGCATTCATCCTGGATCGGTTGGGCTGGCCCCATCCAGAAAATTTATCACATCGCAAATGGATGCTGACCAATTCACAACATGATCGACATGGGAAACTTGAGCCTCTGATTGGTGCAGTACATGGAGCTGAGCTGAACACAATCTGGATCATAGCCATTCGCAGAAACAATGGACACCCAGGAGTGGGATGTACCACCTATTTTGCCATAAGAGTTTGCCCAGCATCAATGAAAACAGCAGTCGTCAGCTTTATGAATGTGTGTGGAATGCCAATTTATAGATCCAGTGTCAGTTCACTGGGAGAAAGGAAAACTAGAGATGAGCAGTAATTGGGGAAGAACATTACTCACTATAGTGCTTACTATTTTCTTACGATCACAGATTGTTGCCAGTTGTGGTTTGGAGTGTAGAGGCAGTTGGCACGATAGGACTCGGCAAACACGATTTGTCAACTGAATCTTTTGTGAGCATGGTCCACTGCATGAGTTACAGATAATGATACAGCCTTCTGTAGCAAGGAATTCGGGATGTTCGCAGATAAATGAGATTTTGTTGCCCTAACCAGGAATGGCATAGCAAACGATGCCATTGTACTGCAAAACAAAGGCTAGGATGCACTGTTCCATACAAGAGGCTGTCTACTAGTACAACATGACCCCAAAATACAATAACTCCATTTTAACTGCAATAGCTAATGCCATTTACCAAAGTCCGGGTGAAAGAGGTTAATGTTGTGCCACAATCCTGAGCACAGTCCTTATTAAGTTGGAGACTGGGTGTGTGGCCCCACAAGTTGGTTGTTTTTGTTTTACGGCATATCAACCCTTTTCAGGTTATTTAATGCAAAATCCAGTGATTTTGAAGAAAAACTTTTTAATAGAATATATTTGGTTTTTTTTTTCAAGTCGGTTTCTATTTAACCCATAGTTGGGACCCTAACAGGTACTTCCACTCCAGGTCAAAGTGGACCTGGGAGCAATGACAATTAAAGGGTGGCTCCACACTTCCCAAAGCCCGCAAGCTGGGGCCTCACCACTGGATATAGTTTAGAAAAATAAAACAAACACAGGAAAAATACTGATGCTTTTCACACACGCACACACACACACACACACACACACACACACACACACACATCAATCAGTTGGAATTTGTGTGTGAAATTGCACTCCACACACTGAAGTATACATTTATATTTACTTTCGAGGCAGTGTGCGTATATTGCCATCAGTTCATCTCCCTATCTCCCTTGAAGAACCTGCAAGTGACCAACTGCTGCTGGCCATATCCAAAATCCAACTGTTTACCTCCTTGTTCAGGCTTTAACTGGCTTAGCATGACTGACCCCCTTCTATCAAGTGTTGTTCCTTTCGTTTGATCCTTAGTTCATTGTTCAGTCCTTTTGCTATCACCATTCGTCACACCCTGATTTAAACCCTACCTTTATTTTTCTTTATCTACATTAAGAACAAATTCCTATCTATTGTTTATTGATAAGTTCCTTTATTACTTGCTAAACCTACTTCCTTTTCTTATGTCATATCTTGTTATTTTCCTATCTTTTATTCTTTTTCTATCCTTCCAACACTTGACGAACCTAGTATTACGGGTGAAGGCATTAGAGAATTGCGATACCACAAAATTTGTCCAGTGTCAGGTAAAGATAATTCGTCCATAGTCCATCCTGGTGGATGGAATGCTCAGACACATGAAGGACAGGACCTCACCCTTCTATAGTGTCCCCATCAGAAAATTGACAGCATAACATCTTCAGCAGGTCAGTTTGATACACAATAATGAAACAGTTTGGATGATTTTCACAGGGCAGGAATGTAAGCGCATGCTTCCAAGGAAGAACCCCCACTTCTGCAAAGGTGTACTAGATAAAAATGATCGCTGCCAGGTTGCCACTTGTGTGATCATGAAATCGCTGGCGCTGTAGTAATGGTATGGAGAGTTTTAGTAACAACTTCCCATAGTTTACATGTGCCCTCTGTAGATGAACATGGAACCATTTTGCTATAAAAATATTTCAAGAATGCAAATTGAGATACTGCTGGGAATTTAAGGTGGCAGCATGGCCCAACTCTCTCGGACGTCATGCAAGGACCCCTACTCATCTTCTTAAACTTCGGAAAACTCAGCTCGTGTCGTCTAAATCTCCAAGAGGCGGTCATATAATAACAAAACTCACGCAGGCAAGAAAGACGAGACGCTTATATTCTATTCTACTGAAGGTTAATTTCACAAAATATATTAGACATTTTACAATATATTCAGTTCTTAGCAAGTTTTAAAAAATCTCAAATCTTTAAGTCTTTGCAGACAGCATTCAGAAGTAGGGGGCGTGATCAGTCATTGGGAACGGCGAGATTCTATGCAATCTGTGCCCCTTGAAATCAAATTGGAATCTGTTTTATTTTATATAGCGGGGGAAGTCTCCTAAACCAATCAAATTATGACATGCAGATGCGGATTGTGTGTGTAGCTCGACTATAGTCAAGAGTTTTGAAATCTGGAGACGAAAATCAACGTTCCCCATGACCTCAAAGGTCACATGCCATCATTCAGACAGCCATAATCTAAAGGATTCTCCAGGTCGACAAGTACAATCGATTATTCTAACATTCTCACATTTCCTGTTGTCTATTTTTCAAATAACAATATATCTCTGATTTTCAACAATAAAGCAAGTCTTGGGATATCCGTCATTGCCCGGGATCTATTAAAGCTATCTCAGCATAATTATCCGGTCCTCCCCAGGTCCCTAGGTGGTCTGAGCTCCCAAATGGAGAGCAAAACTCTCCCTTAGGTCAATTAGGTCACATTTACCTCCGTTAGACTCTTGCTTCGACAGAACCAGCGGAGTCTAATTCCTCGATACACCGCTCTGTCCTTTCCACAGCACAGTATCAGACCTTCTCTTTCCACACCTCCCTCTCTCCATCGTTGCTTCACCCATCAAGAAAAAGATATCATTGGTCTAAGAAAATCAAAAGTTCATAAATGTAAAAGTTCACGGTTCATCAGATAATCAAGTTTCCTTTTTTTTTTGTTTCACGTGCAAGTTTTTGTTTGTTCATTATTTCAATTAGCAATAATAACTCACAATAAAATCACCATTTATGAATGTCACTCAATAAAATACAAAATTATTTATTTTTTTTATTTTTTTTAAATTTGTAAGAATTACCCCCCCCCCCTTTTTTATACGTTAAATCTTTAAGTCTCCGCAGACGGCGATCAGACGGGTAGGAGTAGGGGGTGTGATCAGTCATTGGGAACGCTGAGATTCCACGCAATCTGTGCCCCTTGAAATCAAATTGGAATCTACTTTATTTTCGAGTGGGTTAACATTATATAGTTGGGGGGGGGGTCGGATTGGAAAGTCTCCTAAACCAATCAAATTACAACATGCAGATGCGAATTGTGTGTGTGCAGCTCGACTATAGTCGAGAGTTTTGAAATCTGGGGACCAAAATCAACATTCAATTCCCATGACCTCAAAGTCATGTGCCATCATTCAGACAGCTGTAGTCTGAAGGATTCTCCAGGTCGACAAGTACAATCGATTATTCTAACATTCTCACATTTCCTGTTGTCTATTTTTCAAATAACGATATATCTCTGATTTTCAACAATAAAGCAAGATATATTTATATATTTCAATTCAAGTCTTGGGATGTCTGCCATTGCCCGGAATCTATTATAGTTATTTCAGCATAGTTATCCGATCCTCCCCAGGTCCCTGGGTGGTCTGATCTCCCGAATGGGGAGCAAAACGCTCCCTTGGGTCAATTAGGTCACAACAACATTAAAAAGATGGATTTTTTGTTCACCACCAGTCATTTGTCTCATTTGTGTGTGAGTTTGTCAGTTGGGAAAAGAAAAAGAAGCTTACCACTGCTGCTGCTGCTGCTACTTAGGGAATAAGTGAACGTGTCATCATGGGAGAAAGATCAAATCTGACTCTAGCATGCGTTTTGTTTAACTCTAACAAATTTTTGTGACTGAAATGGGAATTAATTCGCTAAAATCTTGTACGCTCACAAAAATTATAGACAATCTTTCAATATGTGAATGTGAAAGTCAATTAACATAATAAATAATTACCAGACATAGAGTTGAAAAAATCATGTAGCGACGCTAGTCTTGATTGATACCGCACAATTTTTTGTGCACGGTCAAGGAGGATGGAAAGACGGGAGGAAGGGCACCAACCAGACATCCACTGGAAGGTTGTAAGAGTATGTAGACCATAGTTTTATTGTCACTCAAATTTCCAAGAAAATAAACGATCATTGCTAGTGAGAAATCCATGGTAAACAGCTGTTGTGATAACATGAAATAATTTGAAACTATCATCAAAAGAAGTGGAAATCTGAGAAGACGCGTTGTTCCTCATTGTTGTTGGTGAGTAATCAGTGATGATGATTAATGTGGAACTCCTAGTGAGTAAAATAAAAATGTGTCTTGATGTAAATAAAAACGGTTGTAAAGATGCCAAGAAATGAGAACAACAAATATAATTAAATTTGATTGCAAAACGCAATAAATCTGAATTGTGAAATTAGATTTTACAAAAATTAATATTTAAAACCGAAAATCCGGAAAAGCTTTTGTTGATTAAAAGCAAGAATATTAGTCGCGTGTCACATTAGTCTGACAAAATGATTTGTGACAAAATGCAACAAGTGTTGTAGCAGTAATTTAATAATTTTGAAAATGGTGGTTGTTTTTTTTTTTTTTATTCAAACTCTATTTGTGGCAATGGAACGTCGTCCAATGAAAAATGGTCATCTAGTTTTAATTGTTTCACATTAAAATACGGAAGTGAAAAAGAAATAAAATCCAACTTAATTACGACAATGTCCAATTTATGTTATCTAAACTGCAGGAGTTTTAATGCATTAAGAAATTGGAATCTTTTTTTTAGCAACGTCACAATATGATTTATAACGATATAAAATCTGTGTGACAAAAGTAAAAGGTCACATTGTCTAATTGCTTTCTTTTTTCTATCAAGTTCGGCTTATCAAGGCTTAAAGGCCATTCGAGGATAAGGATTACTGAAATTGTCAGTATTATGAGAGGATTGGGAATGATTGGTAAAAAAAAATACAATTATTTAAGTGAATGGTTCAACAAAAAAATTAACATCGACTATCATCTTGTAGTCAGCTGAGAAGCAGCCCTGCTGTAATGTCTTTCACGGCTGGGAGGTTCTTGGAAAGAAACTTTGTCAATGAAAGTTTCTTTATCTTGTGGTACGCAATAGAAGCTTCTTTAGAGTGGTTGAAGCTGGACATGTTTTTGCTATGAATGTTTTAGATGAATGAACCAGAAATTGGAGCTCAGTCGAGCACCTGCAATGAAAATAACGATAGAGTAGAGGAAAACTAGCATTGTCTCTTCTGTGGGCTTTCTTACTGTCTCAAAACAACAAATCGCATTGAGCTTTTTGCGTGAATACAATTAGCACAGCATGTCCTTTTGAACTAACATGGAAATATCTATTCCCTAAATACTGTATCAAAGCGGCACTCGCCCTAGGCGGGTTGAACAGACTTCTTCCAAAAGAGGAAATTTGGTGGGTGTATAAAATTCACAAGCCCCCCCCCCCCCAGGCCATACCATAAGCCGAAATATTTAACATTTCGATTGTCAGTTTGTCAATTTTAAAATGACCAAACTGTGTTCTGCCATGATTTTCAACAAATCTAATTTATAAAACTCAATATGTCTGTCTCCATATTTTCAAACTCTGTCTCTTCCGAAATTAAAAGTCGTAGAGTGGCACTAGGGGTCTAAAATGATTGAATTTTTTATGGACTGTTCTTTTATGGGCCTTTAGCTGGTTAAAATAGTTTTTATGGGCTTAAAAAGGGGGTCAAAATTGAAATAATCATTATACATTTTGTACATTCATCTTAGTTTATTTTTAATCGGTTCATATACATATCACGTTGGTACAGTGGTAACGTCACCAGCTTTGAATGCTACAGTTTTGCTTTTGGTTTCGATTCTAGCTGATGGCACCCAAATAGTTTTTTTTTTTTTTTTTTTTTTTACTTTTGAAATCGCAACTCTATAATATGCGAAATCTGGACAAATTAAAGTATCATATTTAAGTGTATTTTACGACCGAGCAAAGCCAAACATCCCTCCGCTAGTATACTTTAATTGGAACGTGATTGACAGTTTTTGTTTTGAATCAAGGTCATCCCCATAAGAAGCTGAGAGAGTTAACATTTGGTGTCTTTTACTGGCGACAAGATTTCCTGTCAGTCAGCAGCAGATAATTTTTTGTCATCTGCTTCAAGAAAATTTCATTCTGAATGGTGGCTTTGTAATGTTATAGGATACAGCCAGGTATGAGAAGTTTTCTTGTCCATGAAATGGAGTCCAACTTTTTTGTGCAGATGACTTGGCAATTAACTCTTATTGGTTGTAGAAAAATTAATTTTAAAAAGGAATTCGAACAACCCATCAAATTTGTTTCAACTGAGGTTTCATAGTATATCATAAATTTGCTTTTTTTTTTTTTTTTTTTTTTTTTTTTTACAATTTTTGTAAACAGATACATATAAATCTTTTTTAAGGTGTTCTTTTCATATTCAGTTTTGTTTATTAAAGAAATATTTTTTTAAAAAATAAGCCAGACGAAAACTGTTTGACAAATTAACAATGTTTCCAACTTTTTTTTTTTTTTTTTTTACTAAAAAGAAAAGATGGACATAAAACTTTTACAAAATATATAAAACTAAATTTGGATCAAGAAATTAAAATCTACAAACTTCTGATTTTTTAAAAAAAAATTCTTAATAACATGAAAAAAATATTTGACAATGAAATTCAATTTTTAACTTCTCACACAATATTCACACACTTAGTCACACTTGTGATTTTTAAAAAATTTATTAATAACATACAAAAAAAAAAATATTCACACACTTAGTCACATCCTTTCATTTCTTTTCATATTTCTTTTTTTTGATTGAAGGTCAAACTTATAAGCCGGGGAGAGATCTTAACATTTGGCGTCTTTTAATAGAGGTAGGATTTCCAGTCAGTCGTCTTTGTAGTTAACAACACTCATCACTCAGGAAATGTTGTTCTAAATTTTTATAAAAATTATATTTTGTATTCTTATTAACTTCAAACAAGATAAATTGTGACAGACTCGGGTGCTATTGTGAATTAGGGACCATACCTGTAAGGATGTCCTAAGTAGGGAGTTGAGCAGCGAGATTTTTGTTTGCATTACATTTCTGCATGTTGGTACACTCAGGGAGGAAACTATTAGAAAACTTTGCAGCATCTGAGGATCTCTACAATGAAGGGTTGGAATTTTTCTGCTTGTTATTTTGGTTTGGGGTATTTACCTTAAGACGGCACCAGTATAATGACAGTCACCTGGGTTGGGTTTCCTTGCATCAAAACGATCCACCCACGCTTATTGGCATCAGCAAAATCCTCAGCTTACTTCAGCCATTGTTTTTCAATGATGAACACAAAAAAAAAAAAGAAAAGAAAACCAGCTCCATGTTTGTCTTCACTCTTCCAACCCTTATTGGCTACCTCTGCATTTTTTTCCAGCCATCGGATGTGATTGGGGTTGTAACCTTTCAGATGAATTCTTCCTCAGGGCATCAAAGATTGTGACCAAACCAACGAAGTCTTCTTTTCAAAACAGTCTCTGTGATGCGGAGGTGTTGCATCTTGCGCAAATGGTACAATTGAGGGGTTGTTTGGAGAGGAGAATGCGTAAGATTTTGTCGATACATCTTTTATACGCATCCCTTTTGTCATCATCCAAACTTATTACTGAGTATTGATTCCTCTTGTACTTCGAGCTGCACTTTTATTTCATGGCCAATGATGATGATGATGATGATGGTAATGATAATAATAGTGATAATAGTGATAATAATAAGGTCGATTCTGTCTTGAAACGATTTTTCACACGTTACATCACATACTAAGTTATTGTTGGCTATATTTGCTTGCTTGACATTTTTCATGATCTTCTCTTCAAACCAAACCAAGCAACTCCCGTGGACACCCTGCATCAATGCTGGCATGTTGAAGATTCTATACCAGTAAGTAGAGATTACGTTAAGTATTATGAACTAGCAGGATGACACGACGTTGCCCAGGATTGAATGATCAACGAATGTTTCACACTGCCATATTTTTGTCATCGAAATTGGTAAAATCGACCATTTTTTTCAATCAAATCGATTACCTGCTCTAATTGGAGACCCATTGCAACGCACCTTGAGGAAGCTTTGTATGCTTCTCAATGACTTAGTTCACAATATGTTGTAATCTACATTGCACTGTAGAGAACCTGTTTTTATAAAATTATTATATATAATGGCTTGCATTAAAGTACAAAAGTCAAGTATCATGATTCAATCGTGTTTTAAACAGAAACATTTTTGAGCATGCCCCTGTCATAAAAGCCTACTGTTGATTTTTATATGTTGAGCCTTTCAGTTTGTGTGGTAATAAAACTTCTCAAGTTCACTTATGATGTTAGGTTGTGTAAGATGTTAACTTTGGCCCAAATTGCCTGTTCCTTTTTTCATCAGATTATTTTGATTATCAATATAATACCTATCTAAGAACACTGCCAGGCACATGAAGTACCTTTTTTTTTATTACATAGGCATCACCACTTATCAAGGCCAAGAGGCCACTTGAGGATAAGGGTTACAGAGTGTACAGTAGAAATTGGACAATATAGTAATCGTTAGTAATGGAGATTCGGTCAATTTGTTAACTTATATGGAACGGCTCATCAAAAACTTGTTTACGTTAGACTTGAAGACAACCATATTGTAGTCAGCTGGAAAGCAGGAAAACGGAAGACAATTCCATAGGCGTGCAGTTCTAAGAAAGCTTTGCTCATGGAATCTACGTTTAGGTTTATTTTTATTTTATTTTTTTTTATTTTTTACATGGAGTTCAGCACTTATCAAGGCCCAATGGCCACTCAGGGATAAGGATTATTGTGCGTACAGTAATCAAAATCACCTGTGTGTGAAATTTCATAAAAATACACCCAGCCGTTTTCAAGAAACACAAATAAAGTCCCTTTTATATAATTGAAAATTTGGTGATTATTATGTAGTACATGACAGGATAATCTGGCAGCAAATGAAAATAGATCAGCTGGTATGATTGAAGCAGGGATGGGTCAAGGGTTACCTCCCTGAACAAAATGTGAATGATATTACTTAGAAATGACATCACATGTCCAGGGGACAGAAGTTTCTAGTCAGTGAGACTCTTTGTAATGATAGAGGCGACACGTGTCTGAAAATGTAGAGAAAATCTAAATGAATGTTGCTTTGAGACTCTGCCTGTACGTCAACCATTTTAAGGCTAAGTAAGAAAATTAAGAAATAATTTACATGGTCTCTCCCCTAAAGAGCAAGCTCTTGAAATAAAACCTTTAAAATTTTAGCAAGTCTCTATGCGTGAGTGGTTATCATAAAATAAACAAAAGCTTCACAACTATGAAAGGATCACAGCCAACATCTGAAAAAGCAATGATAAAAAGGATGAAATACCAGTGATGGTACACATATGCAGTGTTCGCACAAGTTTGTAAAGTCTTTGAATTTTGACTTTTGCTTGGAAAAGATGTTATTTCTATTATTACCTTGAAAAATCCTTGAAAATATGGAAAATATTTTGAAAATTGTATTTATGTTGTTGAGTAAAAATTTGTTGAAATAGTAAAAATAAAATCAAAATAAATACTATTAAATTACTTTTAAAGTGTTAATAAAAATACCATTAAACAATTTTTTAAATATTGAAAATAAAAGCAAAATACATTGTTCTGAAATTGCATTGTATTATGGTGAATACAAGAGTTATGTCCCTTTATTATGAATCTATGTTTTTCATATAACATCATTTCTAAGTAATATCATTCATATAACAACATCAGGTAGTTTTGTGACAATGGGATGTAACTCTTATATCCACAATACCGGAAATTTAAAAGTAAAATGAATACAGTGTAGACCAATCTGCAATAGGGGAAAATAACATTTAATCATGCTTGGTTGGCCAAATATAAGGTGATTAGAGAATGTAAATATGATTGTGTATGTAAATGAAAATGACTATTTCTGTTGTCCATTGGTAATTTTCTGGGTTTATTATATCATTGTTTATATATTTAGATTTGTTGTTGTTGTTTTAACGATAAATACGGTTAAATAGTGGCTTCGCCTCGAAGCTCATTTTTATTTACTTAGAAAGTCGCCCATAATTTATTTGGACGTATATAACATTTTATTCATTTTTATTATTTTTAAAATGGTAATCTACGTATGCGCATGTTTCAAGGTAACTACCTCTCATTAGCATAGCTTGACTGTTTTCTAGGAATTGAATCGCCGGACTGTGATACACATGGTCTGGAGTTTGATTCCTAGAAAACTGTCAAGCTCCGGTAATGAGAGGTAGTTACCTTGAAACACGGGTGTACGTAGATTACTGTTTTAAAAATAATAAAAATAAATAAAATTGTTCATATGTGAAATTTAAGTTTTGAAAAGTTGAATTTTGTCTGGAGAAGGTCTTGAAAAGCCTTGAAAATGGACATTGAAAATCTGCATGTGTTATGCAAAAAGACTTTGGCTTGTTTTCTTGATCACTCACTGGTGATAACGCAAATGTGCATAAATATGCATTTGCTGGAAACGTGCTAGTGTTTAACATTTTGTTTTTGAAAATGTTACTGTTATGTTTGTCTAGGGATATAAACGTGCAACAAATTAAGGCAAAAACCTGAACAAACTCAGAGTTAAAATAATTATTTATTTTAACATAAAACATGCATAATATTTACAAGTAAACACACTTTCTTAGTACTACTGCTACTAGTTTTGAAAACAATTACAAGGTCCATAGCATTGATGATTAAAGGTAGATAAGAATTAACTAAATCCAATTTTTTATGTATGAATGAATCTAATAAGAATATTAAAATATACAGTGGGGGTCAAGAGTTTGCAGGCCTACTTTTTTCTCAATTTCTTTATTAATTTTGCTTTATTTTTCATTTTGGACTCTTCCATCATTTGCTGGTTGCCATTCTGGTTCGTTCCATTACTACATTTTACGATAAAAGCCAGAATTTAATAATAGTTCGACATTTTCCACTTTTCAGGTGAGCCAAAAGTTTATGCAGGTAATCTTAATTTATTGATAATGGCTAAAGGAAAGGTGTTGACAGATAGGGAGAAGGGTGAAATTGTTACATTTCTTGCGGCAATTGTGGAAATTTTGAACATTTTGAAACAAGATCGAACTGTGAAACGTTTCGTCATTGATGGCAAAGATGGAAGAAAAAAGCATAAAAGTGGCAGACCAAAGGTGACTTCACCACGAGATATTAGAAAAATCAAGAGGAGTTTGCTAGCAAACCCACACAGCACAAGCAAAGCTATTTTCGACTATTCAGGAGTGTCTGGCATCTTTAAAAGACCCTGAAATCAGATTTTGAAACAGATAGCCAACCAGAGAACACAGACAAAATGTCCTCCTTTGAGTAATATAAGCTGTCAGAAGCGACTAGCATGGGCCACTAAATATTTGAAAACCAATTTTCAAAATGGGCGAAGGGATGACTTCTTAAAGGCAATAAGCCCACGCTTGCGATTCAGACGTCAACAGGGAGGAGGAGGAGGAGTGATGATTTGGGCTGGTATTATTGGAAGTGAGATTGTTGGTCCTCTTCTTGTCCCTGACTGTGTCAAAATGAATTCTGTGAACTACTGCAAGTTTTTGGAAGCAAATTTATTGTCCTAGTTGAATTCACAAAATGATGCTCTCAACCAGAATCTAATTATCCAACAAGACAATGCCCCAAACCATGCTTCTCGGTTCACAAAAGCTTGACTTTCAGACAAGGGGATCTCTGGTGAACGTCTTATGGACTGGCCACGTCAGAGCCCAGATTTGAATCCGATAGAGAACCTCTGGTCGATTCTGAAGAGGAAGGTTTATGAAACGGGCATCAATTCCATAGTAAAAAAGACATTTGGGAGAGAATCAAGAACGTATCTTCTGAAATCACACCTCAGCAAGTGCATACATTAACATCCTCTGTTGATAGGAGGCTGATTGATTTGATTACAAATGGAGGAAAGCGAATAAAGGGTTAAATAGTTTCATAAATTCGTATTGTTCTGTTAATTGTTATTTGAGTAATAACTGTTGTTTTCTTGTAATATGTTATCAATATATGGTACTATAATCATGATGACACAATTTTTTTAATTATATTATGTTTAAAAATGGTATTTATTGCGGACTCTTTTGACCCATATTCCTCCCTGAAATCATTTAAAGATCCATTACCCCCCCTCCCAGAATGATTATTTGGTTTCCGTTTCTTTGAATTTACTTCATATATTTGCATATCAAACAGTGAGTAACATAGTTATTATATTGGAAAATATTGAAGCATAAATTTATCAATTCATACAATTTGCAAACACTTTTGACCCCCACTAGTTCTTTGGTCAGTGAGAAAATATGCAGAAATCCTTGTATTTACTGAAATAAGTTTCTTCAAATAATGTGGTGGTTCGCTTTTAAGGAGTTTCTTTCAGCTGGATTTTCATCCTAGAAACATTACCGGAGTTCTTAAAAGCAAGTCAGCAACTTAAGAACTAACATGGCTGCTAGTGCATGCAGTGTCTTTATATGTTTCTGTATAGAATTTTCTTGATGATTCCAGATTGATCCAAAAATGTTCTAAATAGATTCTAAATCTATTCATTTTTATAAAGAAAATGCCCTCATAAGTTATATAACTACTAGAAAGAGATTTCACCCAGGATGACTTCAGTCAGCTTCATCTGTCCTTGTCATTGCGTCCCTCACGAGGGCTAACCAAGCGTGACGATTTCAAGTCTCACTGTTTCAAAGGCAAACTCTGTAGACACAACAGCTCAAGTTAGGTTTTGAATCAGCTTTAATCGTTATCAGCTAAGTTTTTTGTTGCCAACCACATTGCTTTTCCGGCTTTTGTGAGAGAGAGCTTTGGACAATTTATTATCCCTCACATCGACAACATTTTTACCAGTTGGCTTATTTCGGAATAGAATTGGCTGCAATGGTGAAGGGAGCAGCGCTTTTACTCATAGCCTGAGTGCCCGGCGTTGCCTGGGTGTTTGTAGGTGTATGCTGAGAAAAAAAAAAAAAAAAAAAAAAAAAATTGTAGTAGGCAGGCAGACTTGCACCTGTGACGCGAAGGTGGAAAAGAAAGTGAAAAAAAAAAATGTGACGCGTTAGCTGTTGCACCCATCACCAAACCGGATGTGACGTAAGTTTAAATTAAGGCTAGACAATCAAAAAGAGGTGATATCTTTCGAAAATATCGGTAAAAAAATCGAACCCTCCCGGTAGAAAAGTGCCCAGTTGAGGGTGAAGGAATTAATGTTTTTGGCCAATTTTTCGGTATTTATCGTCCGAACGGTTGAGCTTCAAAACGATACCGATCTTGTGAAAATCCGTTGTCTCTGTCGAAAGTTTTTGCGAACCATACATACATACATACATCTAAACAGACAGATGAGATCTATATTATAGATGAACCCATCTCTCCTTCACCAGATATGGGTGAAATAAGGTATACTAGGCTTTAAAACCTCGGTAAAGCAACTAGTCTTGGAGAAGGAAAACTCTGAAATCACACCTGCAACCAGGTAGGTGTCTGACACATAGCACAACTTACATTTGTACATATGTCACTTGTCTGGTAGAAAGGGTGGTTCCTGTTCGCCAAGTGCAGGGTCTACTATAAATAAGATCTGCTTGTTGCTAATCATGCTTCATGCTACGAATGTTTGAGCTAATCCATCCTACATTCGGTCTACAAAAATAGAACATTTTAGATGTTTTACCTTGGTAAACTTTTTATATAATGAAATCTATCGTGACCTATTTCATAGAAAGTGTTGGACAGTTTGCTCAATCCATTGTCAAATTTAAAGATTAGCTTGTAAAACTCGTTGCTAAACATAACATCCATCAAGTCTGGCAAAAGGCAATAATTCAGTGAGACGTTTCTTAAATAGTCAATGCTATACTCTTGAAAAGTAGGTTTTAAGTCAAAGCTGTGTAGTCAGTGCACAAAATCTAAAAAAAAAAAAAAAAAATGTATTTCATGATTTGTGTCCCAAGTTACCGACGCTTATATCGTATCTATTATAACTGTTTTATTTCAAACTGTAAGTGAACGAGGGTCATAATAAAATGTTAATTCAATTCGCATCGTAGTCTCTATAGTTTTACTGATCTCAGCCAGGAATTTTTCCCTTAACACCAAAGTCAACAGAGTATCGGCCATTCATGAAATCATCCTTTTCCCTTGTTGAATGCAGTATGTTACTCCTCCTGTGCAGTTCTAGATCCACCTTCCCAATCTTTGCCTTCTCTCTTTGAAAAGAGGTTAGTTTACTGCTAATTTCCTGAGGTGCCTATACCAGGGAATGCTGACAGGGCTGCACAGGTATTTTTTTGTAAGCCAGAGTGCTGGTTCATCAGTCCCATTTTCCGAACCTTATGTCACATTCCTCCTTTGGGGTAGATATTTATTTGCTGCCCACATCAGCAAAATGTGGCACAAGACCGGAAAGTGGGAACCCCGCCGGCTCCCCTAAAGAAGGGGCACTCCTGCAATTTTAAAAATTGCCCGAGTAACCCCGTCGGCATTCCCCGGTCGGGGCGCCTCAGGCAGCAAGCAATAAACTTGCCCCACCGGAAAGCCCGGTGGCAAGGCCTGGGAGGGTGCACCTCGTAGGTATTACCCAGGCGATGTACCTCAGTCCAACAGGTGCTGGGCCGGTTCCCGGCCCCTCACCTGTTGGGCTGAGTGTCAAGTGACGAATCCTTGACTGGTACTACCCTGTCTCCCTGCAGCCGAGACCGCTAGGAGACACCTCCCATCATAAAGGAATTATAATGGGGTATACTCCTTTGGGGTAATTAGATAAATACTTTTACCGACTCCAGTGGACTCGATGAACCTAGTTTTTGCGTTTAGGGCTGAAAGTTGTTCAAGCAATTTGAAGCCGGGTCCATCAGTAGATTGTGTAGAAAGGCCTTTGAAGAGACTTTTTATTGTTTTCTTATGTAAGGTATCTTTTCAGCAACATAAAAATAACTAAAGCGTTTAGTTGTTGTAGATAAGGCGAGGGGAGGGGGTGGGGGTCTGCAGATGTTACTTCTATTGACCTGCTTCTGCTTTCAAATAGTGCAAGACATTTTTGTGTGTCTTTCCTGCTGGCAGATATTATTCTGCCATTGCCGCGTCTCCACCCCTCCTCCCTTCCACACACATGATCATTTTTTTATTCTAGCACATTTTAATATGAATAAACATGTGGTGTGGAACAGTAAACGCAAACCATTTGTTTCTTGCATGAGTTATCATTCAAAATACCAAAAATGGAATCAATTTGCTCGTAAATTTTTAGTTTTTTAGGCAGCCACCTGAATTTTCATTATATTACGTCTTACACGCGTTTCGTTGTGTTGCGAAAGGTCGCTAGACGTCTCTTCAGAGACGAATAGAAATCCCTAAAAAAAAAATTACAAAAAAAAGTTTAAAATATGGAATGAAGAAAAGAAATTGATAGAGATATGTAAAGTCTACAAAAACAAATTTAGACACGCACACACATATTATTACAAAAATATATTTTATGGCAAGTAAGCTATGCATGAACGTTCATGTTTCAGTCCTGAAGGAAATTATCAGACTAAATGCATTAGAGGAGGATGAGACAAAAGGTGAGAAAAGAAGTGAATGAATCAGAATTTGATTATGAGGTGATATCAGAGAGAGAGAGAGAGAGAGGAAGGCGCATTTTGCCTGATAATTTCCTCTGGGAATGAAACCTGAACATTCCTGTGTAGTTTAGTTGCCATAAATATATTTTCATGTACTACTTTATTCACGCATTGAGCACTATTACATATAAATGTTGAACATATTTATGTAACAAACTATACTAGCAGGACTTGTGTCCTGGCATTGTTCAGGAGGAAATATAAAATAATGATTTAACTATAAAGAAAAAATACCCACATAAAAGCGAATATTGAAAAGAAAAAAAAAATTGTAGGTTTTACAGTGGGGGATCACTTTTCTCTATAACTTTGATGTAAAATGAGCACCCACTTTCACACTAGTTAATAGTAATATGGGAATGTGGAACCAATATTTTATGGAAATCAAAATTTGTGCAAGATGGAGGTGTGTGTGTGTGTGTGTGTGTGTGCGTGTTAACTAAGCTTATAATTTTATTTGTTTTCTTGTGGAGTGGGGTATTTTTTCATATCAATATATCTATAATATAAAGCTGGATGTCTGTGTGTGTGTCTGGTCACGAATAGGCTCTTATATGGTTGACTATTATAGAAAACTGATCACATATGATAGAAGATGTATCGAGACACAGGATTGGGTATGTTTGATCTGGCATAATGATGATTCATTAAAATTGTGGGGTCTGCATACATGCCTGGTCCACAAAGTATGGAAATAAAAAAATTAAAAAAAAAAAAAAAAACGTTTACAAGTGTTTTTGATATAGATGTACATAAGAATACTTTGATAAGTATGTTTTAACTTAAATAGGGATAGTATAATAAAATTGTGGGGTCGGCGTTCATGCCTGGCCTCCATAGAATGGAAATAGGCACAAACTTTAATAAAGACTTTTCATATCTATCTGCGTAAGTATACTTTGATAATTATGTTTCAGTTTGAAGAAATATGGTATAATAAAATTATGGGGTGCTCGTTTGGGCCTGACCTCCATAGAATGGAAATATGTCACAAAGTTTAACAAGGTTTTTTAATATAGATCCACAGAATATTGTGATAAGTGTTTCAGTGTGAACAGGTATGATATAATAAATTATGGGGTTTATCTATTTTATTTTTACTTTCATCATATTTTGCTTTGGTTTTGATACCCCCAAATTCAACTCAAATTTACATTTACAACCCTTCCTTTTCATAACCTATCATACTTTCATAAATCAGAGTCCATTTTCTGTCGGCTGTTCTTGAACCCAGTTAACGATGGGTACTTTTGCTAGTATATATATATATATGTGTGTGTGTGTGTTATGATAGTCAATTTATGCTACTTGTATGATATAATGATTTGCTATATAGTTGAGTTTTTCTCTAATACTTTTCAAGCTGAATCTTATAATTGTGTTCTCTATTCTTGAAATATATATATATATAGTGATGGGACGATTCCAATATTTTTTCCCAATTCCGATACAATTACCGATTAAGATTCCAATTCTTTATAAATCTCTAATTATTTAACTATAACTTTATTTTCCCGATCTTCGTAAAAAAAAAAAACCCACATGTTCAATATGCAGATATTTTCCCAAACGTAAAAATACATGCGGGGAGAGTGATCTATTGATTTTAGCTTTACTGATATTGTAAAATCAATAAATATTTATTTTATCATTATTACCAGCAATGGAAGATTTTACTTTAAACAAAATCAAATAAGAAAAGCAATTAAAAGAATCGTTTTGGCATTGGAAAATAGGCATCAATTTTTACAATACAGATTCTGATACCCCCAAATCTTCCGATTTTTCCGATTCTGATTAATCATCCCAACACTAATATATATATATATATATATATATATATATATGAAGTTAAGCAACATTGAGCCTGGTCAGTACTAAAATGGGTGACCATTTGGGAATTCCAGGTGCTGTATGTGCTCTCCGCTTATCTCAGCATTGTTTTCAGTCAAAATTAATCTTCGATTTACATAGGTTTAACAGTTTTTCAAGTACGTCTTTTTTAATTTTTTTTTTTTTTTTTTTTTTTTTTTGTCGTTGCATCTGAAGCTTGTAAAAATATTTAAAAAAAAAGATCCAAGATGGCGTGGTCATGCAAATCAAACAAAAATATCTTTAATGCCGAAGCAATGATAGAAAATTACGTTTTCTTACGGTAAAAGTTACTTGTTGTAAATTTGTTTTTCGTATTTTTATCAACTATAATGCACTTTTGTCAAAGCAGGAATTTTGTGTTATTAATTATATATGTCGGCATAATTAAAGTTGACGCACCGGTTTCCTCATTAGATCACCAAAGTTAAGCAACATTAAGCCTGGTCAGTACAAAAATGGGTGACCATTTGGGAATTCTAGGTGCTGTAAGTGCTCTCTGCATATTGTTTTGTATTAAGTCGTCCTGGACTACGCTTTTCCACTGGACACAAGTTGTGCCAATTCAGGAGATGAGTGGTTAGGGATTGCACAATCCTTGCCTCACAATTACACATGCAGCTATCCATGCGGGGGGTATCCATTGTCTCTGGAGACTGAACAGAGGCACTGATATATATTATGCTTGTGTCTAGATAAAAAAATTCTGATGAACACGAACAGATAATTTGTTTGTTTTACTAAATAGAATTCTTGACTATGTTAATATCAAGGTTATTTTGGGTTGCCAGAAAACGGTTTTCTCTGAAATACAAAAGCTGTTATGTTTCCTTTTATGCATAGAATGTACAAAATGTGTAAAAGCTGTTGTTTGACAACCGTGGAATGTTGCTTCATGGTTTAATCTATGAAAAAAGCAAACAATTCAAGTTGTTGGATATCTTGTTTTTTTTTTGTTTTTTTTTGTTCTTGTTTTTTGATGCGATGAAAATTTGATTTCCATTGGAGTAGATATGTACACATAAATGTATTCGAGCTAAATATAAAAAAGCCAACCTTTTAGTTTCCGTTTCTGAATCTTTGTGATCAGAATTGATTATTTGGTTTCTCTGGACTACTGTTTTCATATTGAATGTTATTTTCACAACGTTTCGGTCGATGTAACCTCCGACCTTCTTCAGGTGTTGTATCTTATCAAACTCTGGAATCTCCATTGGATTTTAAACAGAACCGTTTATTTAATCTGCAGAGGTGGCATGCTCTCATTCTATCAGCCATGACTAGATTTTTTTACACAGGAATCACCACTTATCAAGGCCCGGAGGCCACTCGATGATAAAGGTTAATGGGTATACAATAGTCAATGTGATTATAGCGTTTTTAACGTAGGTAGCAGGATTTTTGTAAGTTGGATTACATAGGGGCACAGTTCATCAAGAACTTGTTTACATTGGACTTGAAGACATCAGATTGTAGTCACCTGGAGAGCAGGGCAATGGAAGAGAGTTCCACAGGTATGCAGTTTTAAGAAAGAAGCTCTGCTCATGGAATCTACATTTAGGTTTAGGCACAGATAAAGAGTGTGGAGAAACTATTGGTGGTGGTTTTGGCTAGACTAGTGTTTTTCGTGAAAGTTTGGCGAGGGGGACCATAGATTGAAGCTCAGACGAGCACCTGCCATAGAAGGTCAAAGCAACTCGCAGTTGTATTTTTGAGTTTCACTTGTACTGAGGATTAAACCCTCAACCTCCAGAAGAGTGTAACTTTACAACTGAATTTACCAAGTACTTTATCCTATTTGCCGTAGGTCCTTGCTGACAACTTTTAGTCGCATTCCATTGTATAAGATCAACAACAGAGAACTGCAGGTTGTTTTTTACAATAGTTTTTTTTATGTGTTCTCGCAAGTATTCATATTTTGTTTTCAATTTGAATTATTGAGACTATTGGTTTCATCTTGGATGATATTGTTGCAACATTGTGACTGATGTAACTGCTGACTTTCTTTAGGTGAATCTTGTTGAATTCAAGAATCTGTACAAAATTTCAAACTTTTGGTCTACACCTCCCAATAAATCTCCCTCAAACCGTGTACTGCCTCCTGGTTCAAGTCATGACTGGATCAAATCTATTCAGCCATATATCTAATATCCACTTAAAAAAACTTAAAATAATAACCTTAAAAATGAAAACAAGAATAATTCAGTGTTTATCTAAAACTAGCTGTCCCTACCCAGTATTGCTCAGTAATGTATTTACTTGCTCCAATCCAATCAAAAGGAAGTAATTCTATATAGACAAATAAAGACTTATGTCCCTTTTATTAAGATTTAATAATTCCAATGCTGACAAAGTATTTTCTGGGTGGTATTGAATCGAATTACATTTTATTCTAAACATGCTACAATGACCCACAAGAAAAACTGACAAATCCTGGGACAAAAGTGTAACATGATTTCTACCCCCCACCCACCTCCTCTTTCTTTATCGTTCAGCCCATTATTCTCTCTGGACACATACACACACAGCTTGAGTCGGCATAAGGAAGATAACTCTGTAAAAAAAAAAACAAATCAGATTTACTTCCCTTTACATAACATTAAAAGATGCATGTATAGCTTGATAAGATTAAATGATATAAATAGCTATTTGACACCCAAAAATGATTTTTTTTCTCTCTAAATTTTAGACAATTTTCCAACTTTATTTTTCTTTTTTAAATTTTTTATGAAAAAAAAAAATTATGGGTTTCTTCTGTATTTCTAAAGTTTTAGTGAGGTATATGTTATGGATTAATGTATTCAAAGTACATCCCGTATAGAATCTTTAGCTGAATACAGCTCACTTGAAAAAGTCACTCTGGGTTTCCTTCCACCACAGCTTCCAGGAGGGACCTGAACCTGAAGCACACGGACTTCATGAAGTTCTTTGTGAGGCACCTAAACACCAGTTTGATGCTTGCAATCAGCTAGTCCTTGGTATATTTAGTAACTTTGCCACACACATAATAGTCCATTGGGTTGAAATCGGGCAAGTTGAGGTGAGAGGCAGATATTGAGACTGGTAAAAGTTCTCGGTCATTATTGAGTTTTATTGGAGGTGTGACATGGAGCCGAGTCCAGCTGTCACAGCCAGCCTCTCCATTCAGTGCGTGACAATGGGGCACAGCAACATAATGTAACTATCTAAATTTGGTCTGAACCTTTTTTTTTAACTTGTCATTCGGTTGAGAAATCTTAGTCTCAACGAGGTGTTTGATCTTATTAAAGAGTTTCTTGGCTTTTGTAAGCTGCTTACTTTGGTTCATGGCAGCATATGGTTGGCTCTTGTAACTCTTGTATACAGATTAATGAAGAACCTCATTCTGCATTTTATTTTTATCAATTTGATACCCATATCTCTTGCCAACGTCCGACGCATTGCTATACTTTAATGCCGTTTTTTTTTTTGTTTTTGTTTTTAGCTTCTCAACATATTTTTTGTAGAGAAAATTGTACTGAGTGTGAAAATTATTTGCCTTGAAAACATCCATGTGTCTGCGTGACTTGTAGGGTTCAACTGTTGACTAACGAAAAAAAAAAAAAATGGCAACGCTCAATTGATTTTTAAATTACATTTAACGGTGGTGCAAACTAGCATGAATTCGGACCAATTGTACGCAAATTAGACAATTTTGGACTTCATATATATGATCAAGCTGTTTAATCAATGGGAGAGTTCATATTTAAGGAAAGCGAATTGTGCACACATGCTACATTTCACGCGTGACGACGTATTATTTGAAGCTGAGTGAACACAGTAAAGTTAAGAGGTAATGTGAAAAGAAGGGGTGCTCTGAATTTATTTAGAGCAAGGTCAATCACGCACGCACGCACACATATATGTAATGTAAAAACATGTCCGTGTGCTAGAACATTTCCATCCTAAATTTTACGCAATTATACAAAATGTAAAAACTTTGCAGAAGTAGAATTCAGTGTAATAATTAAATAAAACCAATCGTCTAATAAACTATAAAAATTGAATAGTTAATGAGTGCTCGTTTTTTAAAAGAATTAGTTAACCTTCA
This sequence comes from Euprymna scolopes, assembly GCF_053919585.1. Lineage (NCBI taxonomy): Eukaryota > Metazoa > Mollusca > Cephalopoda > Sepiida > Sepiolidae > Euprymna > Euprymna scolopes. Next base: position 16,030,940 of record NC_136522.1, on the reverse strand, counting down.
TAAAGTCGTTTGCATATCTATCACTAAGTATATTAAGAAGATTTTAATATTTTTTTAAGTAGAAAAAGTAGGCTTTTAATATGAATGTCAGAATGGAAAAAATATCAGCTTTACAGTGTACATAAAAAAATGTACATTCATAAAAAGCTAAATGTTTTCGTTGAAATTTTATGAATAAATGATTATAAGTTGAAATTTAAAAGAATTTCATTATATTTACTTGTTTTTTGCATAGTTGGTTTGTGATATGTAATTATAGTTTAGTTAAATGGAGTTACGGATCCCAACAAATTTTAAAAAGCTGCCTCGGATAATTTCAGATTCAAGTCCCAAAAATCCTTCTACGACTCAAAAATTAAATCTTTCGACTCAGTTGAGACATGGAAGAAGGAATGGAGAAACAATACTCCGAAAGGAGGGGGACATCATTGAAGACCCAACTTTGTGCCTCCCAGGTTTTGCTACAAATAGTAGGAAGCAGTGGGTAGCTGCAGATCGGATCAGAACAAGACACTGCAGGACTGCAGTAAACAGACAGAGGTGGAAACAAATAGACTCCCCAATCAGCCCAAAGTTAAAGGAAACCCTTCCCCCTATCATCAGGACATAGAACACCTGATCCTACACTGTCCAGTCACTCAACTGGAAGGAGGCTATGAAGGACAATTTCTCAGACTGACTAAAAAGTAGCAGTATAGAGGTTTAACCCACACCGTACTAAACTAATGGAGTGCTTATATTTGAAGATATGTTGTCTCATTTTAGTTTGACCTGGCAGAAGTTGTAACCTATTTGACTTTCCATTACTTATTTAACATCTTGCTTAGCACCACGTTAAATCGGAAAAAATGTAACTTTTTTTTTTTTTTTTAAAACTCCAACCAATTAAATTTGAAAGTTGGTCACATTTTTCACACTGTCTTATTTCAAGTTAATTTAACTTTATGCAATAGAACACCATCTTTAAGCCCTAAGAGTTATTTCCCCTTAATGCTATTTCTCATTTGATTTTCATAGACGAAAATTGATGTATTTTATGCTTCCACAAATCCAACAGGTGATCCACTTCCAGGAAAATTGTAACAAGTTAGGGTATTTAATTAAACCCTCTGGCCACCAATATTTTTCAACCTGGCAATGCCGGTTTAATACAGCTAGTTTATAAATGAGAAATTTGTCTTTTTTTTAATTTTGACTTTTTAGTTGAAACTTAGAGTTGTTTAGGGAATAGGTTGTTTCTTGTATACCTGATGCGGTGGGAAATTAATCTCAATTTCAGCTTTTTTTGCCAAGTTTCAAGTATTTCAAGTAGCGAATTTGTAAAGTGATAGCAAGCTAGCAAAGCGAGTTAGTATAAAGCAAATAAGGTTTGTTTTACTATACACCTAGATTCGAAAAAGTTGTCAAAAAACAAATATATAACAAATGTTATCAAAGGCAAGTTACTTTTCTACCTAACTGGATAATTTTTTTCGTGTTTTTATTTAATATAATGTGTTTATTTGGCTCCAAAAACATAGTGTTTACCTATGTATTTGAAAAATGCAAATGGCGGCCTGCTCGCTGTTGAACACGGTAAGTTTGGGAAAATGAGTTTAAACACAACGTTATACAAAATACTGTTAGAAACTTACTCGGTATATGTTATCGTGACATATGCAGACATATATTCGGTGGGTTTCTAACAGTATTTTGTATTTGTTTGAACTCATTTTCCCAAACTTACTGTGTTCAACAACGAGCATGCCGTCATTTTTCTTTTTAAAATATATCGATAAACACTGATTTTCGAACAGATTACACGTTTTAAAATGAGTAAAACCACTAAAAACTTTTCCAGATAGGTAGAAGAATAACCTATCTTACCTTTGATAACATTTATTTGTTATATATTTATTTTTGACCACTTTTTCGAATCTGTGTATAGTTACACAAATGAAAAAATAACAATTATTATGTTCAAAGATAAAAAAAGCACTAACCAATAGATGCAAAATTCCCATCAATGTCAAGCATATGTTCTGTTTATTTTCAAGCTCAAAATTAAAATGAATTAAAAGTAAACTCGTAGTTACTGAAGGAAAATTAAATTTGTACAGTGTGTATGGAAGAAAAACCTGGCCAGTGAGAGTTGAATACCTGTGTTGCATGAATAGAAATGTTATGAGAATGTTACATGTAACGTAAATCTTAGAAACAGGTTGAATTCTGATAATTACAGAGGAAGATTGAATCTGGACAGTATTGATATTTGTGCAGAACAGGAGACTTTGATGGTGTGGTCACGTTGAAAGAATGAATGAAAGTTGTTGGGTTAGATGTAGAACAGTTGAGGGAGCAAGTTAAGTTGGCAGAGGTAAGCCAAGGAAAACACAAGACTAAGTAATAAGGATGGACTGTCCTGGCTGGAAATAGGTTTGTTTGGGTGTCAATTTCTAAAACGCATCCCATACATGCCAGCACATCAAACCTACATTAAACATAAGTGAGAAACTTGTTAATATTATGATTATAAGAATATGTGCATGCTCACTGAATTGCAAATGGTATCAGTGTGTGTATGTGGGTTTGTATATACAAGGTGTCTTAAATAAGTTTCCAGACTTTTTTTTTGTACAGACATTCAAAATTGTTGTAGACTCTTGAAAAGTCAGTATGTTATTGCTGTACGTCTTATAAGATGACTGACCAATTTTTATAATTTGATTATGAACAGCTACAGCAGGAATTAGAATACACCCTACTAAAGCCTGATTGTTACAACCGTTGAATTTTAAAAAATGCAACAATTAGCAGAATTGTAATCTGGAATAAGGGATCGGTCTGATCTAAGCCAATCAGAATAGAAATGTTATAAGGGAGAATTTCTTATTTTTCGAATCAACGAACAGGAATTTAACGTTTGGGTTATTAGTTTATGAATCGGTTAAGGGTGTCACGACAATATCCATAGCATAGGTATTAATCCCTGCAGTGTTTATAGGGATCAGTAACAGGACTTCAGCAATAGGGGGAGAAATCCAGACTACTTCCTCTGTAGCTCATCAGAAGGAATTTAGGACTTTATTTGAACACCTGGATGTGTCAGAAAAGTATTTATAAAGTTACATAAGATAGTGGCTGATAGGCTAGACATGAGAAATTTGTACGTGGCGTCTGTTGTAAACCTACGTTATTTTGGTCCAGAGGGGAAAACTGTGCCTCTTTTATTATATATATATATATATATATATATATATATATATATATATATATATATATATATGGATCAGAATCTATAGAAAATTGACTCTATAATAATATATATGAAATCTGCATAAATTAAAATATCATATTTAAGCATATTTTATGGCCGAGTTATGCCAGGCGTTCCTGCTAGTTAATTATTATATTATTCTTAGTTATTGTTGCCTGTAATAAGGATTAAACCTTCAACCACAAGATTCGCTTAAAACTGATTGCTAATCAGCACCTTTTAAATTTTTCCATGTCAAAATAACAACCAGGGTAAGAAATGAGTATTCTAAATTATTCATCCTCATCTCAAAAACTTTTTTAATGTAGGGAATTTCCACGTCGATGGAATGGCTGTATGTTAATATTCTTTTTCTCATCTGACAATTGCAATCGATTTATTTGAATGAATTCAAAACTAAACATTCCTATTGCTATCGACAACAAAAATTGAACTGACCAGCTTCGCTGGAAGTTAAAAATGTTATTGGTGCTAAAAATAGGAAATGATGAATGACATCTTAAGTAATTTGGATGATTATTTTCTTGAAATAATTATCTGGGATTAGGTTCACTTCTGGCACCACTGGAGAGGTGGCAGGTTGTTGGAAGGTTTCATCTTTCATTTTTTAAAATATTTTGATAACAGGTGCATTTAATTTTAGAAGCTTATGCACAGTCCAATTAATCACCTGCACTATCCATCTCTGAAATGTTTTATCTAGTTGTCTTTCTCCGCATCTTCTCTTCCTCGTCTCCTCGTTTTCTCCTCCCCATATCCCATCCCCCATCCTTCTCCTTTTCTCCTCCCCATATCCCATCCCCCATCCTTCTCCTTTTCTTCTTCTCTCCTTTTCTTCTTCTCTCCTTTTCTTCTTCTCTCCTTTTCTTCTTCTCTCCTTTTCTTCTTCTCTCCTTTTCTTCTTCTTCTTCTCTCCTTTTCTTCTTCTCTCTCCTTTTCTTCTTCTCTCTCCTTTTCTTCTTCTCTCTCCTTTTCTTCTTCTCTCTCCTTTTCTCCTTCTCTCTCCTTTTCTCCTTCTCTCTCCTTTTCTCCTTCTCTCTCCTTTTCTCCTTCTCTCTCCTTTTCTCCTTCTCTCTCCTTTTCTCCTTCTCTCTCCTTTTCTCCTTCTCTCTCCTTTTCTCCTTCTCTCTCCTTTTCTCCTTCTCTCTCCTTTTCTCCTTCTCTCTCCTTTTCTCCTTCTCTCTCCTTTTCTCCTTCTCTCTCCTTTTCTCCTTCTCTCTCCTTTTCTCCTTCTCTCTCCTTTTCTCCTTCTCTCTCCTTTTCTCCTTCTCTCTCCTTTTCTCCTTCTCTCTCCTTTTCTCCTTCTCTCTCCTTTTCTCCTTCTCTCTCCTTTTCTCCTTCTCTCTCCTTTTCTCCTCTCTCCCTTTCTCCTTCTCTCTCCCTTTCTCCTTCTCCTGCTCCCAGATCAGGCTGTCTTTTGGCTTCCTGAGGCGAAATGCACTTACATTGAATTCCTGTTTTTATTTTCTATTCTCTTTTGTAAAACTTAAATATGTTCTGCAAAAATAAAAACAGCCCCCCCTTACTTCGCCCTGTCGTTGGGGCTTTAGAATACACCATCTGCTCCCCCCCCCTGCAGAGAGTAAAAGTCCCTCAATGGGGCCACTTGTTTGCCGTGGGTGACGACCCGTGACACGGTGGAACGGAATCCTGGCGGTTGAGGGTTGCAGAGGATAGAAATGATTTCCTCCTCTTCCTTTGGCCCTTACCTCGGCTAGATGGGCGGTCGGAAAGGCCCGCTCCGATCAGTCGGCTGGTCACGCCTAGCCCCAAATCAGACAAACAAGAAAACACGCTCTGAGTACGGACGAAAAATGGCTAGAAAATCAACATCCCTTCCAAGAATAAGACTCTTGGAGGGGATGAAGGAAGCACAGGTGCTGGAATCCAACAGTAAGAAGAGTATACTTCTGCTGTATCCCTGGCTCTGAGGCGGGTGGGGAGCAGTAAAAGTGAAAAATAACCAAAAATAGGAATGGAAAAAAACGAAAAAGCCTCCCAAAAGATATCACGTGGAAATATCGGATATTTCCTGCTCAGAGGAAGAACTACAAAATCAAAACTTTCCAAGATTTATTATCCTGGAAGCTGAAGATGACAACCTCCTGACAAGACTGCCCCCATTCTTGATACAGAAAGAAATCGCTGCAAGAATATCACCCAAAGCAGTTAAGAATTTAAGAAATGGAACAATTCTAGTAGAAGTGAATAAAAAAAAAGATGTCAATATCCTTCACAAAATGGAAAAATTCCATAATAAAAAGATCAAAGCATATCCCCATGGTAAAATGAATTCATCAAAGGGTGTTATAAGAAGCAAAGAACTATCATACTGTTCAATTGATGAAATAAAAACCGAACTAAGATTCCAAGGACTAACAGACATAAAAAGAATATCCATTAAAAAAAATGGAAACTCAATTTTAACTAACACCTATATAACACCAAAGGCCCCAACAGAAATAAAAATTGGTTATGCAATTGTAGAAGTTGAACTATTTATACCAAACACACTTAGATGTCAAAAATGCCAAAAATTCGGACACAACGAGGATGCATGCTACAATCAACTTGTATGCGGCAAATGTAACCAAAGAAACTCAGACCACAATACAAACGAGTGTACAAACGAATTCAAATGTGCAAACTGTGGAGAAGACCACCCAGCCTATGCAAGGAGCTGTGACATATGGAAAAAGAAATTGTAACAGTAAAACAAAAATAAAACAAAAAATATCATTCCCAAGGAAAATTGTAGACAGATATATGACTGAGAAAAGTTATGCACAAATTACCAAAAAGGAAATTACAGAAAAAAAAAAAGATAAATATGATATTATCGTTGAAAAATTAAGAAAACTTGGACCAAACGACTGGCAAAAATTCATAACTGAAATAAAACCAATAATTACAGATACCACAAAAATGAACACATACTCTGAAATAAAACAAAACAAAGAAAAGAAAAACCAATTAATAAAAACACCAAATCAAACAAATAGAATTCTCACAAATCCCTAGCACATCCAGAATCAAAGAATTACCAATACAAGAAAGAATTAACAAAAAAGAGAACGAAACAAAGCAAGAACTAAAACCTTCCTACAGAACATCAGGATCACGAACAAAAACAAATAAAAGCCCTAGCTCATGATCCAAAGATAAAGACAAGCAAAAACACTATGCCTCCAGGACTTGGAAGTCGTGTAGATCGAGGAATCCAACAACCCAAAACAAAAGAAAGAAAATATAAACCATGGCTAACAAAATCCTACAATGGAACATAAGAGGATTAAAAATAATTATCGAAGAAATACAAATACTCATCAAATCCCCATGTCCTGCAATAATCTGCCTACAGGAAACACATTTAAAAGAAAATGAAAAAATTAACATAAAACATTACTCAATATACAACCACATAAACAAATTATCTAACAAAGCCACCGGTGGATCATCAATACTGATAAATAAAAACATTCCACACAGCACAGTGAACTTAATAACAAATATGCAAGCTGTTGCAATAACTGCAACATTACACAAAACAGTAACCCTGTGTTCACTCTATATACTACCAAATGAAGCAATAAACGAAGCAGAATTAAACAATATAATCAAACGACTACCTAAACCATTTTTACTGCTGGGAGACTTCAATAGTCACAATGCATGGTGGGACAGTAAAAAAAAAAAAAAACAACAAAAGAGACCAGATTATAGAAAAAAATAATTAACCAAAACGAGCTATGTCTACTAAATAACAAAGAGAATACATACATGCACACGGCAATGGGAACCCTATCTGCAATAGATATAACCCTATGTGACCCAACTATATACATGTATTATAGCTGGAGAACACATAAGGATATATGCGGAAGTGACCACTTCCCAATTAGAAAATGAAAACTCTAAATTAGAAGACAAAACACCTCGCTGGAATGTATCAAAAGCAAATTGGGAAAAATGCCAAAATGCATGTCAACACAGATTAATACCCTGTGTTCACTATATACCACTAAATGAGGCAGTAAAAAAACAACGGTACTCCTGCAGTATTTTACCCACCGATTTCACGATCTTAGCCGAGCGTTGATCGACATCCGTCGGAAAACGCCGGAACATGGCGAGCGGTACGATACTCTATCAGCCAATCAGGGCGCTTCAAACGAACGCGCAGCAGACGAATAATTTTCATTGAAATTACACACATAGCGTTTCATTTCAGTTATTTTATTGTTCAAAGTAAAAATACACAGCCTTTCATTTCAGCTATTTAATTTAGCGATATCAAATCGCGGAAGGCTACCCGGTTGGGAAGGAGCTTCTTTCCACATCCAAAGAGGCTAGATCATTTGAAAAAATAATTAACCAAAACGAGCTATGTCTACTCAATACATACATGCACCCAGCAATGGGAACACTATCAGCAATAGATATAACACTGTGACCCAACTATATACATGGATTATAGCTGGAGAACACATAAGGATACATGCAGAAGTGACCACTTTCCAATTATATTAGAAAACGAGAACTACAAATTAGAAGATAAAACACCTCGCTGGAATGTACAAAAAGCAAATTGGGAAAAATTCCAAAATGCATGTCAACACAGATTAATACCTGAAGTGAACCCTAACTCAGAACACATCACATATTTCAGCAATACCTACTCACAATAGCTGAGGAGAACATACCAAAAAGCTCCACTTCTACAAAATATAACAAACCCTGGTTCAGTAAAGAATGCAAAGAAGCCATAAGAACAAGACTGGCAAACTTAAGAAAATTCAAAAACAGTCCAACGAAAGAAAATTTGGACATATATAAAAACAGCAAGGCAAAAGCACAAAAAACTATGAAAGAATCAAAACGGATCACGTGGAAAGACTATGTAACAAAAGTTAATCAAAACACAAAACCCAAAAAAGTATGCGAGATGATCAGAAAAATAGCAGGAAAAAATACAAAGAATCCTACTAAACACCTTATATGCGACAGTATGAAGATTACCGACAAACAAAATATCGCAAATAAATCAGCAGAACAATTCTCAATGAATTCATCATCAAAACACCAAAATAAAAAATTCCAAGCTATATAAAAAAAAAAAAAATGAAGAAAAAATAAAAATAAAATTCAAATCAAAAAATGAAGAAAATTACAACTAATTACTTAATAGCGCAGAACTAGAGGAGGCAATAAACAAATCTCACGATACAGCAGTCGGCCCTGATGAGATCCATTACCAATTTCTCAAAAAAATACCAAAAACCATCACTGGACTACTTACTACAAATTTACAATGAACAGCAGGAAAGAAAACATCATCAAACCCTTTAGCCTCCGCATAAAAAACCTCCTCACAGAAGCCCAAATAGACATAACAAAAATACATAAATATAACAAATAAAAAACTCCACCCTGGATGATCAAACAACCACACATAATAATTAAAATTAAATAAATATCACAAAATGAAAACCCACTCATCAATCTTCCATGAAGAACTGCTTAACATCCAGAATACATATAAAGAATACATATAAAAAATACACACAAATCTACACCGACGGATCAAAAGATGGAGACTAAGTAGGATGCGCAGCAATCCACAAAAAACTAAAACTAAAGGAAAGACTCCCAAACGAATCTTCAATTTTCAGCACAGAAGCAACAACCATAGATTTAGCACTAAATATAATAACCAACGATGACCATCAAAAATATCTCATACTTTTACAGACTCTCGATACTGATATCACTATAAGAAAAAAAATGATAACTCCACTTATTACAAAGCTGCTCTCTCTCCTTCTCTCTCCTTCTCTCTCTCCTCTCTCTCCTTCTCTCTCTCCTCTCTCTCCTCTCTCTCTCCTCTCTCTCCTCTCTCTCTCTCCTCTCTCTCTCTCCTCTCTCTCTCTCTTCTCTCTCTTCTCTCTCTCTCCTCTCTCTCTCTTCTCTCTCTCTTCTCTCTCTCCTTCTCTCTCTCCTCTCTCTCTCTTCTCTCTCTCCTTCTCTCTCTCCTTCTCTCTCTCCTTCTCTCTCTCCTCTCTCTCTCCTCTCTCTCTCTTCTCTCTCTCCTCTCTCTCTCTTCTCTCTCTCCTTCTCTCTCTCCTTCTCTCTCTCCTCTCTCTCTCCTTCTCTCTCTCCTCTCTCTCTCCTTCTCTCTCTCCTCTCTCTCTCCTTCTCTCTCTCCTCTCTCTCTCTTCTCTCTCTCTCCTTCTCTCTCTCCTTCTCTCTCTCCTCTCTCTCCTTTCTCTCTCTCTCCTCTCTCTCTCCTTTCTCTCTCTCTCCTCTCTCTCTCCTTCTCTCTCTCCTCTCTCTCTCCTCTCTCTCCTTCTCTCTCTCCTTCTCTCTCTCCTCTCTCTCTCTCTCTCTCTCTCTCTCCTTCTCTCTCTCTCCTTCTCTCTCTCTCTCCTTCTGTTTTCTCTCTCCTTCTCTCTCTCCCTCCTTCTCTCTCTCTCTTTTTTATAAAAGACCATCAGTCCTAATCATCTCTATAAACAATTTCATGCCCTTAGTCCTGCCCCGGCTGATAGAATCTTAGCTTTCCTGATTAGACATAGCCCACCCGTCCTCCTCACCCCACAATCTGCCTTTTTGCATCATTATTTACATTTCATACATTGTCCAGTGTCAACAAATATTATACACAATGTCCCCGGGGGACTGAGGTCGGTTTTTGTTGGAGACCTGGGTGGAGACTGAGTCATTCATGAAACTTCTCACCCGGGTGTTTGTTTTCAATTAACATCCCCACTCATACCTTTCTTCATCCTAATCGATTGCCGATGATACGTGGGTGTAACATAATGCTTACAGAAGCACAAACTATGGAAACAGTGAATTAAGTTCAAATCCTATCCGTTCTCTCGCGTTCAATTGCATGTAGTAAAGCAATAATTTATCACCCTTTAAACATCCATTCAGAAGATAAGGGTCAATTGTTTGGTCTGTCAGTCATAATTTTTCAATTTTTTTAGGTCTTTCCTTTTGCCACAACTTTTTCAAATCGTATACCTTTTCTTCTTTTAGAAACCAATTTTTAAGGCATTTAATAACAGTTTTTTGGATCAGTACAAGTTGATCCCGTCACTGAAGATGTGTTCCATTGGCTGTCTGGGATTTCAACAATGGCAATTGCTTGTAAAGGTTGCTGTCTTAATCTTTGCTTTTACTTGGTTCAAGGTGGTCCTTTCTTAGCAGATCCATTCTATGTGACAGATGTTCTCTGTTTTCACAGATAGCTTCGTTCGAGTAGTTATTCCATCTGTTGGTAGGTTTTCGACCATGCAGAATTGAGGCTTTCTTTGGTCATAAAAATGCTTCTCGATTTTTACCTGCTTTTTGGTTGTCCATGTCATGAAATGGGTCTTTTTTTTTTTGCCTTTTTTTTAATCCTTTTTTTAATCCTTTTTTTAATCTTTTTTTAAATCCTTTTTTTAAATCCTTTTTTTAATCCTTTTTTTTTATCCTTTTTTTAATCCTTTTTTTATCCTTTTTTTTATCCTTTTTTTTGTCTTATTTTTGTCTTTTTTTTGTCTTTTTTTTTGTCTTTTTTTTGTCTTTTTTTTTGTCTTTTTTTTGTCTTTTTTTGTCTGTTTTTTTGTCTTTTTTTTGTCTTTTTTTTTGTCTGTTTTTTGTCTTTTTTTTTTGTCTGTTTTTTGTCTTTTTTTTTTGTCTGTTTTTTGTCTTTTTTTTTGTCTGTTTTTTGTCTTTTTTTTTTGTCTGTTTTTTGTCTTTTTTTTTTGTCTGTTTTTTGTCTTTTTTTTTTGTCTTTTTTTTTTTTTTTAATTCTCACATGAGTATCTTTTCGGATCCAGAAGGTGCCATGCTAGCCAATGCAAAGTGTTATGCACGGTCACTATCAATCCTGAAGTTTTCTTGAAACGGAGACTGATTACTACACTCCATCGATCACTGGTAGCTAAAGGGAGGATCACTTCAAGGCCTCCAATCACAGCGGTCTTTAATACTATTAGGATATCTTAAAGAGGAGAGATGCTAGTTTGTGATACACTCGGCAGTTAACATCGTTCTATCTATCCGTTTGGGAAAATGGTGGTCAGTTTTCTTTCGTCTTGTAAATTATGACATGTCTGCAATTTTCATCATAAATATATTGATTTTTCTTTATTAATAAGAATGTTTTCTCTGCCGTTTTGAGTATTTTCCAAGACGAACGAATGTCTATAATAGACATTAGTTATTGAAATGAAAAGTAAATGGTAAAAGATTGCAAGGACATAGAAACTTTGAGGGAACTGATAATGCCTGGGTAGATATATAAGAAATCCCCCCACCCCTCCGTTGCAAAGGTACACCAATTGTAAATACTGTTTTCTGCTTTAAAAATATAACTCTTATCTTTTAAAGGGCAAATTTTTACTCTTAGTTCCCATTTTATCAATAGAAAATAAAATGAGATTTGATTTTTTTGTTTTTTTTTGTTTGATTACCAATTAACATCCTGGAAATATCGCCACCACCACCACCGAATTGTTTTTCATGCTGGCATGTGTTGGATGGTTTTTACAAAAAAAAAAAAATCCTATTTTTATTATTCTATTGACAGCATGGTTTCTAAGGATAATAATTTACCAAAATAGACATGCTCAAAATAAGGCAGTTTAAGAATTAGAGGAGAACAAAGATTCAAATTTTTATTTATAAAATAAAGTAAAATATCCCTTATTTTATTGACTTGAATAGCTTCATGAAAGAAAGCTATATAAAACGAAAGTCTGTTTCATTGTTCATTTTCGAATGAATTTGTCTATTTAAAAAAAGATTCCTTTTCGATCTTGTTAATTGATTTATTTAATCCAATCAATGCTTTTGGATTTTTGTTTTGTCATATAAAGAGAAAAGTGTCAAATTTTTAAGTCTAAGTATGATGTACTGCTACCACTAATTGTACTGCAAGAGTTAATTTAGTACTAGCATGGCTACCCAGCATTGTCTGAGCACAGGGATATCAAAATATAAGAATTAAAGTATGTGTAACATCTTTCTTTTAAAACTCCTATCCCTTCCTCCTCTCCAACACCCTTCCTCCTCTCCAACACCCTTCCTCCTCTCCAACACCCTTCCTCCTCTCCAACACCCTTCCTCCTCTCCATCACCCTTCCTCCTCTCCATCACCCTTCCTCCTCTCCATCACCCTTCCTCCTCTCCATCACCCTTCCTCCTCTCCATCACCCTTCCTCCTCTCCATCACCCTTCCTCCTCTCCAACACCCTTCCTCCTCTCCAACACCCTTCCTCCTCTCCAACACCCTTCCTCCTCTCCAACACCCTTCCTCCTCTCCAACACCCTTCCTCCTCTCCAACACCCTTCCTCCTCTCCAACACCCTTCCTCCTCTCCAACACCCTTCCTCCTCACCAACACCCTTCCTCCTCACCAACACCCTTCCTCCTCACCAACACCCTTCCTCCTCTCCAACACCCTTCCTCCTCTCCAACACCCTTCCTCCCCCTCTCTGTCTCTCTCTCATATTTCCCTCTCTCTCTCTCTCATATTTCCCTCTCTCTCTCATATTTCCCTCTCTGTCTGTCTGTCTCTCTCTCTCATATTTCACTCTCTGTCTGTCTCTCTCTCTCTCATATTTCCCTCTCTGTCTGTCTCTCTCTCTCTCATATTTCCCTCTCTGTCTGTCTCTCTCTCTCTCATATTTCCCTCTCTGTCTGTCTCTCTCTCTCTCATATTTCCCTCTCTGTCTGTCTCTCTCTCTCTCTCATATTTCCCTCTCTGTCTGTCTCTCTCTCTCTCTCATATTTCCCTCTCTGTCTGTCTCTCTCTCTCTCATATTTCCCTCTCTGTCTGTCTCTCTCTCTCTCATATTTCCCTCTCTGTCTGTCTCTCTCTCTCTCTCTCTCTCTCTCTCATATTTCCCTCTCTGTCTGTCTCTCTCTCTCATATTTCCCTCTCTGTCTGTCTCTCTCTCTCATATTTCCCTCTCTGTCTGTCTCTCTCTCTCATATTTCCCTCTCTGTCTGTCTCTCTCTCTCATATTTCCCTCTCTGTCTGTCTCTCTCTCTCATATTTCCCTCTCTGTCTGTCTCTCTCTCTCATATTTCTCTCTCATATTTCCCTCTCTCTCTCATATTTCCCTCTCTCTCTCATATTTCCCTCTCTCTCTCATATTTCCCTCTCTCTCTCATATTTCCCTCTCTCTCTCATATTTCCCTCTCTCTCTCTCATATTTCCCTCTCTCTCTCTCATATTTCCCTCTCTCTCTCTCATATTTCCCTCTCTCTCTCTCATATTTCCCTCTCTCTCTCTCATATTTCCCTCTCTCTCTCTCTCATATTTCCCTCTCTCTCTCTCTCATATTTCCCTCTCTCTCTCTCTCATATTTCCCTCTCTCTCTCTCATATTTCCCTCTCTCTCTCTCATATTTCCCTCTGTCTGTCTCTCTCTCTCTCATATTTCCCTCTCTGTCTGTCTCTCTCTCTCTCTCTCATATTTCCCTCTCTGTCTGTCTGTCTCTCTCTCTCATATTTCCCTCTCTGTCTCTCTCTCTCTCTCATATTTCCCTCTCTGTCTCTCTCTCTCTCTCTCTCTCTCATATTTCCCTCTCTGTCTCTCTCTCTCTCATATTTCCCTCTCTGTCTCTCTCTCTCTCTCTCTCTCTCTCATATTTCCCTCTCTGTCTCTCTCTCTCTCTCTCTCTCTCTCTCATATTTCCCTCTCCGTCTGTCTCTCTCTCTCATATTTCCCTCTCTCTCTCATATTTCCCTCTCTCTCTCTCATATTTCCCTCTCTCTCTCTCTCTCATATTTCCCTCTCTCTCATATTGCCCTCTCTCTCTCTCTCATATTTCCCTCTCTCTCTCTCTCATATTTCTCTCTCTCTCTCTCTCATATTTCTCTCTCTCTCATATTTCCCTCTCTCTCTCTCATATTTCCCTCTCTCTCTCTCATATTTCCCTCTCTCTCTCTCATATTTCTCTCTCTCTCTCATATTTCCCTCTCTCTCTCTCATATTTCCCTCTCTGTCTGTCTCTCTCTCTCTCATATTTCCCTCTCTGTCTGTCTCTCTCTCTCATATTTCCCCCTCTGTCTGTCTCTCTCTCTCATATTTCCCCCTCTGTCTGTCTCTCTCTCTCATATTTCCCTCTCTGTCTGTCTCTCTCTCTCTCATATTTCCCTCTCTCTCTCTCATATTTCCCTCTCTCTCTCTCATATTTCCCTCTCTCTCTCTCATATTTCCCTCTCTCTCTCTCATATTTCCCTCTCTCTCTCTCATATTTCCCTCTCTCTCTCATATTTCCCTCTCTCTCTCATATTTCCCTCTCTCTCTCTCATATTTCCCTCTCTCTCTCTCATATTTCCCTCTCTCTCTCATATTTCCCCTCTCTCTCTCTCATATTTCCCTCTCTCTCTCTCTCATATTTCCCTCTCTCTCTCTCTCATATTTCCCTCTCTCTCTCTCTCTCATATTTCCCTCTCTCTCTCTCTCATATTTCCCTCTCTCTCTCTCTCATATTTCCCTCTCTCTCTCTCTCATATTTCCCTCTCTCTCTCTCTCATATTTCCCTCTCTCTCTCTCTCATATTTCCCTCTCTCTCTCTCTCATATTTCCCTCTCTCTCTCTCATATTTCCCTCTCTCTCTCTCTCATATTTCCCTCTCTCTCTCTCTCATATTTCCCTCTCTCTCTCTCTCATATTTCCCTCTCTCTCTCTCTCATATTTCCCTCTCTCTCTCATATTTCCCTCTCTCTCTCTCTCATATTTCCCTCTCTGTCTGTCTCTCTCTCTCTCATATTTCCCTCTCTCTCTCTCATATTTCCCTCTCTCTCTCTCATATTTCTCTCTCTCTCTCTCATATTTCCTTCTCTCTCTCTCTCATATTTCCTTCTCTCTCTCTCTCATATTTCCTTCTCTCTCTCTCTCATATTTCACTCTCTCTCTCTCTCTCATATTTCCCTCTCTCTCTCTCTCTCATATTTCCCTCTCTCTCTCTCTCTCATATTTCCCTCTCTCTCTCTCTCTCATATTTCCCTCTCTCTCTCTCTCATATTTCCCTCTCTCTCTCTCTCTCATATTTCCCTCTCTCTCTCTCTCATATTTCCCTCTCTCTCTCTCATATTTCCCTCTCTCTTTCTCTCATATTTCCCTCTCTCTTTCTCTCATATTTCCCTCTCTCTCTCTCTCTCATATTTCCCTCTCTCTCTCTCTCTCATATTTCCCTCTCTCTCTCTCATATTTCCCTCTCTCTCTCTCTCATATTTCTCTCTCTCTCTCATATTTCCCTCTCTCTCTCATATTTCCCTCTCTGTCTGTCTCTCTCTCTCTCATATTTCCCTCTCTGTCTGTCTCTCTCTCTCTCTCATATTTCCCTCTCTGTCTGTCTCTCTCTCTCTCTCATATTTCCCTCTCTGTCTGTCTCTCTCTCTCTCATATTTCCCTCTCTGTCTGTCTCTCTCTCTCATATTTCCCTCTCTGTCTGTCTCTCTCTCTCTCATATTTCCCTCTCTGTCTGTCTCTCTCTATCTCTCTCATATTTCCCTCTCTGTCTGTCTCTCTCTCTCTCATATTTCCCTCTCTGTCTGTCTCTCTCTCTCATATTTCCCTCTCTGTCTGTCTCTCTCTCTCTCATATTTCCCTCTCTGTCTGTCTCTCTCTCATATTTCCCTCTCTGTCTGTCTCTCTCTCATATTTCCCTCTCTGTCTGTCTCTCTCTCTCTCTCATATTTCCCTCTCTGTCTGTCTCTCTCTCTCTCATATATCCCTCTCTGTCTGTCTCTCTCTCTCATATATCCCTCTCTGTCTGTCTCTCTCTCTCTCATATTTCCCTCTCTGTCTGTCTCTCTCTCTCATATTTCCCTCTCTGTCTGTCTCTCTCTTTCTCATATTTCCCTCTCTGTCTGTCTCTCTCTCTCTCTCATATTTCCCTCTCTGTCTGTCTCTCTCTCTCTCATATTTCCCTCTCTGTCTGTCTCTCTCTCTCTCATATTTCCCTCTCTGTCTATCTCTCTCTCTCTCATATTTCCCTCTCTTTCTCTCTGTTTGTCTCTCATATTTCCCTCTCTTTCTCTCTCTCATATTTCCCTCTCTTTCTCTCTCTCATATTTCCCTCTCTTTCTCTCTCTCATATTTCCCTCTCTTTCTCTCTCTCATATTTCCCTCTCTTTCTCTCTCTCATATTTCCCTCTCTTTCTCTCTCTCATATTTCCCTCTCTGTCTGTTTCTCTCTCTCTCTCTCTCTCTCTCATATTTCCCTCTCTGTCTGTCTGTCTCTCTCTCTCTCTCTCTCTCTCTCATATTTCCCTCTCTGTCTCTGTCTCTGTCTCTCTCATATTTCCCTCTCTGTCTCTGTCTCTCTCATATTTCCCTCTCTGTCTCTCTCTCTCTCATATTTCCCTCTCTGTCTCTCTCTCTCATATTTCCCTCTCTGTCTCTCTCTCTTATATTTCCTCTCAGTCTCTCTCTCTCTCTCATATTTCCCTCTCTGTCTCTCTCTCTCTCTCATATTTCCCTCTCTCTCATATTTCCCTCTCTCTCTCTCATATTTACCTCTCTCTCTCTCTCATATTTCCCTCTCTCTCTCTCTCTCTCATATTTCCCTCTCTCTCTCTCTCATATTTCCCTCTCTCTCTCTCTCATATTTCCCTCTCTCTCTCTCTCTCATATTTCCCTCTCTCTCTCTCTCATATTTCCCTCTCTCTCTCTCTCTCATATTTCCCTCTCTCTCTCTCTCTCTCATATTTCCCTCTCTCTCTCTCTCTCTCATATTTCCCTCTCTCTCTCTCTCTCTCATATTTCCCTCTCTCTCTTTCTCTCATATTTCCCTCTCTCTCTCTCTCATATTTCCCTCTCTCTCTCTCTCATATTTCCCTCTCTCTCTCTCTCATATTTCCCTCTCTCTCTCTCTCTCATATTTCCCTCTCTCTCTCTCTCTCTCATATTTCCCTCTCTCTCTCTCTCATATTTCCCTCTCTCTCTCTCTCTCTCATATTTCCCTCTCTCTCTCTCTCTCTCTCTCATATTTCCCTCTCTCTCTCTCTCTCATATTTCCCTCTCTTTCTCTCTCTCTCTCATATTTCCCTCTCTTTCTCTCTCTCTCTTATATTTTCCTCTCTTTCTCTCTCTCTCTTATATTTCCCTCTCTTTCTCTCTCTCTTATATTTCCCTCTCTTTCTCTCTCTCTTATATTTCCCTCTCTTTCTCTCTCTCTTATATTTCCCTCTCTTTCTCTCTCTCTCTTATATTTCCCTCTCTTTCTCTCTCTCTTATATTTCCCTCTCTTTCTCTCTCTCTCTTATATTTCCCTCTCTTTCTCTCTCTCTCTTATATTTCCCTCTCTTTCTCTCTCTCTCTCATATTTCCCTCTCTTTCTCTCTCTCTCTCTCATATTTCCCTCTCTTTCTCTCTCTCTCTCTCATATTTCCCTCTCTTTCCCTCTCTCTCTCTCATATTTCCCTCTCTCTCTCTCATATTTCCCTCTCTCTCTCTCATATTTCCCTCTCTCTCTCTCTCATATTTCCCTCTCTTTCTCTCTCATATTTCCCTCTCTTTCTCTCTCTCTCTCTCTCTCTCTCTCATATTTCCCTCTCTTTCTCTCTCTCTCTCTCGTATTTCCCTCTCTTTCTCTCTCGTATTTCCCTCTCTTTCTCTCTCTCATATTTCCCTCTCTTTCTCTTTCCCTCTCTCTCTCATATTTCCCTCTCTTTCTCTCTCACTCTCTCATATTTCCCTCTCTTTCTCTCTCACTCTCTCATATTGTCCTCTTTCTCTCTCTCTCATATTTCCCTCTCTGTGCCCCATCTCTACCCCCTTGTCCTCCTCCATCCTATGTCTTTCCTCTCCCTTGTCTTTCTGTTTTGTTTACACCCAAATTTTATCAAATATTTCTCAAAATAAAAAATATCGCAAGTTTAAATTTAGGAGAATTGCATTTGTTTTTGTATACTAAACTGATCGTTCTTTTTATACTTAAACTTTATTTACAAATACATTATTTGTTTAACATACTGATGTATGTTGGACGGCATTTAAAAATTGACTTCAAACGTTGATCTCTGATCAGGTTTCATTGAAAGTTATTTCCTTAAGTGGGAAAAGATTTTTATAAGGTCAGATGCCCTTCTTAATGCTAATACAGTGAGGTGATAAGGATCAGTGCTTTTATCAAGACACCATCTTCAGGTGATTGCCAATAAAAGATGAAGAGCACTTGACCTGCCTTTTAACCTCTTCATCAAAACTTTGTGAATATGAACATAAAAATAAGAACAACATCTAAGGAAAAAATTTGATAAATGCAACGTAGACATGCCGCCTTTATTGTGTCAGTTATGTAATGGATTTTGAAAGCTAACAATGGTTTTGTTGCATTGCTGTTTCATGAAAGCGTTGCAATTGCTGTTTCATGAAAGCGTTGCAATTGCTGTTTCATGAAAGCGTTGCAATTGCTGTTTCATGAAAGCGTTGCAATTGCTGTTTCATGAAAGCGTTGCAATTGCTGTTTCATGAAAGCGTTGCAATTGCTGTCTCATGAAAGCGTTGCAATTGCTGTCTCATGAAAGCGTTGCAATTGCTGTCTCATGAAAGCGTTGCAATTGCTGTCTCATGAAAGCGTTGCAATTGCTGTCTCATGAAAGCGTTGCAATTGCTGTCTCATGAAAGCGTTGCAATTGCTGTCTCATGAAAGCGTTGCAATTGCTGTCTCATGAAAGCGTTGCAATTGCTGTCTCATGAAAGCGTTGCAATTGCTGTCTCATGAAAGCGTTGCAATTGCTGTCTCATGAAAGCGTTGCAATTGCTGTCTCATGAAAGCGTTGCAATTGCTGTCTCATGAAAGCGTTGCAATTGCTGTCTCATGAAAGCGTTGCAATTGCTGTCTCATGAAAGCGTTGCAATTGCTGTCTCATGAAAGCGTTGCAATTGCTGTCTCATGAAAGCGTTGCAATTGCTGTCTCATGAAAGGGTTGCAATTGCTGTCTCATGAAAGGGTTGCAATTGCTGTCTCATGAAAGGGTTGCAATTGCTGTCTCATGAAAGCGTTGCAATTGCTGTCTCATGAAAGGGTTGCAATTGCTGTCTCTTGAAAGGGTTGCAATTGCTGTCTCTTGAAAGGGTTGCAATTGCTGTCTCTTGAAAGGGTTGCAATTGCTGTCTCTTGAAAGGGTTGCAATTGCTGTCTCTTGAAAGGGTTGCAATTGCTGTCTCTTGAAAGGGTTGCAATTGCTGTCTCTTGAAAGGGTTGCAATTGCTGTCTCTTGAAAGGGTTGCAATTGCTGTCTCTTGAAAGGGTTGCAATTGCTGTCTCTTGAAAGGGTTGCAATTGCTGTCTCTTGAAAGGGTTGCAATTGCTGTCTCTTGAAAGGGTTGCAATTGCTGTCTCTTGAAAGGGTTGCAATTGCTGTCTCTTGAAAGGGTTGCAATTGCTGTCTCTTGAAAGGGTTGCAATTGCTGTCTCTTGAAAGGGTTGCAATTGCTGTCTCTTGAAAGGGTTGCAATTGCTGTCTCTTGAAAGGGTTGCAATTGCTGTCTCTTGAAAGGGTTGCAATTGCTGTCTCTTGAAAGGGTTGCAATTGCTGTCTCTTGAAAGGGTTGCAATTGCTGTCTCTTGAAAGGGTTGCAATTGCTGTCTCTTGAAAGGGTTGCAATTGCTGTCTCTTGAAAGCGTTGCAATTGCTGTCTCATGAAAGCGTTGCAATTGCTGTCTCATGAAAGCGTTGCAATTGCTGTCTCATGAAAGCGTTGCAATTGCTGTCTCATGAAAGCGTTGCAATTGCTGTCTCATGAAAGCGTTGCAATTGCTGTCTCATGAAAGGGTTGCAATTGCTGTCTCTTGAAAGGGTTGCAATTGCTGTCTCTTGAAAGGGTTGCAATTGCTGTCTCTTGAAAGGGTTGCAATTGCTGTCTCTTGAAAGGGTTGCAATTGCTGTCTCTTGAAAGGGTTGCAATTGCTGTCTCTTGAAAGGGTTGCAATTGCTGTCTCTTGAAAGGGTTGCAATTGCTGTCTCTTGAAAGGGTTGCAATTGCTGTCTCTTGAAAGGGTTGCAATTGCTGTCTCTTGAAAGGGTTGCAATTGCTGTCTCTTGAAAGGGTTGCAATTGCTGTCTCTTGAAAGGGTTGCAATTGCTGTCTCTTGAAAGGGTTGCAATTGCTGTCTCTTGAAAGGGTTGCAATTGCTGTCTCTTGAAAGGGTTGCAATTGCTGTCTCTTGAAAGGGTTGCAATTGCTGTCTCATGAAAGCGTTGCAATTGCCGTTTCAGGAAAGCGTTGCGATTTTATGAAACATCTTTAAATGATTTATTTATAAAATCGTTTCCCTTATAATAAGTCTTTATGTGCGATGAGGACAAAAAATTCAGAAATATCAAAGTGATCATCATAGCTTGGTTCATCAAATAAAGTATATATTATTAAGAATTATTTATTATATTTCATTTTTTTTTCTTTTCTTCATGTTTAAATGACGTTTCGTGAGTCACTTGCAACTTTTCATCTTGCTATTTTGCTTGTGCCGTTCGACAGGGTCAAATCGCCATCACTTAATCTCCTCCATGGCTTAAGCGACCCATCATGTGGCTTTGAGCCATAAATGTCAATGTGGGACACACTTTAAAGCATTTCGGATGACATGGCGAGTGACATGACCAAACCAGTTGAGGCGTCATTATGTAATATAACAGAGCTTTACGTTGCGAATGAAACTGTCACATTTGTGAGTGATATTTTTTCAAGTAACAACTAGAAATAATAAAAGATAGGTACAGTAAAGAATGGACGAATAAAGATAGGGGGACATAGTTTTGAAAGCCGATTTATCATAATTTTTTTGTAGGTTTCCGATTACTTTTTGATTGTATTTGAAAGATTAAAGACTAAAATTAATTTCAAAAAGGAAAAAAATATTTGTACATGTGAAAAAAAAGTTATGAAAAATGTTTTCATACCAATTCAGCTACATTTTGAAAAAAATTGTAAAAATCCTTTAAAAGATAAATATCAAGTTTTCTGGGTCTGTTTTAAAGATAATTACTAAAGTCCTAAGATATTGAATTAAAGAAAACAAAACACCTTGTTTGTATAAAAAATAGCTTAATTAGCCTAAAAAGCAAGGGATTCTGCCATTCGCAAAATCGCAAGTTTTGTAAACACGGAGTATACGGAAGTCCAAAATTTCAGCAAGTTGAAAGGCTGGCTGAAAATGACGTCATGTAATTAAAAGTAGGTAGGGTGTTCTAGTTTTCCTCCCCCGCCCCCAGACATGCATCCGTACATTCCTATCCTTAATGTTTGTATCATTTTTACCACTTTTTTAATTTAATTATTTTTCTATGTTCCTGTTTTTAAATGAATTTTTTTTAATTATTGTTCAAGATTCTATAAAAATTATGTTATGCTGAAAGTTTCACATTCATGCAAACAAGAAAAATACTAAAATCTTACATATAGAAATTATGCAAAACCTGTAATTTAGAAAAAGTAATATATTTTTTATCATTTTTTTATGTGAAAATATTAAATAAACAATGCTTGATTCAAAATGATAATACCGGTAGTTATAGTTATATCGAATTCATTAATACAGACTTTAGGGACTTTTTTCGTAATGTTCCTGTAAAAATTAATCTTTTTTTTTTCAATTGTTATAATTTACAATACTCTATTTTCATAAAGAAAGCAAAAATAATTTTTTTTTTTTTTACTACAGAAAACCATAACTTTAGTAAAGATATTTTTTGTTTAAACAAAATAATACATTTCCACTAAGATTTAAATAAAAATAATGGGTTCAATATATTCCGTGATCATTATTTGATAAATACTGAAAATTTCATTAAAATTGGTTAATTTCCTGATTTTTGGTGAATTTTTAAGTAAAGGGAGGGGTCAAAATGTTTATACATTTTGAGCATCGGCGTTCATTTTGCTCGTACACTGGCACTATTCCAAAGCTGAGTGAAAACTATCTTTTCAGCTTTTTTGTTCGTTTAAATAAAACAAAGTCAAATTATTTAAACAACAAAACTTTAATAGAATTTTTTTTTAACGAAGGCTGTTTATAAAACGCCTGAAGAAATTCGAACGTTTATATTTTCAAGTCTTAACTTGGTTCTTATTAAGAATTACACTTATTTAAAAGCAGAAAAAAAAACTTTTTATGATGTCCATACTCATTTATGGAATAAAGATGTCATATTCCAAAAATCATGTGAATTTGGTTAGTAACTTTTCTATTTGACTAAGGAATGAAAATATTTAGTTGTTAAAGGTCAACTAAATATAAATTTATCCATAGAGTCCTGTATAGTGAGAATGACAGTTTTTTTTTTTTTCCATCTGAAAATATCGAAGGTCTTGCAATAAAAGTCTCCGTTAGAAAATGTATTGCGTAACGAAAATGTATTGCGTAACGACGTCTCACCTGGTGTTACCATGTCGCTCACCATCAGTCACTGGAAATGCTCCAAAGTGTTTCACATTGATGTTATGGTTTAATTAATAAAAATATGAGTCTGACATAGTTTATATTTTGATGTTTATCATAATTGTTGAAAAATCTAATTACCAGATGAGCTTAGGTTTGAATTTCAAAGTTTGTGCTTGACCAAAATCACCCCCCCTCCACCTCCCTCACTTGGTTATTCGATTAAGAAATTAAATCCAGTATAATGCACGTTGCCATCACCCCTAACACAGTTGAACTAGTTGGTGAAGTTATGTTTACATTTTGTTTTTCTTTTGAAGTTTAATATCACTAAAGATTCTGTTTGATTTCATATGAAAAAAAGATTTTGAAAAAAAAAAAAAAATGAAATATAAGGCTATAGTAATAAGTGAACGTATGTGTATCTGACTAGCTTCAGTAATCCACGTATGCAAGTTTATTTTTTCTGAGTACAAAAAAACAAAACAAATGGTAGTCATAATCTTAATAATAGCTGATAATGATAAAGATTAGTTACGAGGTGCCTTAAATAAGTCTCCAGACTTTTTTTGGTAGTACACACATGAAACTCTAGCCCCCCCCCACCCCTCCATCGAAGTGATCTCCTCCGGCTGCAATGCACTTGTTGTACGGTTCCAACAACTTCTGGAAGGCCCCATGGATGTCCTCTTGTGGGAGTGTCAGTGACCCTCGTCTCTGCCTCTTCTATCTCCTCCTTACTCCTCCCACACCTCTTATCCGTCACAGACTTCTTGCCTTCCATGACTCTCTTATACCACTCAAAAACTGATGCTCGATTCATACAAGAGGGGTTTAAAACAGTCTGAAGCATTCCATACGTTTGAGGCATTTTTTCCAAGTTTAAAGCAGAATTTTATTGCATATCGTTCTTCTAAAGTGTCTTCACGTCCAGATTGCATTTTTGAAATTCACCTGTCGTGACAATCAGGCTTTAGTAGGGTGTATTCAAATTACTGCTGTAGCTGTTCATTTGAACCTGAAATCATAAAAATTGGTCAGTCATCTCATAAGATATATAGCAATAACATATTTAATTTTCAAGAATCTACTACAATTTTAAATACCTGTAAAAAAAAAAAAAAAAAAAAAAAAAAAAAAAGTCTGGAAACTTATTGAAGGCATCTTGTAAGTAATACAGTAGAACCCCGGGATACGATCGCTCTAGGATACGATTTTTTTTTTCTCATATTACGATGTGGAATACAATGTTTTTTCGGCTCCCGGTTATGTATTTGCCCCATCTTATGGTGTTATTTATAATGTTATTTGATTATATACATGTGTATTATATACTGTACTGTATTTTGTTGCTAATTTTTAATGCTGTAATAAATAAGTAAAATGTTATTTTTTTTCATCGTTTTGAAGGCATCTCGTATGTAAATTTAATTTTTATTAACATAAACTGATAGCAACAAAAGAAATTTTTCTTTCCACTTTTAAAAAAACACAAATGTTCATGTTATTATTGACAAAAATATGTTCGTGTTAATTTTGACAAATATGTTTAACATTATTGACAAAGATGTTTGTGTTGACATTATTGACAAAAATGTTTGTGTTGACATTATTGACAAAAATGTTTGTGTTGACATTATTGACAAAAATGTTTGTGTTGACATTATTGACAAAAATGTTTGTGTTGACATTATTGACAAAAATGTTTGTGTTGACATGATTGACAAAAATATGTTTGTGTTGACATGATTGACAAAAATATGTTTGTGTTGACATTATTGACAAAAATGTTTGTGTTGACATGATTGACAAAAATATGTTTGTGTTGACATGATTGACAAAAATATGTTTGTGTTGACATTATTGACAAAAATATGTTTGTGTTGACATTATTGACAAAAATATGTTTGTGTTGACATTATTGACAAAAATATGTTTGTGTTGACATTATTGACAAAAATATGTTTGTGTTGACATTATTGACAAAAATATGTTTGTGTTGACATTATTGACAAAAATATGTTTGTGTTGACATTATTGACAAAAATATGTTTGTGTTGACATTATTGACAAAAATATGTTTGTGTTGACATTATTGACAAAAATATGTTTGTGTTGACATTATTGACAAAAATATGTTTGTGTTGACATTATTGACAAAAATATGTTTGTGTTGACATTATTGACAAAAATATGTTTGTGTTTAGAAGATGTTTATTTGAATATAAATAAAGGTACACCTTGCTCTTTATTATTGAGCACTATTATTGGGTTGGTGCAAAAATGTCTTTTTTTTTTTTTTTTTTTTTTATCAATTTCAAGAGATCATAACTCCTATCATAATAAACTTTATTAATCAACATAAAGACATTAGAATCGACACATTTTTGCCAACAAAAAAAAAGTTTATTTATCCCATTAGCATAGAAATCCGGAGTTCTGGAAGTGATGAAGTCATTGAAGGCCAATTCAGCATCATCTCGGCTTTTGAAGCATTTTTTTGCGCAGGAAGTTGTCGAGATGCTTGAAAAAGTGATAATCCGTGGGTGAGAGGTCTGGTGAATATGGCAGATGAGGAAGTCTCGTAGCCCAATTCATTCAACTTCTACGGGGTCAGTTGAGCAACATGCGAGTGAGCGTTGTCATGGAAGAGAATTGGTCTCTTCATATTGACCAATCTCGACACATACGTTGCATTTCGTCAGTTTGTCGGCAGTACTTCTCTGCCGTAATCATTTCGCCCAGATTCAAGAAGCTGTGATGGATGAGACTGGCTGCAGACCAAACATTCACCATAACCTTTTTTGGAGCAATTTTTGCTTTGGGAAGTGTTGTGGAGCTTCTCTGGTATCCAACCACTGTGATGAACGTCGCTGGTTGTTGTAGAGGATCCACTTCTCATCACACGTCACAATCTGCTTGAGAAATGGGTTGTTTTGTTGTACTTAAGAGCATAGAAGACATCTCAAAATGACAATTCTTTTTATTATCATTCAATTCATGTAGCACCCAATTATACAATCTTTTTTAATTTCACTGTTTGCTATGAATGGCGAATGACTAAGTGTTCGACCTCCGTGTTCAACAGCAGCTTCTCGTGTGGTTATGCAAGGATCGGCTTCAATTAAGACGTTCAAATGTTCGTTATCAACCACAGTCGGTCAATCGCGACAGTCTTCATCTTTGAAGCTCTCGTCAGCATTGCAAAATTTCTTGTGCCACACGTTCGTTGGTGGTTCCTTAGCCAAACGCATCATTAATATCACAAGCTGTCTCGGCAACTTTTCGGCCTAGTTTGAACTGCAACAAGAAAAGCGTGCAGATTTGAATTTTGTCCATGCTGTCGAAAAGCTTGCAAAAAAATGAGATTGAGAACGGTAACGAATAACACGATTCGATAGAGCGAAAAAATGTAACCTGGCTATATATATATATAGATATATATATATATATATATATATATCAATGAATTAATTCAGAAATCATATGTAAAAGTAATGTGTTAGAAAACGATATTATTTTTGCATCAACCTAATATATAAACCTTGTAAAATTGTTTTTTATATTTGAATATTCTTAACCTGGAGTGATATGAGTGTTCATTACTTTGTCTTTGTGTTACACTTCGAAAAAGCTAAATACAATTTTTGAATTGCTTTAAAAAAGGCCAAATTTGTGAATTTAGCTATAAGAAGCTCAATCTGGCAACATTGAATAAGAATATGAGTGACCTCGCTTTGATGTAGCCTCGTTTTTGAATATCCTAATAATAATAATATTAATAGTAATATAATCATTGTTGTGTGTGAGAAAGGAACTCGTAATTTTGACATGCAGTGGTTCTTCATTGAAAAAAGAAGCCGGTGAAGCAATGCATAAAAAAATGGGAACGTTTGAAAGAAATAAGGAAAAAAAATGCTAACATTGTCTGCGAAGAGGTGCTAGATTGAAGAAGTAAATTAAGCATCTTTTAATATAATGTAATTTCATTATTTGTATTGAACTATGTAGCACAATATTACTTTCTGATTATTTATTAGTACTTATTAATTTGTCTCATTTGGGTCAGTTCTATATTTAAAATACAATGGGCACTATTTTTAACTCCTTTATTGCGTGTTATTGGTTTTTCTGTTCAAAAAATTAATTTTGCATCATTCAGAAAAATATTGGCTTTATCAAAGCATTTGTTGATTAAATATATTTTTCATTCTGTGTAATTTCCACCGGTCCTGCTAGTATATATAAATTTATTAATATTTATTTATAAATATTGTGTGTGTATGTATGTATAACTAAATAAATTATATATATATATATATATATATATATATATATTACGATAGAAAAATGCGAGCATGAAAAGTAATATGGTTAAGATTAAACATGGAAAAGAAAAGGACAAGATATTCTAGTAAAAAAATATAAATTTATAACTTTAATATTGCAGCATTAAGAATTGATTATATAATGTTATGAATTGAATTAAAAAAATTCTTAATGTTGCAATATTTTAAGTTATAAATTTATTATATTTTTACTAAAATATCTAGTCCTTTACTTTTCCATGTTTAAGCTTAACCATATTACCTTTCATGCTCGCATTTTTCTATTGTAATCCATGATTTTTCCAGGCTTCCAGAAAATTCACTTGTTCTTTGTATAATTGCAGTCTTATTTTCTTGCCCCCATAAACATAACATACACATATGTAATATATACTGTCTCCAGTATGCGTTTGTTTAGAAACATACGATCCTTAAACAGTTAGCATAAACGCGTACTAGCAATCAAGACACTAAAGACAAGAAATGCCATAAACAGGTTTATTGAAGGTAGATACCGTAAAAAACTGAAAGAAACAAACAAAAAAAAAAACAAACACATTGTTCAGAATACAAAGAGAAAAAGTCCCGAACGAAGTTATAAAAGGGCTGGATTGGAGAGTCATATGTAAGGAAATTAATAAGGCCGAACACGTGGATAAAGAAAATAAACAAAGTTCGTAGTTAAAATGAAATATAAAAAAATAACATTAAGGTATTAAAAGGTGAGGAAGGGAATAATGTTTCTTACCGGAGATGGCTCAAGACAGAGAAGGATAATTAGAGACAAGAAACCGATCCATGTGGCTAGAAAGGCAGCTAATTAGGGGACAAAACACCGGTCAATCTGCCAGTATCGAGTCAGGGGGAACTCTATAAGAAAAATATCCGGCCAAGGGAGATAACTGTTTAAGGTACAAAACTTTGAGGCATAACATTATAACAATGTACGACATTCGTCTGCTTTCAATAAAATCCCCCCTAATTATCTCCCTTTCATTCTTTGTTTTACTTGTTACTTCTCTTTTTGCGAGAGCGGGGAATTGGTAGCAACAGTAGTCGTTGAGGCAATGTGGTTGCTATGGAAACCAGTCATAAAAAACGTCGCTCACCTCCTTACACTTTTTACGATTTTGAGCACTATTAAATTCATAACTTTTGTTTTACTGAACGAAAATTGAAATTTTTTTTTCACAATATAGCTGGGAAGGTGATCTATAAACTGTAATAATTGTTTGAAAGTTGATCGAAAAATGAGTGAGCAGTGAAGCTTTAAAGCAGTTCTAAATGACTAAAACTGCCACTTAACTATTCAAACACAGTAGTGTTTGAATGATATATAAAGTTTTGCCCTGATTAGTTGTTTCGCGTTTTTTTTTTTTTTTTTTTTTACAGTAAGATTTACCTAGTTTGCGAAATCTGTTATTGATAAAAATAAATTAGTTACTACTCCTCTGGGCTATTCCAAGTAGACCTGATTGTATACGATTCCAAAATTATGCCATCAATTTTCTATATATTTTCTATTATATGATTGTCAAGCCTTGGATTAAATAATTAACATTCTTTGCATAAATAAAATAATGCACTCGATTGTATAAATATTAGAAAAGTCTTTCTTTTTTTGTTCCAAATAGAGATTAAAATATTTCCATTACAGAATGAGTTCTTATTTACTTTCCTCCCTACAAGGGTAAAATTAGATCGGTTTTTAGTGTGGAGAAAAATCCAGCTCTTCAAAACGGGCCTTCTAGATTAGAACAAAAATACAAATTGTCTTGGTTTCAGGACGGAATAGACTAAGTGGCACTGAAACAGATACTACACTTTGTTGGTAGTTTCATAATAGTTAGGTTCAATAATATGATGAGTAAACGATGGCAGAAATAACTAATAGCATAGTTAAAAGAAGAAAAATCGAAACAAAAAGGCTCCCGGTCAACACCGGGCATGTGCATTTGACTAATTATAAATCTGTTGTTATTTTTGCTTCTTTGTTACCGACAACCTAGGGAATTTAACACAATCTCTTTGACCCCCTTCTCTGAATCCTGCTAGTATGTCTGAGCTTAGAAGTTTGGTTTTCAGCCAGCAGGTTTATAATTGGATGTGTGCGTTTGAGATTCCAAAGGGACAATTGTTCACCCAGCATGATTACTGCGAAGAATGGCACATTGGTTTCTACTTTAAAACATGAAACATTGACATTCCGTAGAATTCTGCAAGATAATTTGGTTATCAACAAAATTTTTCTAATTTTTTATTTACAAGGGAAGCATCACTTATCAAAGCCAAAGGCCACTTGAGGATGAGGGTTAATAGGTGTCAGATGACTGGCGAGACAATATTGTTATGATTGGTAGTGTTGGAAATTGGTTAGAATTATTTAAAAGAATGGCTCAATAAGAATTTGTTTACATCGGACTTGAAAACTACCATGTTGTAATCAATTAAGTAGTAGTCCTGTGGTATAGTTCCACAGGTAGGCAGTTCTATGAAAGAAACTATGTTCATTGAATTGCGTTTAGTTTTGTGCATGATAGAGTAGGGGAAATTGAGTCGTTGTGACTAGACGAGTGTTTGCTGTGAATGTAGTACTGTCAAAGCACCTGCCATGAAAATAACAAAACATAAATCAAAAAAGAAAAGGCACCCAGGCAACACCAGTTAGGAATAGCTAGTGTATATATATATATATATATATATATATATATATATATATATATGTGTTTTATTCATACTAGCTGTTCCTAACTAGCGTTGCCCGGGATTTTTCAATTTTTATTTCACTTGTTTTTTTGTTTGAATTTTTCTCTTTTTACCAACGCAAATCACAGATCATTGTGCAATCCTATCTCTCAACCATTCGCTCAGATTTTGTGCACATTTTCTTTTGATGGTCGAATTAAAAGTACAGAATATCTTCGAACAATTGTGATGGTTGGGGGGTGGGTGATACAACCACCACTAGTTTGTTAAATCGAAGAATGCGCGTCTGCCTGGTTGTGAGGCAAGTGCCTTCTATGCTCAGCTTTGTTTTTATTATTTTTATTTTTTTTATTTTTTTATTTTTTCGAATTGCCTGTTTTTTAGCTTTTAAGTTTTCTTTTTATGTTCAGTTGTTTCCGACTTCCATTTTGATAAATTGGCTCCGTCTCTCTCGCAGCACCCCATTCTCCTCTACACTTCCTACCTTTGCACCCCATCTCTCTCTTCCCGTCCCCTTCTCTCTGTCTCTCTCTCTCTTTTGTTTGGTGCTACCAGATCAGGCCGTCAGAAAATATTGGCTGCCCAACCAAAAATAAACCAAATATGCATCTTGTTTTTTTTTTCTTTTCCTTTACAAAATTCCATCATGTTCTAAAAACTTAAAAACAACAAGCAAACCAAACACCATGAATAAATATTGTGAAGATATAAAGAATTTGAAGCGTAAAATCATTTTTCAAAATTACTAGATTCATCTTTAAATAACCTGAAAAGGGTTGATATGCCGTAGAACCCCCACCAAACTACTCTTTCTCTCTTTCTCTCCTATCTTCTTCACTCCCCCATTCCTATCTTTTACATCTCCCTCTTTCCAGTTTCTTTTATTAGTCGCAAATAATATTAACTTTTTTTAAAACAATTATTTCAAGTTCATTTTCTGAAATGTCCGTATATTTGTATTTTACATTTCTATTATTTTATCAGAAGAAAACATTTAACCGAAGTATTGTGATATATCATAATACTTTATGTTGGAATTATGAATCAGCTGTTGCTATTTACATTTGTAACAAACACAGTGATTTCATTGGGTAATTATCTCTTGTTGATTGACCAATGAAAATAAACGGTGAATATTTCGAAAGTTATGTTAACAAAAATGTCTAGCCGAATGAAATCGATTTGCAAAAAAAAACAAAAATTCTGAAAACCAAAAAGTAATTGTTTGTAAAGTTGACTTCACCGATTCCAACATCTGCCCTCAACATGTCTAATAACAACACCATGGACTATTATGTGTGGAGCATGATTAGGAAAAACACGAAACATATCTAAAAAAATATAAAGGGTTCGTAGTGAGTGAGAGTTCATAGTATCTTAAAATGTTCCAAGAAAAAATTTAGTTTGTGTTGTGTATATATGCTTTTTTGTTTTTTCATTTTTTCTCCTTACTCGAAGTTCTCAGAAATCAAGGCGCCCCTTCCCAGGGGCTAACATTTGATCTCTATGTGAGATACATAGATATTCAAATATTCTATTGAAGTTCTTTTTTACTTCTCAAACACTTTCGTTTGTAAAGAAGTTGAAAAGATTATTTCTCCCTCCCCAATCGACTATTTGAATATGTTATCGTATATCTTTCTTGTAGTCTCTCGATCTTACTGGGTTTCAGGGCAAAAATTCATTTCGTCTGGTGGAGTACTCAACTTCTTGCTGTTCCTTGAAGTAACATCACTTGGAGAAGGTGTACGATTTTTCATAATAGCCAGTGTGGGTTAGCTATACTGAGATCTTATTTGGGCAGCAAAAACTGATTTTTAATATTTAGTCAGGGTTTACTTGTACTGTAAAGTATACTCATGCTAGATTATCCTAACAAAGCCCTGTACATAGACCTTGGACACTCGAGGATAGTGTCTACTAGGCATTCCGGTTCTCTCCACTAGGCATTCAGGTTCTCTCCACTAGGCATTCCGGTTCTCTGTGTTTCTGTTGTCAGTGCAAGTTCAATAGACCATATAGACAAGTGTGTATATGTGCTTGCCCTTGTTTAGTGTAAAAGTATCTGTATGAATTTGTGCATGACTTCTGTAAGTGATGTGTGTATATGTCGTTGCTGTGTGTTCAGTAATATGTAATAGTTTCTTGTGGTGTGCTTTTGGCTAGAGGACGCGGCTTTCTTGTGTTTCTAATTCACTGAAAGATGTTGAATGAGATCTTGTCCAACTGAAAACCGATGGCTTTAGACAACATTCACTGCTACTGCTGCTGAACGAATTGGACTTTTGCACAATGGCCAAGAAGATTGTCTCAAGATTGTCTGGCCTGCATGAAGACTTCCTCATTGGGCATAGCTATTCAGTATCCTTGTAAGATTGCAGGATTTTATTCCCAACACTCTGATAACCAAGTGACAGTGATTGTATACAAAATACATCAAACATTCTGCAAATATGAGAATTCATAATATTTTAAAACATTTCAAGTGAAGAGGAAATTTTTTAATCTGGTCTGCAACAAAAAAAAAAACGGTTTTCATCAAATGGAATCATGTCGTCTTTTCTAGGGCGACAATTTTATTGTTCCAGTCTGTATCATTATTTCCATAGAAAATATTTGATTCCGCTCTAATTTCTAATTCCTCCTTGTGAAACAGTCACATCAAGAATCGTCTTACTACCACAACTAGGAAAGGGGAACTTTCCTTTCTTCCTCTGTATATTTTTTAAAACCAAGACTTTGCTGGTTCAGCCATCTACTAGTTGGCCAGTTGTGTACAAATCCCTAGTGCGATAGCTTTGTATCATGTCTGAATGTAACACAATATTCAATAAGCGAAATCTGAGATGCACTGCTGTACAACTCCTGCTCTCTACCGATCCAAGTTATGACGACAGGGCCATTGCCAACAACCTCAAAATGCAAATCTGGATGGTTCGATGCTTGAAGGCACAGCTCAATGCATTGGATGACCCACAGTTATGGTCTTTGGTGTAGTTTCAAGTGAGGGCCACATCATGCTACCTCACATCTTCAAAGTCGGCTTGAAAGTCAACATCCAAGTGTATTTGGATGTGCTGAAGAGTGGAGATCCCGTTGGTGCAATCAGGTGGCCGCTGGCAGACTCTGAGTATGGTAGTAGTATTTGACGCCGGCACACAAGTCCAAAGAGACCCAGACATGGATTCAGGAGGAGTGCTACGACTTTATATGCTTCTCTCACTGACCCCCCCCCTCCTCCGACCTGAACCTGCTGAACTACTTTGTTTGGTAATACGTCGAGAACATCACCAACATGACTTCCCACAACACCAGAGCTCTCAGTTCCAGACTCATATCGAGGCAGTGATTGAGGCTGAAAGTGCCTACATTGAATAGATGTCAGCTCTACTACATAATCAAGTTACCTGAATTGATTTTCTCAATAAAAGCTTTAAAATAAAGCTGTAGTGTTTTCTTTAGGGTGACAATTTTATCGTACTTTGTAGTGTAGAGAAAGCCCAGCAATGTCTTCAGTGTGAGAAAAGGGCTGCAGAGGGCAGAAAATATCATCTTCCACAAGATTGTGAAGTCAGTTACTTTTTCCCTGTTTGGGATTCCCACCTTTTTTGATATTTCATGAATGCACTCACCAATTCTTACAGTTCAGCAGATCAACTCTCTCCAAGTTTCATTCTGTAGATTCTTCTTTTAATCACCTTTTTCTAACTTTTCCTTGTCTGATTAATCTTCCTGCGTTATAAACTGGAGTTGTAGTGGTGGGACGATTAATCGTTAATCGTAAGAATCGTGTATTTTGGGAGGTATCGGAATCGGAATCGCATCGTTAAAAAATACCTTAACTTTCCGATTCCTTCATTCCGATTCTTTTAGTCTGATGTTGAAAAAAAGAAAAAAAATTCCTGATATTTCTAACCGCAAGAGAGAAATGTAGCATGTTATAAAAAGAAACCAAAGAAATTCATTATTAACAGGACAATGCTTAGTGCCCCTCCCTTACAAGGTTCATTCATTCAGATCGATTGTAATCAAAACTACAAAAGAGTTAACTTGAAAAGAAGTATGCAGGGCTCTACATTGCAAGTAAAAATAAAAAAAAACGCTTATCTTTTTGGCGATTGTTTTTTTTTACTGACAAATCTTCTAATACTGAATGGAAATGCTTTTTCAACTAATATTTTCTTAAAATAAAACGAGCAAAGTCAAATTATTTAAACAGTAAAAGGTTTAATAGAACAATATATTTTTTTCTTTTTTTAAAAGAAGGCTTTTGAAAGAAATATCTCTAAAATGAAATTGATCACGTTGTATTATTTCGCAAAGTTTTGACAGTAGTCAGCTTCTTTTGAAGTTTCAAAAAAATCGACCCCATACCTATCTCTTCCAAACCTAAAGTTATTAAATAACCCCTTCGTTAATTTAAGGGTAATTAATTCAATCAGTCAAGTTTTTTTTTTTAATTTCATTGAAATAAAATCCATTATTTTTTTTTTTTCTCCAGAAAGATAAAACCCTGAATTTGATTATATTAAAAGTAGAATAATATCTTTTTTCTAGAATTTTAAATCGAAAATTAAGTGCTTTGCGCAGTTTTTTGCCGAACTAAAAAGAAATTAATATATATATTTTTAAAAGGTTTTGTAATCAATTAATTTTTATGTCTAAATAATATTTACGATTAATTAAATGATTTCATTTTAAAAAGTATTTATAAATAGAATTTTACTTAAGACTTATAGTTTAGCAATATTGAACCGCATCAACCCTGTGTGAATTGAACACAGTCAACCAAAAAAAAAAAATTCAAAAGAAAATGCATATTTGCATTTCATTATGTAAACTTTTATACATTTGTTTCAAAAATTAAATTCTATAAGTTTTTGTTTTGTTAACTACCGGTTGGTACAATTTACCGCCCCATCCCTTTATATTTTTTTCTTTTTGTCTTTTTTAGCGGATTATTTTCAATTAATTATCCAAATAAGTGACTAGCTTTAAAACAAAATTTAATAGTAAATTATTTGTTTACAGATAAACTGAATTTTCTAATATGGCCCAAAGTCCCAAAAAAGTCTTGCATGGAAACTTTTTGAAGTTGATGAAGATGATGAGTTGAAAGCCATTTGCAAAGTCCGTCAAATTAAAATATCGTGAGGAATAAAACCATCTAACATGACCACAACCAACACGTTAAAACATTTAACTATGAAGCATACAAATAAATTGGAGGAGCAAAATAAAAAAGAAAAGGAACAAAAAATTACCAACTAGTCACTCAGAGCAGTTTTATTAGTGAGGGTCGAAATCGCAGTGTCTTTTTTTTTTTGCCTACGTCACCATCTTGGTGTCACCAATTTTTTTTAACCCTCCTTAACTTCAAAGAGTAAATACAATATATACAACTAAAAAAATAATTTTTAAAAATGCTGATTCTATTCATGAGAAATTCTTTTAACTAGAAATTAAAACTTAGGTAAAGATAGCTGACTGACAGCAACAGGAGCACTGGTTAACTACTGAACCACGTGGAAAGGTGTGGGGGGGGGAGGAAAAAAAAGGAAATTAAATGATGATAATAAATTATGATAACCGTCTTTGAAAGGCACTAAACTCCTAAAATTTACTTCTTTAAAATTTTAGGTGGCACTCTCCGGCGATTTTAAAGCACTCTCTCTCTCTCTCTCTCTCTCTCAAAAAAAAAAAAAAAAAAAAAAAAAAGATTTAATTTTTAAGTTTGGAAAAGATATATTTATTATAACCGAATTCCTGTATGAAGACTGGATCTACTTTATTGGATGTTAATTTGTGAGATAAGTAATTTTTCAATGTTTAATATGTTTTTAAAGTTTCAATTATCAATAAAAAAAAATTTAATTGCGTTTATTTTTCAATCTATTTTAAAAAAAAAACAGGGTTTTAAATGTATTTTTCAAGGTAACAAGCTTCGAAAAAAGTCTAATAAAAAAAAACACTTAATTTTTAATTTCGACAACCCTGAGAATTTAATTATTAAAAAAATACTGAAATGTGACATTTTTTAATTTAACATTTCTATTAGTTCAATTAATTTTCTTTCAATAATTCATTTCACTCAACAAACTTCACCATTTTTTGTTTTTTTTTTTTTTTAATCTTTTTCTGTAATTTTGGTAATTATGTTTGCTCAATTTTATCTAGTATTTCATTTGTTTTTTATAGTGGTATCATTTTTATATGTGTTCCTTTGATATACCCTATTTCAAAATTAGTCTGGCTAAACTTGTTCTTCACGTTAGAAACAACGTGTAAAAGCAATGAAAAAGTAAGAAAAAAATAATAGGTGTTAACTACTCCTTGTGAATTATGGAGGTCTGAAGAACTGCCGTCACAAATACAACTATCAATAGCCAAACAAAAAATCGTTTTTGAAATTCTTTTAATTGTAACTTTTCGCTATACCTACCTTTTGGTATAAAACACAAAAACTTTCGATTAATGGTATTTCTCATATATGGTCGTTAACTTTAGAAAGGTTATTTTGTATCTACGGCGCCATGTCACGTGGTATATTTTTTTTTTTCATTACGCACGTTCATTTATAAATTATTACATTAAATATTTATCTTTTTTATATTTAATTAGTATATATTTTCTTTCTCTTCCGCTATATTTTTTTTATTTAATTCATTAAATCTGTTAATTATGATGACCAAAATAATGAATCGTGTGTATTTATTCTCTAATTTTCTTGTTTTTGTTCTGTTATATAAATTCTATTTTATTTGTTTTTTCTCTGAAGGATAAATTCTATTTTTTTTTAGTTTTTTTTTTCTGTATTCCAATTAAGTAAAATAAATTTTCTCTAAAATAAATTTTGCTAATTTTTCGTTTAGTTTACTATATAATAATTTTATTTAATCCAAAACACGACGGTGTAGACATAAAATATCTCTTCCAAAGTTAGGGAACATATTTGGGAACTACCGACCATAAGTATAAAACTACCTGGTATATTTCAAAACAATAATTCCCTCGGAATCGGAATCGTACTTGGTATCGGAATCGTTAATCAATATTTTCCTGGAATCGGAATCGGAATCGTATAAAAATTAGGAATCGTCCCAACACTATGGAGTTTTAATTCTTCCTTAGCTAGCCTATTTTTCAACTTGCTTAGACGGCAACTATATTTTTCTGACTTAAATTTCTACTATATAATTTAAAATCTATGATGAAACTTGGCAACACAAAACATTAAAAATCTTTATTTTTTTTTAAATAAAACATGCTTTAAATTAAAAAAAAAAACAAGTTGTTTTTGAGCAATGCTGAAACCTATTTCACTGTAAATAGAAATTTAATCTCAAATGAAAGGAATATTTTCAGATAGTTGATAGTCAGCTGATGGAATAACTTGGGGGAAAAAAAAGGAGAAAAACGTCCATTTCCAATTTCAGTTGTGTTTGAACAAAGCTAAGAGAAGAAAGGCAAGCATAGTTGTTTGTTTATTTATTGGGCGAGAACGAAAACTGTTGATTTATTAAGACATGAAAAGAAAACTTTAATTTAAAAAAAAAATATTTGTAATTTAAACAGAAAACTATTTTCTTGGTTCGTATTTTAAGTGAAAGACATTTTTATTTCTGATTATTTTTTTTTTTATAATTTTTTTTAGGAAAAAAATGCTGAGGTCTATTTCCTATTTGACAAACACTCCCTTCATTCGCTAGCCTGAGATGATGGTATTATGGTGAACGAATATATTCTACACTGACTTAAGATAGTATCCTGACAAACTCTATTCTCATTCCCCAAAGTAATTCCTTGGAGGACAACTTTGACAAGAGAACTGATACTACAGTACCCATTTATATATATAAAAGACAAAACGGCTGTGTGCATTTTTGTATATCCAGAAAAGGCTTTTTTCTTGGGTGATTTACTATGTTTTAGAACTTTTTATATACTCCCTAGATTATAATATCTACAATTTACGAAGGGACGTATCTCCATTTACTTTGATCGACTTTTATAAAATTCATGCTATTCCATCCTCTCGCGTATTTGTTCGTATTTTTCGTATAAAAGCAAAACTAATCAAAAGCGAAGGCAGCTCCCTGGCATTTCGTGCCGGTACGTCCAAAAAGCAATTAGCTTTGATCAATGTCGGGGGAAACCCCCTCATATCAGACAATTGCTATTCATTTAGACACTCCTTTTTTGTGGGGAGTTGGTTTTCCCCAACATCGTGGGGAAACAAATTAAACGGCGGAAAGCTGAACTGGCCTTCAGCCAACGTTCATTTCTGCATTCACTTAGCAAGTCAACTTTTTGATTGACATTGCTAAATTTCAATGCTTTTCACTTCCTATGGCCTCGTAGCGTAGCGGTAAGACGTCACGTTTTCTTTCACTTACTTTTCCGCCTTCGGGTTCATCATGGGTTCGAGCCTCCGTACCTACTAACACTTTTTTTTTTTTTTACACCTCCAAACACCCGGGCAACGCCAGGTACCCCCACTAGAATAAATGAAAATACAGTAAAGGAGAGTGCACCTGCCATAAAATGGAAGAGGTTATATAACAATGGAAGTGATATTATACTATGTATTCCGATGAAAAGATATTTCGATTAAATGGAGTTTTTTTTTTTTTTTTTAAATTCATTTAAAATTGCTTAGTCACAAACTTATGTTTTATGGTTTCTTTGGCCTTTAAGTTCAGTATCTGTTCTCCCCACATCTTGATGACGCTTGTCAGAAGTAAGTTATCTCCCTTGAAAATGAAATTCTGAAAGTTTTTAGGGTTTGTATTACTGTACACATAGATTCGAAAAAGTTGTCAAAAAAAACAAATATATAACAAATAAATGTTATCAAAGGCAAGAGAAGTTACTTTTCTACCAAACTGGATATATTCTTCGTGTTTTTATTCAATGTAACATGTTTATTCAGCTCGAAAACCATACAGTGTTTACCGATGTATTGGAACATTCAAGATGGCGTCTGATTCTCTCTTTAACAGCGTAAGTTTGGGAAAAAGTGTTATAAATAAAAAACTGGATAAAATACTGTTAAAAACTCGCTCACTATATGTTACCGTGACATAGGTTGACATATATATTCGGCGGGTTTTTAATAGTATTTTGTATAGTTTTTTTATTTATAACACCTTTTCCCAAACGTACGGTGTTAAAGAGGGTGTGAGACGCCATCTTGAATTTTCCAATACATCGGTAAACACTGTATGTTTTTCGAGCTGAATAAATATGTTACATCGAATAAAAACACAAAAAATATATCCAGTTTGGCAGAAAAGTAACTTATCTTGCCTTTGATAACATTTATTTGTTATATATTTGTTTAACAACTTTTTCGAATCTGTGTACAGTAATACAAACCCAGTTTTTAAAATGTCATCTTTGTATTGATAATTATAAAAATGATTATCCTCGCTAAAACGATTGTATATATAAATTGAAATGTAGCTATAAAGATTAGAAATGTGTTTTAGAGAATTTTAATTCATTTGAAACGTAAAAATAAATATGCAACTGATCAATAGGGCTATGACAACAGCATATTCTTTTCCTTGTTTTGATTCTCAAGTATGTATCCATTGATATCTTATGTGTTTATGTAGAGTGATGTGGCTCTCGGTTGATTGTGTCTGTGTCGGATATATACTCGAGCGTCAAAACAATGAAAAGAATATGCTGTTGTCATAGCCTTAGTGACCAATATCAAAATTTGTTCAAGGTAGTTTAAAGATTACTATATATTAAAATTAAGTTCTACCACTGCAAGAACTTAGACACCACAGTTGAAAAGTGGAGATTGAGAAGTCAGCGTCCCCGAGGAAGAGTACTCTGACTTGTAAAAAGTGCCTCAGCAGCCTCCGGTAAGGGCCCCTCAGGCGATTAGCAATAAACTAACCCCTTTTCAAAGAGAGAAGGTAAGGCCTGGGAAGGTGGACCCTCTAGAACTGCACTGAAGTAAAATCCTACTTCAAAATCAGCAGGGACTGGATCATTATAGAAATGCTCTAATCTCTGTTGATTTCCAACTATTCTTATTGTTAGACTTAAATAAACCTAACCGTTAAGTTTATATATATATATATATAGCAAACGTGGTATGTCATTGACCTTTTACAAGAGATCCTTCTCACTCTCCGAAAGGTATGCATACATGTACATGTGTGTATTATATATATATATATATATATATAATGCACACATTTATCTTTTCTCTTTCAAAGTTTGTAGTGTTGATATTTCCAAAATTGAAGTTTGTTGCTAAAGCTGTCGATTCAGAAAGGTTATAAATTCCTCTTCCCCCCACCCCCAAATACTTGGCATCCAATAAAAGGCACCTTCACTGACTTTTCGGCAGGTATGACCACCATTTAAAATTTCCTAGGTAGGTGGGGGTGATGTGGAGGGTAGATGTGTTGAGTGTAAATTGGTTGCCAGCATGGGCTCCATTTTTGTTGGGATTATTGCATCAGATTTCAATATGGCAAAGCTATTAATTCATTTATCTTATAAGCAAAGTAGTAGGGCAGACTGGACTTTGAAGCCTTGATTGGATAAGGGTAACTCATTGTTCCTATTTACAATGCCTCCCCACGGGACAGAGTTAGACACCAGGGTCGTTTTTTAATGTAGAGAAAAGGAACAAAAATTAAAATTGTCTCAGTCATGAAGGATTTCTCCTCCACTGACAGAGAACACGAAATTGAAGTGCAGCATCTGAAGAACAGATACTACACTTTGATCTTGTCCCGAACTCATTGTTAACAATAGGGCTTCTCCACTTATCTCGAAAATGCATCAAACATTTATGTTTGTGTTTTCTTCGTTCCGTTAGTAAAACTGTCATGTTTCTACAAAAAAAAAAAAAAGATACAAACAAAACAAACATCATGAATAAATGTTTAAAGATATAAAGATTTTGTAGCATAAATACCTTTTTTTCAAAATTGCCTGTATTCTGCATTAAATAACCTGAAAACAGTTGATATGCCATAAAACAACCAAACCAACCATTTATCCACACATTTCATCTACGATTCGGCGATCTCTCTTTGCCATTGTACTGTGGAGGTCGCCAGTTTTGACAAACACCTAAAGATGAGTTCACAATGGAAATATAAACACAGAATGAAATATAAAATTAATTTAGGAAAATTTAATTTTGTCTTGATTTAAAATAATAAAAAAAAATTTTTTTTTATGAATCATTTCAGTAAGAGACAACTTTTATGTACCTTCTGCTGAGGGTCACTGGGTTTTAGACATCATAGCTAGGATTGTTAATTTTATTACATCTGGGATCTTAGGGGCTCTTTATGCTAAATTTAGTAGAAATTTAACCAATTGTTTGAGAGCTTTTAAATAGGTATCCGAAACTAGTCTAGTTCAATGTGCAAAAAATGGATTAATTTAGTGGATTTTGTTTCATTTTCGACCTATTGCCTGGGCGTAAAATACACTTAAATATATTCTAATTTGTCCAGATTTTGTATATATTATTATAGTCGTGATTTCCAAAGTGGAAATATATATATATATATATATATATATATATATATATATATATATATATATATATATATATATATATAATGGTTGCCATCAGCTAG
Source organism: Euprymna scolopes (assembly GCF_053919585.1). Taxonomy (NCBI): domain Eukaryota; kingdom Metazoa; phylum Mollusca; class Cephalopoda; order Sepiida; family Sepiolidae; genus Euprymna; species Euprymna scolopes. The sequence goes on along the minus strand of NC_136522.1, from coordinate 15,989,626 downwards.
AATTAAGACTATTCATTCTGGTGACATTACCATTATGAACTAATTAAAATAAACCAAGATGAATGTACAAAATGTTTAACGATTTTTTTACAATTTTTACCAATTTTTTACCCCTTAAAAATTATTTTAATTGGCTAAAGACCCATGAAAGAACAGCCCATAAAAAATCCAATCATTTGAGACCCCCTAGCGCTGCTCTGCGACTTTTCGTTTCAGAAGAGATAGTTTGAAAATATGGAGACAGATATATAGAATTTTATCTATTTGATGATTTCACTTACAAAAAAGATGTTACATTTGTAAGCATTCATTTGTTTGAAGCATTTGTTATTAGAGATTTTGAAATTGGGTTGTCGCACACAAGACAGTAAATTTGTTCATTTCTTACAAACTTTGAGTGGTCATAATTTGATGGCTAATTGAGCTTCCAAAATAAATTTCGTGACATCTTTTTTCATAGAAATTGCTCCAGACAAAGCATGAAACCACTTGATGTAAGGAGCTAAAGAAAAAAAATACTACTTCAATGTCAAAAACTTGCCAACAATAAGTGTCAAATGGAATAGATTCTGATCTAGAAAACAGCAATTCTTTCTTTGTCAGAAACATCGCTCATGGAATGTGAGGACTAAAGGACAAAATAAGGGAAGTGAGAGTTTAGAGGCTGCGGAAAGTAAACCCAAAATCCACTTGCTACTGTCCTTATGTTTTGTAAAGATTAATGTGCCCATATTAATCTTTTTGCTTTTCTTTTCTTCTTTTTTCTTTTCTTTTTTCTTTTCTTTTTCTTTTTTCTTTTCTTTTTCTTTTTTCTTTTCTTTTTTCTTTTCTTTTTTTCTTTTCTTTTTCTCCTTTTTTCCCTTTTTTTCCCTTTTTTTCCCTTTTTTCCCCTTTTTTTCCTTTTTCCTTTTTTTCCTTTTTCCTTTTTTTCCCTTTTTTTTCCTTTTTCCTTTTTTTCCCTTTTTTTTCCTTTTTCCTTTTTTTCCCTTTTTTTTCCTTTTTCCTTTTTTTCCCTTTTTTTTCCTTTTTCCTTTTTTTCCTTTTTTTTTCCTTTTTCCTTTTTTTTTCCTTTTTCCTTTTTTTTCCTTTTTCCTTTTTTTTTCCTTTTTTTTTCCTTTTTTTTTCCTTTTTTTTTCCTTTTTTTTTCCTTTTTTCCTTTTTTCCTTTTTTTCTTTTTTTCTTTTTTCCTTTTTTCCTTTTCTTTTTTCCTTTTCTTTTTTCCTTTTCTTTTTTCCTTTTCTTTTTTCCTTTTCTTTTTTCTTTTTTCCTTTTCTTTTTTCTTTTTCTTTTTTCCTTTTTCCTTTTCTTTTTCCTTTCTCCTTTTCTTTTCCTTTTCTTTTCCTTTTTTTCCTTTTTCTTTTCCTTTTTCGTTTCTTTTTTCTTTTTCTTTTTTCATCATGAAAATAAAATTTCTGCTTCAGATACCTACTACAATAGACCTGTTATCTAAAGAATTTATGCCAACTTTAATATCATTTTATCGAGTAAGTATAGAGCCTATAATTTATCAGCAATCACAAAAGAATTGATAAATTATCAAATTATTAAAATCTTTTTTTTTTTTTTCTATCTTTGCAGGCGCTGGTGCTATCGACTGTGGTGGGTCTCTACTGGTTGGTCACCAACATGGACATTGAGGAGATGCCGTCAGTCGGCCAGTACTATGCAGGGAAAAGTATGTTTGTCACTGGGGCGACAGGTTTTATCGGGAAAGTTCTTATTGAGAAACTCCTGCGCTGCTGCCCCAACATTAGCACCATTTACCTTCTTATAAGGCCGAAAAAAGGACAGTCGATTGAACAGCGGCTTGAAGACATGGTACAGAACAGAGTGAGTCAAACAATGTTTTTTTTTTTTTTTTTTTTTTTTTTTTTTGTCGTTCCATCGTGGGGTCAGTTGGCAGGGAAAGATCAAGGAAAATATGTAAAGATGGACTCGAGTGAAAGAGGGATAAATACAGACCTGGACAGACTGAGGGAATGGTGTCCTGTAATTAAAGCTTCTTATTTATGCTTTCAAAATGACCCCAAACTGATGGAAGACAAGACTTATGGTATTCTTATTTACAGCATTATCATAGTTTACCAAGGTTAAGCAATTTTGAGCTTGGTCAGTACCAGATGGGTGACCAATTTGGGAAATCAAGGTGCTGTATGTAGGAGGATAGTGAAAAAAATATAACTTCGTCATCTCCCTGACTAAGATATACATGTGACTGGATTGTTTGTGAAGTTGAGTTTCCCAACTGGAGGAAGCAATTTTAGCTTGCCTTGGGCAAATGCTACTACGAGAGAGTGGGGGCAAAGATAGGTTAGTTTGGAAGTCTATTTGGGTTCGTGTCTGCTAACATTCTGGTCTGAGTCAAGAGTTCTCTTGCTTTTAGTGACACCCCCCCCCCCCACTCTCCTCTCCGGGATAGGAAATTGTTTCCAAAAACATTGGACGTCTTAATGTGAATCCTGCAAAAATTACTAACTCTGAATTAGAAGAGATCTAATGTTAGGTAAATCACAAACAAAATGTGTATTTTTGTGTTATGTTGATTAATTTTTCCAAAAAAAAAATCCCGAAAAATTGAGCCATAGGAAAACCTTTAACAAATGTCTTAGTGACCCTTGATAATTGAACCTTCTTTATGATCTACAGACCCACCCTCAAATAAATGGTTTGAATTCTTGTAATGCAGAGCCAACCCTCTTTTTCCTTGGTAGGAAAAGAAGCATGTTCTCAACACCTGAAGAAGTACAAGATCGATGTCACCTGTCTCTCTGAAGTCTGACTTGCAAACACAGTCGAATGGTAAAAGTTCCTATGATATCTACTACAGTAGTCCTACCGACAATTCGGGACGTCACGGCATTGCTCTGAACGATCAGGCAAATGCTACACTACTTGCCTGGTAACCAATCTTTCTTCGCCTAGCTTGAATACGACTACATGACACACTGTTTAACATCACCGTCCTCACAGCTTATGCTCCCACTCTTGATGCCAACATTGACATTAAAGATGCCTTCTATGAGAGTCTCCATGCTGTTATGGATAGAATCCCATCACAAGATCTTGTGATAGTCGCAGGCAACTTCAATGCCAACACAAGTGTTGAAGATGCTTATATGAGGCACATCGTTGGCCAGTTTGCCATTGACGATCATTGTTCAGAGAACATCTAATTGACTTCACGGCAACAAATCAGCTCTCAATTTCAAGCACCCGTTTCCAACAACCCAAACGCCACCTAGTGGCATGGTACTCCAACAACAGTGTAACAAATTGACCAAATTGACCACATTCTCATCAAATCTTGTTGCGCATCAAGCGTACTTGTCTGTCGTGCATATTGCGGGGCAGAAACTGGCAGGGACAATGGTTCCGATCATGTCATCGTGCATGCTAAACTACGATTAAAGGTAAATCAGAAGACTTATGTCATGGTGCATGCTAAACTACGATTAAAGGTAAATCAGAAGACTTATCGGCTATTGAAATATGATATATCCCGGCTCAAATGCAAAGGTACTCGAAACATCTTTCAAATTAATTCATTCACTTGTTTCGACCGTCTTGAGGCACTTTAACTGACTGACACAAATGTCGAGGCCATGTGGCAATCATTCGAAAACGGTGTCAACAAAGTAGTATACCATATCAGGCTGCACAATTGAGCTTGCAAGCTGGACAAACAAGCTTGATGCTCCAAATCCAATGATTTCTACTAACTACGCTGCAAAACCTGACCGCAATACCTATTGGCAATGCCAAAAAGATGGAGCAAACCTCATCAGTAGGCGATACAAGGAAGCTTTACAGCATTCTCCAATCGACCACCAAACCTTTTGGGGGCAGCGGCAAAATAATTCTTAATCCACAAAATGGACCAATCACAAACCTTGATGAAAGCCTGCGACGTTGGAGTATTCACTTTGCATCATTGCATAACCCCACCACCACCATCCCAGATCACTGCTGTCCGGCTGTTATCACCCCTCCTACAACTGATGAATTCCTGGGCGCCATCAAAAAGCTGAAAAACAATAAAGCAGCCGATGAAGATGGTCTTCCATCTGAAATCTTCGAACATGCTTCAAATGTCCGGGTCCCAATTTTACACCAAATTATGTTCCGTGTTTGGGAAACTGAAAACCTTCCTCAAGGTTAGAGTGACGCTATCCTACTTCTCTTCTTCACAAAAGGAGGTAAATGTATTTGCAGTAATTATTGCGGCATCAGCCTTATTGATATCAATGCAAAAATCTTTGCTACCATCTTGTTCAAGTGGTTTCAAAAACAAAGAGCTACATGTACTATAAGGCCCAACCAATGTGGATTCTGCCCAGATTTACTCTCCGAAGAGTACTTGAACAGCACTGGAGCTACCAGCAGAAAACCATAGCACATATGGTTCGAGGTTCGAATACTAGAACAGTCAAACTACGCTGACGAGCTGTAATACAGCAAAACACGTGTTTGTAGTTTACTGTTTTATATGTAAAATAATAAATATTTGTGTGTCCAAAACATATGGGCGATTTTTCTAAGGAAAGATATTTTCTAGTTTTCTGAGATTGGAGATGCTAATAAACATTTAATTATCATTTAAAAAAAAAAAAAAAGATCTATATATATATATATATATATATATATATTTTCCCTATGCTAGGGGTTAAATGGTAGAAGCCTTAAGTTTACAGAAGAAAAAAAAAAAATGTACATATTTATTTTAACGCATTTTTAAAAGTGTATATATAGACATCGAACAACCCAACCTTCCCATACGCACACATGTTTGTCCTTCCCGACATGGGTAGGATTCAAGAACTGTCTTTTTCGCATGATCTATGACTTTTTCTTTTCTTACATTTTTATATTTTATTTCAATTATCCTGAAGATGTCCTCTGAAATAAGGACGAAACGTTGATTTTTTAATAATTTCATTCGGTTTTTTCTATTTTTCTCATAACATAACGTCAACCACCGCTGGTATTTTTTCATTCCTTATACATATATATATATATATATATATACTAGCAGATCACCCAGTATTACCTGGTCATAAAATACGCTTAAATATATTTTGATTAATGCAGATTTCATATTTATTATATTATATTGGACCCAATATATAGTAATGATTTTAAAAAGTAAAAAAAAAAAAAAAAAAAAAATGACTCGTGTGCCATCACTGAGAATCGAAACCAAAACATTCAGCTTACAATTTACTTTTTTCCTTTGATGTTAATGCATGAGCTGCAAGGCTAAAAATTAAAACCTGAATGTATATTCGTAATGCCGTCGTTCGATCTTCACCTGGCAAATTCCATTTCTTTTAATTTTCACACTTTTGCACCGATTTTCCCCAATTAAAACCTGAATATAAAGTTTTGCATGGGTTCGAATACCCTATATATTAAGTTTCATGTCTGTAAACCAACAATTTTCAGGCAAAATTTTTAAAACAAATATATATATATATATGAGGTTTGTGTTTACTATAAACTTATTACAAAAAAATCATAAATAAATCATGTAGAATATCTGCATGAATATAATTACACATAATAGTTAACTAAAGATGATCATCCCATAAGAAAACCAAAAATAAACAAAACAAATAGGGAATTAATTAAAATCAATGTTGAAAAGAATATGCTAATTAGCTAGATCTTTTGATAGTGAATGCAATTCCACAACCCATATATAACTAAGTTGTATTTACTTTTTAAATAAATAGAAAACAAGTTTTTTAATATGAAAATCAATACACAAAACCCCCAAATTTATAGGAGTATTGATATACACACACACCAGAGGTACTTAAGATTTTGTAAAATGGATCTTTATTGCTATATAATTTTATATGCTAATTGACATATCTCAGAATGGCTTTGATAGTATTGATATACTTATCTATTTACTTATATGATTTTTTTAATTTATATATTCGTGAAATATTAACTGGATTTTGTCTTCATTTTGTTATTGAGGAAGTGGTATTTTCAACCGGAAAGCCAAGAATTAAACAATGGGTTTATTGATTAAAATAAGAAATACTGAAAAAGGTTAGGGTTAAAATAAGAAATATTGAAAAAGGTTAGGGTTAAAATAAGAAATACTGAAAAAAGGTTAGGGTTAAAATAAGAAATACTGAAAAAGGTTAGGGTTAAAATAAGAAATACTGAAAAAGGTTAGGGTTAAAATAAGAAATACTGAAAAAGGTTAGGGTTAAAATAAGAAATACTGAAAAAGGTTAGGGTTAAAATAAGAAATACTGAAAAAGGTTAGGGTTAAAATAAGAAATACTGAAAAAGGTTAGGGTTAAAATAAGAAATACTGAAAAAGGTTAGGGTTAAAATAAGAAATACTGAAAAAGGTTAGGGTTAAAATAAGAAATACTGAAAAAGGTTAGGGTTAAAATAAGAAATATTGAAAAAGGTTAGGGTTAAAATAAGAAATACTGAAAAAGGTTAGGGTTAAAATAAGAAATACTGAAAAAGGTTAGGGTTAAAATAAGAAATACTGAAAAAGGTTAGGGTTAAAATAAGAAATACTGAAAAAGGTTAGGGTTAAAATGAGAAATACTGAAAAAGGTTTGGGTTAAAATAAGAAATACTGAAAAAGGTTTGGGTTAAGATAAGAAATACTGAAAAAGGTTAGGGTTAAAATAAGAAATACTGAAAAAGGTTAGGGTTAAAATAAGAAATACTGAAAAAGGTTAGGGTTAAAATGAGAAATACTGAAAAAGGTTAGGGTTAAAATAAGAAATACTGAAAAAGGTTAGGGTTAAAATGAGAAATACTGAAAAAGGTTAGGGTTAAAATGAGAAATACTGAAAAAGGTTAGGGTTAAAATGAGAAATACTGAAAAAGGTTAGGGTTAAAATGAGAAATACTGAAAAAGGTGCTATTGTTTGCATTCTTTGAACTACTGTTCCCAACTTTAGTGTTATTTGCACGTTTTTGTCGATGTGTCCTTTTTCTTTTTTTTTTTTTTTTTTTTTTTTAAACTCCAAACAAGGCACAGTGCCACTTTGAAGTAGGGGGCTACTATTGGGGACATAAGTTACAGGGGCATTATGAAGGAAGATGAGTAGTAATATGTTTGTTCACATTACACTTGAACTTCTGCATGTCAGTACTGTTGAGAAAGCAGAATCCCGGAAGGGAGTTCCAAAGTCTAGCAGTTCTGGGGAAGAAACTGTTGGAATAGAAGGTCTTCTTACACCTAGGGATATCTACTGAAAAGGGTGGGACTTAGTTGCTTGTCGAGGGTAGTCACGTCGAGGAGGTACAAGTGTTTGTAGTTCGTCAGAGCATCACCTTTAAAGTACTTGTAGAACAGGCAGAGGGATGCAACATTTCGTCGGTGGGACAGAGGCTGAAGCTTAGATGACAGTTCAGGACATATCAGGTTGGCGACTTTCTTTTGAACCCTGTCCAGGAGTGAGAGACAAGCAGCAGATGCACCAGCCCAAATGTGACAACAGTACTCCATACATGGGCGAATGGTGGCCTCCAACCTTCTTCAGGTGTATCTTGAACTCGGCAATCTGCATTGAATTTCAAATGGAACTCATTCTGTCAGCCATCATTAAGTACAAGTCCTAAGTAATTTGCAATTGTATTTTAAGTGTCATTCATGTTGAGTATTGAACTTTCAACCTTCAGAAGGAAGGAGCTGCTAGAAAGACTTATCCTGCCTAGACAGAGTTCAAAACAGACTTCGTAGCCTAGTGGGGGAATCCTTTTTCTCTTCCCTGCAACCTCTTTCTCCCAGAAGAGACATTGCCAGCCTGTTTCTGCTTTATCGTTATTTTCATGGCAAATGCTCGTCTGAGCTCTAATCTATGGTCCCCCTTTCGTCAAACTTTCACAAGAAATACTCATCTAGCTGAAAACACTATCAATAATTTCCCCGACTATTTATCTGTGCCTAAACCTAATCGTAGATTCAATGAACAAAGTTTCTTTCTTAGAACTGCATTCCTTTTGCTTTCCAGCTGACTATATGGTCGTCTTCAAGTCCAACGTAAACAAGTTCTTGATTGGCTGTTCCCCTTAAGTAATCCAATTTACCAAATTTCCACTACTAACGATTATTACGACATTGTCCCATTGACCACTGTACGCTTATTAACCCTTATCCTCGAGAGGTTTGTGGGCCTTGATAAGTGGTGACTCCTTTTGTAAAAAAAAAAATAAAGTTTACAATCCCTGCTGTTGGCTGACAGAACGAGAGCATGCTACCCTTGTGGATCAAATAAAGCGTTCTGTTTGAAATTCCGAGCAGATTCCAGAGTTCGACAATATACATCTAAAACAGGTTGCAATTTACATCAACCGAAACATCGTGAAAATAGCACTGAAGATGAGGACAGTAGTCCTAAGAATCCAAATAATACATACTAGCGGGGCCTGTGGAAATTCCACAGCGGACTCTTTTATATGTAATACATTGTTGTTGGCACTCAGCATAAATGGAGACGTCTTGTAGTTCTTTTATTAAAACTGCAAAAGTATTTATCTAAGCCAGCAAGGGTATTCGTTAATTAAAATGTTATTGCTACTACTACATTTTCATTTGTGTGTGTGTGTGTGTGTGTGTGTGTGTGTGTGTGTGTGTGTGTGTGTGTGTGTGTGAACACGCTAATCGAATGCTACCTGGAGTGTTCGTAAATGTGTATTTCGGAATTAAATCTCAACCAATGAAATTTGCCAGAAAGCATGACACACAAAAGAACACACACGCTATCATATTAATACAAAGATAATAAATTTAATCAATTGGGATTTCAAAAATTCAGAAACTGAAAAAAAAAAAAACCCTTGCTAAACTTTTACAAAAAAAAAAAAAAGAAAAACACTCGACTAGCTACAACCACTATATATAATTTCCCCCATTCTCTAACTGCGCCTAAATCTAAATGCAGATTTCATGAACAAAGCTTCTTTCCCAGAACTACACGTGTGTGGAACACTGTTCCACTGGCCTGCTTCCCAGTTGAATACAACATGGTAGCCTTCAAATCCAATGTAAACAAGTTCTTGTTGAGCCATCCCTATAAATAATCAAATTCTATCCAATTTACACCATTAACGATTACTACACTATCACCTTACATTCATTAAGCCTTATCCTCGAGTGGTCTTCGAGCCTTGATAAGTTCTAATAATAATCGATGTCAATGAAATGTTTTTTAAAAAATTTACAAGTGGTTTGTTGAATTTGATTTTATAAATTTACTAGCAGGGGTGCCCGGCGTTGCTCGGGTGTTTGGAGGTGTATGCTGTGCAAAAAAAGCAAAAAAACAAAAAAAATGGTTAATTTTTTAAAACTTTGACCCCTTAAAATTTATAGTTTCTGGCTCAAATTACTTTATTAAGTTAGATCCAGGTTCAAGGAACCTATATCTAAAATTTCAAGTGTCTAGACCCAAAATTGTCGGAGGAGTTTGGTAGAGTTCTTAAAGGTCAAATCGTTGAAATTTGACCCCTTAACAGCCAAATTTCTGGCTGACACCCGTCACATCGATTTTCCCAAATCTCAGTACCCGGTATTTCAAATTTCGAGTCTATAGACTAAAAATTGACAGAGTTATTGCGTAGGGAAATGTACACAGACAGACAGACACACAGACAGACAGACAGACACGTTCACTTTTATAGATATATAGATTTATTGCGAACTATTATCCTCATCTTAGTTGTTGTTTCATGACGCTTCGGCCAACTATTCCTCTGGCCTTCATCAGGTGGTAACCGCGACAGGATAGGAATTCTGAATCTCCTAACTGCATTCTCAGCAATTACTGCCTTCCATAGTTGTCGTCTGACCACATTTTGGCCCATGGCGCAGTGGATAGACACGTTGAATCTGTAGTTGAATCTGTTAAAGCTGTAGTGTTGTTTTCTATAGGGCGACAATTTTTTTTGTTCCACCTTGTAATAATAATGGTCCAAGAATCCATGAAGCACACTCGCATTGCTGTCATAGTGTTAAGATATACGGCCATCTTGGATGACCTGTATTTTTCTCTTGTCTAGGAAAGTTCTTATTATGTTTAGTATTCGTCACGTAATACAATACGGTTTAATTTTTATGAGAAGCCTTTTAAGTTAAACCTTGACAAAGGTTTAAACCTATAAATGACTACTGCCCTAACTTAGGCTACCTTATCCAGTGCCTGGTATATTCGTTCGGATATAACGATTAAGATATCCGCAGTAGAATGGACTTGCCTAAACCCATACTAAGAGGTCAGAAAGGAGCTTAGCATTTACAAAAGTGTGGACTAGTGCTTGATTTTTAATTTATTTGTTGCAGACTATTATTCTCATCTTTCTTGGTTGTTTTGCAACGTTTCGGCCAACTATTCCTGTGGCCTTTGTCAGGTGGTAACTGCGACGGGATAGGAGCTGAATCTCCTAATTGCATCCACTGCAATCACTGCATTCCGTAGTTGTTGTAGTCTCACCATGTTTTGGCCAAGTAAGCCTCTGGCCGGCTTTGAGTAGGATTGAAACTGCTATCTTCAGACAATTCTCACCTGGAACCGTAGAGATTAAACCTCTCTATCAACTGCGCCACGGGCCCCGAGGAAGGATTCAACCTCTCTATCAACTGCGCCTAATTGCAGTAATTGCAGTGGATGCAGTTAGGAGATTTGGAGTTCCTATCCTTTATTTATTGCGGACTATTATCCTCATCTTTCTAAGTTATTTCACGTTTCGGCCAACTATCCCTCTGGCCTTCGTCAGGTGGTAATAGTTGGCCGAAACGTGAAATAACTACTAAGGAAGATGAGGATAAAAGTCTGCAATTAATAAATAATACTCATCTCAATAATGAATTCCATTTGAATTTGTTGGTTATTTATTTTAATCTTACTTCTTTTTTTTCTTTTCAGCTTTTTGATAAATTACGGAAAGAACGTCCAAACTTTGAAGAGGTCTTACGGCCGATTCAAGGTGATATAATGGCAGACAAACTTGGTGTCAGCGATCATGACAGTCAACTGCTGGCCGAGGAGGTGGAAATTGTATTTCATAGTGCAGCTACTATCCGGTTCGATGAACACATCAGGTGAGAGCACATCATACTATGTGTCATTCAGTGCTTTATGGCAGATGATTTTTATAGATATCTCGATAACAATCTACTTTTAACCAAAATGACTAGACTTTTTAGTCTGCTTTTTAACTGTGGCAGCAGTTTATAATAAAAATATTTACTATCAATCATAAAATTATTTGCTGATGATATTAAAATAATTTTTGTATTATCAGTCATGTTGGTAGGTTTTTAATGCGATGAATCTTTGGAATGCATAGCTGGTAGTTTAGGAGTTTTTCTAGAAATTGAAGCAGATCTGAAATAACTTTCTTAAAATCTAGTGTTAAACTACAGAGTCCCAGATGAAAATTAAAAACAAATCTTATTTTTATTTAAAAAAATTTTTTTTGTTTGTATTTTTTATTTAATCAAAAATTAAAATTTTTTTATTAAAGTTTTCATTTAAATTTTTTACTGTTTAAAATTTTTGTAGTTTATTTAATTTCTAATATTTTCTCTTTTTAATTTGTGGGATTAGTTAGTTTTTTATTCTTTTTTATCTTTCTGAAAAACAATTTGAATTGTAATAGATTAACTTAAGAACCTCAGCTTAAAAAAAAAAATGAATGAAAAACAATTTTAATTTAAAAAAAATATTTTTATTTTCAAAAATGCATTGATTATTGTTAATTAATACTGACCCGACCATGGAAGATCAGATGATAATTAAAGACCAAAAAATCCAACCTTGATCGCTCTTTCGGGCCTGTGGCACAGTGAATAGAGACGTTGAATCTCTACGGTTCCAGGTGAGAATTGTCTCAATTGTTTCAATCCTTATCAAAGCTGGCCAGAGGCTTACTTGGTGAGACAACAACAACTATGGATGGCAGTAATTGCTAAGAATGCAGTTAGGAGATTCGGAGTTCCTATCCTGTCGCAGTTACCACCTGACGAAGACCGGAGGATTAGTTGGCCGAAACGTCGTTAAACAACAATTAATACCTTGGTTGTCGAACGTTCAAAATTTGGAGATTTTCTTATCTCTGTAGTCGAACGAAATTTCGGAGTTTGAACCACCGGCTTTGCTTCAAATGTAAACAGGCAGCAGTGTTCCTCAATAGAACGTTGTAATTCATACCGATCGCAATACTTTTAAAGTGTAGTGTGACGATACACTCCGACGACGTCACCATGCGAGTCTGAACTTTGCGATGAGTTATATTTAAAACAGCGTCATTGCAACCCCTTTGACAGTCTTGATGGTGTCTGAGTTATTTTTAGCACGTCAGCGTCGCACTAGAACCATGCTGAAAAACCATGCTGAAAAATATACAATAAAAATTTAAATTATACAGATAAAAATAACACAATTAGTTTTTATTTCTACTTTTAATAACAAAATTTTTGAAAAGTTTATTTTATTTGAAATTTTATAAGAAATATGTTTATGAAATCATAAAAATAAGTTTTCTTTTTAATTTAAAAAAGTGTTTATTTGAATTTATATAATAAAATGTTTATGGAAGTATAAAAATTAAATTATTGAAGTAAAAGATTTCAAAGGTCATTAAAAAAAAAAACAAAAAAAAAAACATATCCAGTACATAATATTCCCAAAATAGTTTTAAAAGATTAAGTGTTTTCAATAATTCTTTAAAAAAGAATGCAAAAAGTATTTTTAGTAATTAAAAAACAAAAAAAAAGGTAATTTCAATAATTCTGAATAAAATAAGACCAAAATAAAACTTTTTAATGATTTAATAAAAAAAAATAAATAAAAAAGTATATGCACAGGGGAGATATAGGCATCAGAGAAAAAAAACAAAGGAACTGATTTGACTTGTAACTGCATCTGATAAACAATATGCTGGAAATTAGGAAGTACTTTAGCTGACTATGATCCAGGAGACTTTGATGGTGTAGCCATGTGGAAAAAATCGAGAGTTCTTGGATTAATAGATTTAAGACAAATCTGGTTCCAGGATTAATCCACAGAGGAAGACCAAGGAAAACATTTGAGAAAATGACTAGGATAAACTTAAGAGATATAAAGACCTGGCCTGAGAGGTTAATTTGGAAGTCAGTTTCTAAAAGCTGTTCGTTGCGAACCTATCTCGGGTTTGTCATTATAATCATGGCAAGTGCTCATCTGAGTTTGAATCTATAGTCTCCCTCTGCCCTGACTTTCACGAAGAAAGCTCATCTAGTTGAAACCGCTATCAATAATTTTCCACACTCTTTATCTGTGATTAAACCTAAGCGTAGATTCCATGAAAAAAAGCTTCTTTATTAGAACTGCACGCCTGTGGAAGTCTCTCCCATTTCCCTGCTTTCCAGCTGACTACAATACGATCGTCTTCAAGTCCAACGTAAACAAGTTCTTGATTAGCTGTCCCCTTAAGTAATCAAATCTACGAAATTTCCACTACCAACAATTAATACAATATTGTTCCATTGACTACTGTACACTCTTTAACCCTTATCCTTGAGTGGCCTCTGGGCCTTGATAAGTAGTTGAAACCACTATCAACAATTTTCCCCACTCTTTATTTGTGCCTAAACCTAAGCGTAGATTCCATGAACAAAGCTTCTTTTTTAGAGCTGCACGCCTGTGAAACTCTGTTCCATTTTCCTGCTTTCCAATTTTCCAACTGACTACAATATGGTTGTCTTAAAGTCCAATGTGAACAAATTTTGATGAGCCATCCCCTTAAGTAATCCAATTTACAAATTTCCACTAGTAACGATTCCTACATGTTCCCGTTGACCACTGTACACTTATTAACCCTTATCCTTGAGTGGCCTTTGGCCTTGATAAGTGGGGACTCCTTTGGAAAAAAAAAAAGAAACCCCACATGCCAACATATAAAACAAATGTTAAACTTGATATGATGATGATGATAAATTATTTACACTATTACATATTGTTTCAACATTAAAATGGGTTAATATTTCATTGGACGTTCAAACCAAACATCTCTGCTCTTTTTCTACCCTCCCTCCTCCAAATCTTTTATTCCCTATCGACCTGACCCCCCCCTCCTCCCCGCACTTATCAATCATTCTATCATTTTCTGCATTCTAACAAATCAATCAATAAATCAATTGGATCAATCAACTCGCTTATTTCTTTTGATGAGATTCCCGCACGATTACTTCCGCTTACCCCAACACGGAAGACTTTTTTCTTTTTTAAATTATTTTTAAAATTATATTTTAAATATACCGACGATTGCTACACAAGGTTGATTGACCATGAGAAATCCAATCTTTTTTCTTAAATCAATAAAAATCTCAACGATTACAATTAAGAAAATACACCATCTAATCTCCGTCCTCCGCCCGTCTAGCAAAAGAAGTCTCCCAAGCATTTCATCTTTTAATCCAATAATATTGTCAGTGAAACTGCATGTCGATTAAAGATTTGATTCGGATGCCCTTACTGCCAGCGGAGACCTTTTCTGTTAACCCACATCCTGTCATGATGCTAAACGCTCTGATTGGTTGAAACACGATCATGTGTTAGGAGAGTAAAAGTTCCAAAATAATGATAATGACTAGCGGGACCTGTGGAAATTCCACAGTTATATCGTTCATCTGTTGTATATTGCTGCTGTGTATTTTATGGATGTTTGGTGCAAACGTGGATTCTACAATATGATCATACAACTTTTATCAAATTGTACATGTGATCCCTCACCCTCTTATTTTATTACTCTTTTTCATTCCCAAATAAACGTTATTGTTGCTTGGACATAAGACCCGCTATTTTGGATTCAACCCATTTTTAATGGAGCCAACCATAGAACTTTAATAAATTTATTTAGTCCTTTCAAAAGAAAAATTAAAGAAATGTTTTCCCTCTTTTTAGGTTGGCAATGGAGATGAATGTGAAAGCAGTGCGAAAAATGATTGTTTTATGTCGTACATTTAAAAAACTACAAGTAAGTTGCTTTTTTTCTGCACCCTCTGTCTGAAACAAAATTAGCATCTGATGCTTTCGGGTCTCTCTGTCTCTCGTGTTGTCCCTTTTGGTTCTCTCTCTTTCTGTCGTCCCTTTTGGTTCTCTCTCTTTCTGTCGTCCCTTTTGGTTCTCTCTCTTTCTGTCGTCCCTTTTGGTTCTCTCTCTTTCTGTCGTCCCTTTTGGTTCTCTCTCTTTCTGTCGTCCCTTTTGGTTCTCTCTCTTTCTGTCGTCCCTTTTGGTTCTCTCTCTTTCTGTCGTCCCTTTTGGTTCTCTCTCTTTCTGTCGTCCCCTTTCGGGTCTCTCTCTTTACACTGTCCCCTTTTGGGTCTCTCTCTTTCCGCCGTCCTCTTTCGGGCCTCTCTCTCTTTCCGCCGTCCAATTTTGGGGCCCCTCTCTTTCCGCAGTCCAATTTCGGGGGCCCTCTCTCTTTCCGCCGTACAATTTCGGGGCCCCTCTCTTTCCGCCGTACAATTTCGGGGCCCCTCTCTCTTTCCACCGTCCAATTTCGGGGCCTCTCTCTCTTTCCGCCGTCCAATTTCGGGGCTTCTCTCTCTTTCCGCCGTCCAATTTCGGGGCCTCTCTCTCTTTCCGCCGTCCAATTTCGGGGCCTCTCTCTCTTTCCGCCGTCCAATTTCGGGGCCTCTCTCTCTTTCCGCCGTCCAATTTCGGGGCCTCTCTCTCTTTCCGCCGTCCAATTTCGGGGGCCCTCTCTCTTTCCGCCGTCCCGTTTCGGGGGCCCCTCTATCTTTCCGCCGTCCCCTTTCGCGGCCCCTCTCTCTTTCCGCCGTCATTTCTTATTCATCCATTCACCTGTTGCATCCCTGTCACTTCACTGCTTCATTTTTCTTTCAGGTCTTTGTTCATGTATCTACGGCCTATGCAAACTGTGACCGCCCGTTTATTGAAGAATCTGTCTATGAACCTGCGGTAGAACCACAGAAACTTGTAGATGCGTTGGAGTAAGTCATTTTGGCATTTTTCTCTTGTTTTTGTATTTCAAATGCTTTTATTCTAAAACTCCAAAACTTCTATTCCAAAATATTGAAATCCTTCACAAGGCCTCCTAAATTTGGGGCCTTATCATGAAAGTATATTCTACAATACAGAAAAAGAATAGATTTGTCCACTTAAAATTGTAACTACACTCAGAGTTGATTGTAACAGAAAAACACCCGCTGCTCACTATCTGGCTAAAATGCCAAATTCTCTTATTTTGTATTGCTCAGAATATATATATATATATATATATATATAATTAGTCTAAAGAAACTTTGAGTAAAAAAAAAAAAAAAAAAAAAAAATCTGGTGGCCTCCCATGCACCAATTTTTCAATTTTGACCTCTCAGTAGTCCTTTTTCCAGATGAAAACGGATTAAAAAGTTTTCCATATGTCTGAATATCCTATATACCGAATTTAAAGTTTGTAGATCAAAAATTTCTTGAGTATATAGTTTGAGAGTTGTCCTCTCTCTCTCACACACACACACACACATTATCACTTTTACCGATATACTAGCAAACCGCCCGGTCGTAAATTACGCATAAATATTATATTTTAATTCATACAGAAGCTGAGATATGTACAAGTGAGTATTATGTTTTTTCTAAATTGTCCACTTCTTATAAGTTAAAAAAATATATACTCGAGCTGTGTGTGTGTATGCGAGGACAACACTCAACCTATATACGCAACAAATTTTTGATCTACAGACTTGAAATTTGATATATAGGGTATTAAGACTCCTGGAAGGGTATTAAGATGTGTGGGAAACTTTTTAATCAATTTTGCTCTGAAAAAAGAGCTGCTAAGAGGTCAAACTTGAAAAATTGGTTTGGGGGGGGGGGGGTCATCAGATTTTTATCTGTTTGTCAGCTTTTTCACAACTGCACAT
Organism: Euprymna scolopes; assembly: GCF_053919585.1. Taxonomy (NCBI): domain Eukaryota; kingdom Metazoa; phylum Mollusca; class Cephalopoda; order Sepiida; family Sepiolidae; genus Euprymna; species Euprymna scolopes. Next base: position 15,972,717 of record NC_136522.1, on the reverse strand, counting down.
GTGCAAATCATTCACATGACAGCTTCCTTATGTTAAGAATAAGTAGGTCTGAAAACACTTTTTAATGTTTTTAATGTTTGTGGCAAGCTGGCCCAATAGTTATCGTACTTGACTCACTGTCTTTTAGGTTTTTGTTTCGATTTCAGCTTGAATATTTTTGTTTTACTTAAAAGAAGTTAAACATTTAGAAAAAAACATGGTACTCACATGCACATGTCTCAGTTTCTTTCCGTTTGTTTTATTTACTTTTTTCTTTTTTTTTTAAAGGAATTTAACCTTATGTGTAATGCCAGATACATCTGCTAGTATATATATAAAAGAGAGAGAGACCCCCAATCTCCATTAAGACATGTATCTAAGAGAAAGAAACTCTGATGTAAAAACCTGCAATTTACTGTGTACTCTGCCCCGTGACAGTCATCTGCACCGACAAAGATTAGCAGTAATACCAAAAAGTGTGGATGGTTCTACACAAAGCCTTCACCACTATAAACACATCATCTGTGTGGATTTCTGAGAATCTTAGTTGTTGTGGTGGAAGTTGAAATCGATGGGAGAGTCCATCATATCCACACACACACACACACACACACTCAAATGAAAATACTAGAGTTTTAATCACTGGTCATGAAAAAACACTGGTTTATCAGTTAAAGTGGTTATAACGTTTGTAAAATCTCAGGTGGGTCACAATCTTAGCATGAAACTTTCTTTAAGAAGCCATTATTTTTCAAAGAGTCTAACCCTCTTCTTAGTGAAATATTTTTCCCATCATTTACCTGCTTACACATCTGCATCCCACTACCAATTAAACCTACACCATTCTGCTTACTTACAATTCAACTCTGCGCTTCAACTAGCCGATATGTAACTCAGAACCTAGTTTAGTTTGTCAATTCATTATTGGTAAACCAACCTATGCAACATTTCCTTTATTTTTTAGATCAAGGGTTTTGGTGATTTTGGATGGTGATTGATTTTATCGATGCGGAATTGATGTAAATCATTGAAATAATGATGAACGTTGTTCATGAATAATTCATTGTATTCAGAGTGTTTTTCATAAATATCCTTTTTTCCCTGGCGTATAAATAAACACTTTACATGTTAAAGAAATACAAGTCCTCATCAAAAAAGTATTTGTATTTTTTTTAATATCTTTTTTAAAGTCTTTTTTTAATGTCTTTTTTTTTAAATGTTTTTTTTTGTAATGTCTCTTTTTTTAATGTCTCTTTTTTTAATGTCTCTTTTTTTAATGTCTCTTTTTTTAATGTCTCTTTTTTAAATGTCTCTTTTTTAAATATCTCTTTTTTTTAATGTCTCTTTTTTTAATGTCTCTTTTTTTAATGTCTCTTTTTTTAATGTCTCTTTTTTTAATGTCTCTTTTTTTAATGTCTCTTTTTTTAATGTCTCTTTTTTAATGTCTCTTTTTTAATGTCTCTTTTTTTAATGTCTCTTTTTTTAATGTCTCTTTTTTTAATGTCTCTTTTTTTAATGTCTCTTTTTTTAATGTCTCTTTTTTTAATGTCTCTTTTTTTAATGTCTCTTTTTTAATGTCTCTTTTTTTAATGTCTCTTTTTTTAATGTCTCTTTTTTAATGTCTCTTTTTTTAATGTCTCTTTTTTTAATGTCTCTTTTTTTAATGTCTCTTTTTTTAATGTCTCTTTTTTTAATGTCTCTTTTTTTAATGTCTCTTTTTTAATGTCTCTTTTTTAATGTCTCTTGTTTTAATGTCTCTTGTTTTAATGTCTCTTGTTTTAATGTCTCTTGTTTTAATGTCTCTTGTTTTAATGTCTCTTGTTTTAATGTCTCTTGTTTTAATGTCTCTTGTTTTAATGTCTCTTGTTTTCTTTTTTTTAAATATTTTTTTTAATATCTTTTTTTTAATATCTTTTTTTAATATCTTTTTTTAATATCTTTTTTTAATATCTTTTTTTTAATATCTTTTTTTTAATATCTTTTTTTAATATCTTTTTTTTAATATCTTTTTTTTAATATCTTTTTTTTTAATAGCTCTTTTTTTTTAATATCTTTTTTTTTAATAGCTCTTTTTTTAATAGCTTTTTAAAAGCTTTTTAATAGCTTTGTTTTTAATAGTTTTTTAATAGCTTTTTTTTTTTTTTTTTTTTTTTTAATGCTTTGGAATTTTTGAGATGAGGATTGATAATTGATATTATACAAACTACTGTTCTCATCTAGGATTTTATTCTCACAGCGTTTCAGCTGATATACCTTCCAACCTCCTTCAGGTATATCCTGTCGGTCTTCAGAGTTTCTGCAGAATTGTGAACAAAACACTTTATTTTATTTTTTATTTTTTTTTACACAATGATCACCACTTATCAAGGCCCGGAAGCCACTCAGGGATAAGGGTTATTGCAAGTACATTACGTTAGTGTGGAGATTTGATGAAGTGTTTAATTAAGGGTGCGGTTCATTAGGAATTTGTTAACATTATACTTGAAGACATTCAAGTTGTAGTCCAGAGGGAAGCAGGCAGACGGAACAGAGTTCCACAGGCGTGCAGTTCTAATCCATGTGGTAGCGTGCTCTCATTCTGTCAGTTTGACTTAAAGATCTGCGTTCAACAAGATGCACCCGAAAAAGGTCGGAGGTTACATTCTCATGAGAATGCTCGTCCGCAAATACAAAGTTTACTTTTATTTTCATAATCTAAATTTTATTGTAATGAGTCACTATTTTCCAAGGCCGAAAGCTACTCAAGGATAAGATTGCCAGTTGATGAAGAATAAATACAAGAAGCTTGAAAACGATGACTGGCAAATACAAAATGTGATTACCTAAGATAGCCAGACAAATATTTTACATTAGATTTGAAGATAATTATTATTCTCTAGAGAAGCAGTCCCTTGGTAATGTGTCACAAAGATAGGAAGCTTTTGGAAAGAAACTTTGTTCATGAAAATTGTTTTGTTTTAGGTACACGGGGTAATAAAGAAAATTCTTTGCAGTGGTGGTAATAAGATGGGTTCTTACTGTCAGTGTTTTACAGAAAGGAACCATAGATTGGAGCTCAGTCGAACCTTGCATAGAAATAACAATAGAGTAGAGAAATACTTCATTTCTCTTCTGTGAGAAAGGGACTGTAGAAAATTGAAAAATTCCCCTACCTACTAGATTATGAAGTTGATTTTGAACTCTGTCGAGATAATAAAGGTGTGATCTTCTGATGTGGCTGCAGTACTCCATCTTAGAATGTACCCGACTCTTATATGGGTGAATGTGATCAATGTGGAATGCTAGTCTTAAAGATAGATGTAGATCTGATGACCCGGGTGGATGATTAAATCTGGACAGTATAGTGAGATATGTGCAGAAGAGTAAACTTTGATGGTATGGTCACCTTGAAAGAATGGATGAAAAATTTGTGGGTTCAGTTCACAGGAGAGGGCTGAGGAAATATGGGAGGAATAGACTTTAGAAATAGAGGAATACATAAACACCTGGACAGAGATAAGTTTGGAAGTCAATTTCTAGAAGCTGTCTAACACATGTGAGCACGTAAAACAGATGTTAACCGGATGTGATGCTGTTTGAGTGAATTTAATTTCTTTCTTTATTTCTTTCTTTCTCTTTCCCTCACTTTGTCTTGCCTTTCCTTGTCTTTCTTTTCCCATCTTATGACAGTTTTCTCTGAAAATTAAATGTTAATTTTTGTCATGGAGACTTGAAAACATTCATGAAGGTAGTAAGGGAGCTAGATGAATTTTATTTTATCAAAGACTGACTTCCTGTCTCTTTCCTTTCACATACACACTCGAAGTGTGCAGAAGAGTAAACTTTGATAGCATGACCACATTGAAAGAACGAATGAGTTTTTTGGTTAGTAGATGTAGAACAGTTGAGGTAGCAGGTCCAGTTCATAGGAAAACATGGGAAGAAATGGACCTGAGAAAGACGGGTAAAGAAAGAGTGCATGCCAACATTTAAAGCAGGGGTTAAATAGATGATGACCTACTTTTAAATGAGGAAGTTTCCATTTAAAATATGGGAGAAATGAACTTTAGAGAAAGAGGGATACATAAAAACCTGGACAGAGATAGTTTTTGAAGTCTTTAAAAAAGACTTCAAAATGTTCATGATGGGTGTTGGATGATTTTTGTTTCATCAAAAACTGACTTCCTGTCTCCTTCCTCCTCACATGTACACTCTGTGTCTTTCTCTTTATTGATGTCTTGGAAAAAAAAAAATTTCATACATGCTCAAATGATGCACACGCACACATAAACACAAAATTAACATAATACCTTATAGAGAAATTTTGAATACATGACCCATGTAGATGTTGACCTGCATCAGAAACTCACTTATTGTTATTGCCTTTCTCTTTTTTATTTTATCTTTTCTTTCTTTTAATGTGGTGTGAATCTTCTGCTTTTTAACAAAATTACGCTTTTTTTTTAATTTTTTGTTAATCCAGAAAAGGTGGATTTCTGTCTAAATCAGTAGCTGTGAAATCTCAGCTTTTTATTCAAAATCCACTTTTTTTTTCTTTTTTTTTTATCAGAAAAATCTAATTTTTTTCAAGTCGCTAGGACCTTACCTCCTTATATTTTTGTTGTGATCTTTATTTCTTTCTTCCATCTTTTTCTCTTTTCTGTCTTCATCTTGCCTTGCCTTCCTTTTCCATTTCATGGCAGTTCTCTCTGGAAACTGAAAATGTTAATTTTTCTTTTGCCACAAAGACAAAGACTTCAAAACGATTCATGATGCGGGTAAGGGTTTGGAATGACTGTTGTTGCATCAAAGACTGACTTCCTGTCTCCTTTCCCATTCACAAACAGTGTCTTTCTCTTAATTGGTATATAGGAAAAAAATTGTTTAATTGCTCTCTTAATACGCACTCAAATGATGTACACACATACACACTGAAGTAGTCCATTAATACAATTCCTTATAGAGAAACTTTAAATGCATGACCCATGTAGATGTTGACCTGCATCAGAAATTTGTTATTGCCTTTTTTTATTTACTTATTTAGCTTTTATTTGTTTCTTTGTCAATGCAGTTGGATGGATGATGAAATGTTATCGACAATCACTCCAAAACTCCTCGGACAAAAACCGAACACATACACATTCACCAAACAATTAGCAGAATATTTGTTGTGTAAGGAAGGTTCCGATCTGCCCATAGCAATTGTCCGCCCATCCATTGTTGGAGCAGCTTGGAAGGAACCTCTGCCCGTAAGTAATTGAACTTTTATTTATTTTCTTTTTTTAATCTTTAAAATTTAAGCTTTAAAATGATGACTTTATAGGTTTTCGTGTATGCTGAAAACGAATATCACATTTAAAGTATAAGTAGTTTTCTGGATGTTAAGACATTTTTTTTTTCTACAAAGTGCTACGTTGTCATCGTTTACAATATTTTTTGTTTATTGAATTGTAAGGTGAAAGTACATAATAGTTACAAAAACACCCTCTCCTTCCCATGGTAAGAATGGCTTTCTAAATAACGTTATTTCAGCACTGTAACATAGATGCACAAGTACCAAAACATTTATTCTGGCAGAGTGCATCATCTGTAGTGACTCTTGGAAGGCACGCAGCAATCTTGGGCAAAAATAAACTGGCAGTGGTCACTGAAATTCATTAAGTAATATATTGAAAAAGACAATGTTTTAATATCCGGAGAAACTAATTTTCTGTCCCAGATTTAAATGTGATATTCATTTTCAGCATACCCGAAAACCTTTAAAAGTCGTTATTTTAAAGGTGGTTGTTAAGGTGGAAAGAAAATTTTTTTAAAATACCCCCCCCTTTTTTTTTTTTTTTTTGTTAGATGAGGATTAATAATTTGGATTATTTGGACTACTGTTCTCATAACGTTTTTGTGGTTTACTTTAGCAACAAAGAAACGTAATTTTGTTATTTGTCACCTTTTACCTTTGTTCTCTGTCAAGTAAATATTACATAACGCCTCAACGTAGTATGTATCGCCTTACTCCAAACGAACTGCCCTGTTCTTCAAGTAGCTTGCTTTTATGCAGCCCAAGATCATCTAATTTGCATACGAATGGCGAGAATTTGCGTTAATTTGTGTGATGTATTCTTTACTATACAGCATAATCACGTTGACATACCGGTTCCTGCTGGATCACCGAAGTTAAGCAACGTTGAGCCTGGTCAGTAGTAAATGGGTGACCATTTGGGACTTTCAGGTGCTGTATGTGCTCTCCGCTTATCTCGGCATTGTTTCCAGTCGTCCTGGTCTTCTCCTTGCCACTGGACCCAAACAGTGTTGATTCAGGAGAGGTGTGGTTAGGGATTGCACAAGCCTTGCCTCACAATTACAGGCACAACTGCCCCTACAGGGGTATCTATTGTCTTTCGAGAGGCGTCGGTCGATTCTTTACTTGAGACAACATGAAGAAAGCAGACGAGGATGAATAAGAAAATTACATTCCTTTTTTGCGGACTGTTGTCCTCATCTTCATAGTTGTTGTTTCACCACATTTTGGCAAACTCCTTCTCTGGCCTTCTTCAGAACCCGTGGTGCAGTGAGTCTTTACTGTTCCAGGTGCGCATTATCTGAAGATAGATTTCAATCCTTCACAAGCAGGTAAGAGGATTAATTGGCCAAAACGTGGTGAGACAATAACTGTAGAAGGCAGTAATTACTGGGCATAAGTTATGAGACTAGGTATGAACCCCTACCTCCATCCTCACTGTAAGTTAAATAGTAAGGTAGACAAGATTCTTTAACTTTAGTAAGAACAACTATCCTTGGAAAAGGAAAACTCGTAAATAATACCAGAAATGAAGTAGGTCTCTTACATGCTTGGACCTGCTATAATATATATATATTCCAAGTAAATTTATGTCCACAAGGTATAATCTAATGATTATATAAAAGAGTGCTCAATAATGAATAGAGCTGTATATTTTGTGTAAAATTTTTCATTTATACAGGCATTTTTAGCTGCACATTTGTAGACCTGTTTCAGTTCTAGATGAAAACACTTTCTTTTGGTCCCTCGACAAAGGAGGGATTCGTTCATCTGTCTGTCTGTTCACACTTTTCTCAATAACCACACCTTGGATTTTTAAAACCTAGGAGTCATTTGTAAAAGTAAAACTTCCCCGAAATCATTCCTCTGTTCGTTTGTTTGCACTTTTCTAAATAACCACACCTTGGATTTTTTTTTTTTTTTTTTTTTTGCACTAACATTAGTTATGGTGAAAGTATTTTTCTTTTCTCATGGAGGGGACTCTGCATGCTCGGCTTTTTTTTTAAATCCTAGAAAGGCAGATTTATGCTTAAATTGCTAGGGCTTCCCATAGATGTCATAATTAAGCCAAAGAAAAAAGTTTCTTTCCATGAACAATGTCCGAAAATAAGTTTTGTTTCTTTGAATCTAATGATACTTTTGTTGATAAAATTGACGCTTTGCATTTATAAATACTTTGATGATGTCGGCAGAAATTTTAGTCCACAATTGTTTTCGGAGTGACACTATTCTGGATGTTGACGGTTCAATCCTCGGTGTATGCAATACTGAGAATAAATTTGTGAACTACTTAAGACACCTACCCAGTCGTGGCTGGTGGAACAAGAGCATACTAACCCCGTGGATTAAATGAAGGGTTCTGTTTGAAATTTTGTACAGATTCCATAGTTCGGCAAGATATACTTGAACAAAGTCCGAGATTACATTTGTTGCAAAACAAATAATAATAATAATAATAATAATACAAATATGATTCTGATATCACATGACATTATGGAATACAAATGTTTTTAAAGGTGATGACAAAAAATCATTTATAAAAGGCAAAATGTGTGTGTGCATTTTTTGTATGTCCGGCAAAGACTTTTTTCCGGGGGGGGGGGGGTGTCTTTGTGGAGTTGTTACTTTTTAGAACTTTTTATATACCGTCTAGATCGTAATATCTATGATTTACGAACGCGCATCGCGTCTAGATTTATTTACATCGACTTTTACAAAATAAAGCTTTGGTCAATGTGGGGGGGGAACAAACCCCTTATATCAGACAATTGCTATTCAAATTAGACAATACCCTTTTTATGGGGAGCTGGTCCCCCCCCCCCCTTCCCAACATCTTGAGGAAACAAAACCAGCCAAAGTTGGGTAAACAAATTCAAAAAGATCTGCCTTGCAGTAAGTTAACTGCAGGATTTCTATTTGAGCGCATTAAATTCACGCACCTTTCAATTCAGTTTTTAATCCTAAAATAAATTCAAACGTTTTTCTGTTACTCTCCCTTGCTAGCTTAGCGGGTAACGTGTCAGGTTTTTTTCACTTTATTTTCCACTTTCGATTTAAGGCTTCTGGTTCGATCCTACCTACCTACCAAAACTTTTTTTAATGTTTTTTTTTATTTTGTCATATTTATTTTAATCCATCCCCCCCCACACACACACACACCTCCAAACACCCACACAATGCCAGGCACCCCCGCTAGTGATAAAATATAACTTAAATTTCATTTTTATAAAAAAAATAATGAATAAATAAAATGTTGATGAATTATAATCAAAATAATATTCTTATAGTACTTTGACATGCATCTGACTGGCATCCAAATTGCTTCACAACTAATTTGTAATAGCCAGTTCTGGTTGTTAGTCAAAAATAATCTGCATATGAGCTCTTTTATCTGCATGTACAATACTACGTAACCATTTTTTCATTAACATTTTTTATATTAAGTATGTCATTTCATTTGAAATATCTCAGCAACCAACCATGATTTCTAGGCAACCAACCATGAATTCTAGGCAGCCAACTGTGATTTCTAAGCAACAACTATGTTATCTTTTTTAGAAGTAATAAATGCTTATCACTTCTAAGAGGTCTACTCCTACATTTGTTTCTCTGATAAAAAAAATAACTTAGATGTATGTATTTGATTTGTGCATTTAACAATGAAAAGGCGAGTTTTAACTTGAGTTCAACAAACTAGTGATTGACCGACAATGCCGACCTCATATATATACTAGCAAAAGTACCCATCGTTGACTGGATTCAAAAACAGCCTACAGAAAATGGACTCTGATTTTATGAAAGTATGATAGGTTATGAAAAGGAAGGGTTGTACAAATAGCTTTGAATTTGGGGGTATCAAAACCAAAGCAAAATATGATGAAAGTAAAAATAAAATAGATAAACCTCATAATTTATTATACCACACTGAAACACTTATCACAATATTCTGTGGATCTATATTAAAAAAAAACCTTGTTAAACTTTGTGATATGTTTCCATTTTATGGAGGTCAGGCCCAAACGAACACCCCATAATTTTATTATATCATATTTCTTCAAACTGAAACATAATTATCAAAGTATACTTACGCAGATAGATATGAAAAGTCTTTATTAAAGTTTATGCCAATTTCCATTCTATGGAGGCCAGGCACGAACGCAGAACCCACCATTTTATTATACCATCCCTATTTAAGTTAAAACATACGTATCAAGTATTATGTACATCTATATCAAAAACACTTGTAAACGTTTTTTTTTTTTTTTTAATTTTTTATTTCCATACTTTGTGGACCAGGCGTGTACGCAGACCCCATAATTTTAATGAATCATCATTATGCCAGATCTAACATACCCATTCTTGTGTCTCGATACATCTATCATTAGATGTAATCAGTTTTCTATAATAGTCCCCCATATAGAAGCCTATTTGTGACCAGACACACACACAGACGTTCAGCTTTATATTATAGATATATTATTCATTCGAGTATAATATAACCCTCTCTCTTCTTCTCGTCCGAGGGCCGGGCCGGGCCGCATCCGTCGCTATCCTGGTTCACTGGAGCATACTTGTGATGTACTTCTGACCGTGTTCGTCGCTCCCAGCTCACAGGACCATAGATGCAACCCAGCAGGGCTACATTCTTATTTGTCTAGTGGTAGACCCCTCAAGGGTGACCAGACTCTCACTGGTCACTGGAAAATATCTTCTGCTGCTCAGGGCACACAAAATGTGCATGACCCTAAGTCCATGTGGCAACATCGTCGATTTTGGTCGTCACTCTGGCTTCGTGCTGGATCCAGTCTATCTCTTTCATCATCTGGCGTCAGGGCATACCTGAAATAAACTGCATCTTCATCTCAGGCTGGCAAATCGAGAACAAGGAAAAACTCTGGGACATTTTTATATAACGAAACAAAATAATTATTCATAAATCGTTTTACACTTGTTTAAAAGTCGAGTTCTTGATTCAAGCTTCATGATGCAGGTTGCATACTTAAGTTCCACTAATCAATTTCCCAGCTAAAAACAAGAGCTTTTCAACTTAGCTCTTATGAGGGTTCGCCCCACCCCCACCCCCACCTCAGCCGGGGGTGAGAGTGATGTGTACGTCTCGTTGCCAGTCAGTAAAAAACACTCTGGACTCTGACTCCAAAAAGTCCATCATTTTTATCAAATCAGAAATTCCTCCCTCTGCCTTTTTGGAGTTATTCTTCTCTTTTCCATTATCTTATTCTTTTCCTTCTCTCGTGAACTCATTATTTTATTCTTTTCATTTTCTCTTTCTTTTCTCTCTTCTTCGTCTTTCATGACCATATCTCTCCCTAGGTTCAATTTATTTATCTGTCCAACCAACCCATCACTGGCTTGTGATCTGGCAGTTAAACACAACAGATGGGCTCAACGACAACACCTCCCAGACACCAAAACAGACCTTTTGAACCCAAGTCATTGTACCTTTCAACAAAACATTGTTTCTTTAATAATTTGAATTGTTGTTCTAACCTAAACCATAAAACGACCCTGTATTACTTTTTCGGCCAACTCTAGAATCTCATTATCATATTTATTTATTTATTTCCCATCGAAATATTCACTATTTCTTCTCTCATTGAAATATTTACTCTTTTCTGTGGACAGGAATCTCATAAACATCTATTTTTCCTCTCCCATCTTCTCTTCATCTATTTGAAAAGCAAGATCATCTGGTGTTGCCAGGGATCTCGTCATACGAGGATAAAAAGTTACATTTGGTCGCTACAAACAGTCATCTGTTTCAGTCAATGAGACTTCATCAGGCAACCCTGAACCATTCGATGCCATAGAAAAAAAAGCCTTTTTCTATGCCGTCGAATGGTTCAGGGTCGCCTGACGAAGTCTCATTGACTGAAACAGATGACTTTTTCTAGTTACTAAATGTAACTGTTTACCCTCGAATAAATGAAAAAATATTTTGCTCTTGTTATCGAGCACTATCTAACAACCTCATATTCATTAGATCCTATTTTTGTAACCTCTCAAACCTGAATTATATATACACTGCATATCAAATTATTAACGAGTTTACATTTTTTTTAAATATTTAAGGAACAAGTGAATAAAAATCCATGAGACTTTCAGAAAGTGCTTACGATACTATTCAGCTCTCTAGTCAGAAAATAAAAGTATTTAAAGTAGTATTCGTAAAACTACGGCAGAATACAGGAACATCTGGTGATTTCAGTGTGTCAAGTTATTAACGAGGTGGAGAAAATACACAATTTACCCATAACTTGTTTATTGAAATAATTTTCAAACATTAAATAAACTAGGAAAAATGCTTAGAACACAATAACTTCATAGCAGTTTCTATGTTGACATAATTAGTAGGGGGTATGTGATCCTTTTTTATGAATGACTTGTAAAAAACGTTGGTCCACAGAATTAGTCAAATTTGTGATTTCGTCAACAGTTATGCCTTGCAATACCTCTTGGAGAGCATCCCACAACTCATCTTTGCTCTTAAATTGGCATCCACTTACATAGAGGAGTCGCTTCATGATACTCCAAAGGTTCTCAATTGGGTTCAAATCTGGTGAATTTGCAAGCCACTCCACCTTCCATAGTCCAGAGAATCCCAGTTGTTGCAAATACTCTTTGCCATCATTATCCTGAATAAATGCAGGACAATGCTCCCTCGCATGCAGCAAACAAAAGCAAAGAGTATTTGCATAATGGTTCTTCTGAACGTCAACCTTTGCTTCTTCAACCATGGTTCAAAGTGCTCCTTAAGAAATGCTATGTAAACATTTGACCTCATTTTTACACCCTCTGGGACTCTCCATGGCCAACTAAATTACCTTCGATAATCCCTGCCCAAATCATTATCCCACCACCACCTTATTGACGCCTTTAACGCTGATGACGATGTCGTTCAACTAGGACCCATCCCTTGCTCCAGCCATCTGGGCCATCAAGAGTAACACGCACTTCGTCTATGAACAAAACTTTAGAAAAATCCGTTTTCATGTTGTCCTCTGTCCATTTCAATCGGTTTTGTATGTGATGTTGCTTTAATGGAGGCTTTGTCACAGGCTTAACAGACTTTGCCACTTCTTTCAGAAGGCAACAACGGGTACTTTTTGAGACATTCTTCAATCTAGCTTGATCAAAAACTTTGCGACTTGTCTGTCCAGGGTTCTTAACAACTTCACGTTTAATTTGGAGTAGAGAACGGCGTAAAACAACTAGACTTACCTTTATCAGCTCTCTTACGTACCTTTGTAGGTTCCTTGACAAAGTTCTTCAGTTTGATGGTATCTTGCTATCATTTTTAATATTTTGAGGGTAGTTTTACCTTTTGCTAGCTGTTCTGTAATAGTACTCTTTTCAGAACTACTCAAACCACCTTTACGACCCATTTTTATTGACAAAACAAACTGCCTTGTTAATAATGTGACACACCTCAAATATTGTGAATTCGGCAATATTATTACTATTACAATGGCAAGTTGTTTACATTGTGCGGGACAGTACGAAAATTTCACAGTACACACAGCTTAGCATTGCGAACGTTTCCAAAGCTTTTGGTACACAATTACCGGTAAGTTTCTGAAACTGATAAAAAAATGTTATTTCATTAATAATTTGACACGCAGTGTATATAATCCAGATAAGTATGGTCCATAGGATATAATCCAATGTTTATATAAAAGAAAGTGCTCAAAAATGAATAGAGTTGTATATTTAGTGTAAAATTTTAGTATACAAACATTTTTGACTTCCCATTTGTAGACATGTTTCAGTTCTAGATGAAAACAGAAAACATTTTCTTACCCTGCTGTTTAAAATAGTTGCAAAAAAAATTTGCATAAAGTTTTATACCATATATATTAATACCTCAATATCTAAAATCTAAAAAGGAAATGTAAGTATTCATATTAATAGTTATAGATTAGATAGACTTTCATAAAAATGCTCAATATTTAAGATAGAGCATCAATATATGAGAGGAGTTAAAATTATGCAAATCATGATTTACAAACATTTATTGTTCATAAAACAAGGAATACAAGGTAAACTGAACTATTTCTTTATTCTATGGAGTTTCAAAAAATTTGTCTTTATCAGAAAGCCATCAATGTTCTATAAAATATTTTTTTCTGAAGAAAAAAAAAAGCACAATTTTTTTAAACTCCATGGAATAAGAAAATAATTTACTTTATCTTGTATTCCTTATGAACAATAAAAGTTTGTAAATCATATATATATATATATATATATATATATAATTAGACTACCCATGACTGACCCGTTGGGTCAGTATATCATATTAGCTATGAAATTAATGTATGAGCGTGACACTTGTGACGTAAAGAAAATAGTTTTTTGCGACATAACAGAAACATTTCTATGAAAGTATATAAAAATGAAAAAAGAATATATAGATTTGTATGAGTTGTTCTGCTTACAATTGTTTATTTTTGAAAAAAATACAGCTGTTAAATTATAAGTGGTTGGCCATACTTATAGGTAAATGTGAACTGAACAGATACCATAATTCTTAGTTAAATTCAAATTTTGATATATCTTTTAATTTAAACGCGAGAAAAAAAAAGGGCGCTGAAAATGTACACAGTAAAACAATACATTTTATTGTCGCATTGAATATTTATTTGTAACGCAAATTAAAAAAACATTTTCGGGGTTATTTATTTATGTTGGTAGAGTAGAAGAAAATGTATGAATGCTTTTAAGATAGGTGTATTCAAAAAAATGGAGAATAAATTTTAAAAAAAAAAGGAAGGCAGTGGGTAAATCGGCGTTGTAAAATGTTCTTATGGTTGTCAACGGGTTAAAGTAGATTTATTTGTAAGAAAATTGCGTTAAAATAACTTAAACGTAATATGGAACTGAACGATGTAAAAAAAATGCAGAAAGTATTAACAATTGTTTATTTGGATAATTTAAACGCAAAAAAAAACCCAAAACAACTGGGACGTTGAAAACATATGCAGTAAAACAATACGTTTTATTGTCGCGTTGATTGTTTATGTACACATGTGCAACCGGAAGTTGTAAACCGGATGTTGGGTTATAACACCTGTTACAAGGTCATTTGAGTTTTATAATTATATAGATTTCTGTAGAAATATAATATATACCAATCCTTATTTAAAAAGCTCAATGTAATTACAGAGCAATATAGTATATATCTACAGAGGTTTTCACTGTGTCGCATCTTTTCAGTGCTGCTAGACTAGCACCCATTCCAAACCAGGGTTCGAACCTGAAACCATCTAGTTGATAGTAGGCAATTCTACTCTCTGGCCCACAAATGATATCAAATACTTATTTATATAAAAATTTGATTGCTGCTTTTAGTGTTTGATTTGTTTGTTTATTTACAGAAAAAAAAATAGCATCACATTACGTTAAACAAGCAGCAGGTGAAATCACTGTATGCCAGTGCTCTCCCGGGGGGGGGGGGGGGGGGTCTTAAATAGACAGTTTTGCGGTATTACAGCTCTTTATGTTGTATATTGGTTTATATTGGAGGAGATAATATATTAAAACGTGTCATGTGTTATCTAGTGGATGTAAGATATTGTTCTTTTAACAGACAGATAATAAACGTATAAATCGTGTGTATGTTGTTAGCCAGAGGACATGATATTGACGTGTAAACCGAGTCATGTTGTATCAGACTTATCACATGGGATATTTTTACAGTTGTCTCAAATGGTTTTCACAGGATCTGCAGTTTCTACATTTTCTATTCTTACAGCATGCTCCTAGCTGTCTGTCCACCCTTGTCTAGACGTCTGTCTGCTCTGGTGGTCAATCCTCAACTCTCTGAATCTCTCCCAAACTAACTACATCACGTGTTCTCTTACGTCACCTAATTACGTGTCTCATACCAA
Organism: Euprymna scolopes; assembly: GCF_053919585.1. NCBI lineage: Eukaryota > Metazoa > Mollusca > Cephalopoda > Sepiida > Sepiolidae > Euprymna > Euprymna scolopes. The sequence continues at coordinate 15,957,558 of NC_136522.1, read as the reverse complement.
TCTAATCCACCTAGTTATTTGTTTGTTCAAAACCCCAAAATAATGTTTACATATATTTTCTATTTTCACATTCTTTTTGCGATTCACATGTCAATCATTTCTTTCGCAATTTAATTGTTTATTCTTCTAATCATAATAACTGATCCAGCGAGCATCCGTCGCTCAAATCAATTAACAAGAATAGAATAACAATAATAATAATGTTTTGACCATTGCTCCCGCTTGCCACAGTTAACAGATACTACGCTATGATCACAGCCTAAGGGGTCATAACATTACATTTAGTATGGCTGGAGGGGGACAACTGATTAAATGAGTGAGAATGAGATAGATACAAAGAGAGAGCAAAACAAGTTTGAAATACATTGGAACACTTGATGGAAATGGTTAAAGATAAAAATGTATCGGCATTAGTTGCCTGGTGGAGAGAGAGGTAAAGATATTAAGTTTGGTTGATAGATCGTTAAATAATCAAACATTATGATATCAGAAATGCCAGGTTAGTCTGTGTGATATATATTAATTTATTTTTATTCTAATTTTTATTAGTTGTTGTTTTTCATCTTTTATTGGTTGGTTGTTTATTCACAACGTTTCGGCCAACTATTCCTCTGGCCTTCGTCAGGTGGTAACCCCGACGGATAGGAACTTCGAATCTCCTAACTGCATTCTCAGCAATCACCTGACGAAGGCCAGAGGAATAGTTGGCCGAAACGTTGTGAATAAACAAACAACCAATAAAAGATGAAAAACAACAACTAATAAAGATGAGAATAATAGTCCGAAATAAAAATAAATTAATATATATAATGCTCATCTCAAAAATGAATTCCAATTAAGGAATAATATATATATCTGTGTGCGATATGTTGCAATAAATTACATATTATCATCACAATTGTTTGCTTTTCATTTTTATCACGGGTTTTAGAGGCTTTTTAAAAACCGGTACTGTTCAAACTGATTCGTTTTTGTTTTTTTAATTTTTAATTTTCTAATTAAATTTTTTTTTTTTTTTTTTTTTTTTTTTTTACATTAAAAATGATTCAGCTTATTTGCATGTTAGTGTCATTTCGAGCAGAACATTTCAATATTACAACTATATTTTTGCTGTTGTGGTGCGCGTGTATATTTTTAAAAATAATTTCAACATTAATTATTTTCAAGATGAAAAAAAATTGTAAGATTTTTATTTGACATTGAAATGATTCCATTTATTTATGTGTTGGTGTCTTTTCGAGCAGATCACTTGGATAAAAACATGTTTTGTTGTATTTGTTTTTTTAAACTGTCCTTGCTTCAAATAATTTTTTCTTGTTTTAAACAAAGTGGATGGATGAATACAGTTACGTTTTTTTTCTTTTTTTAAGATGGTGGGTGTGTGTGAAAATAGTTTCAACCTGCTAAAATTATTTTGAGAAAAGAATTAAATCGAATTACAATTTATTGTTGCCAACAATATTCTGCAACAATCCACCAAATGAACTGACCAATCATAAGCAAATATTTATGCCATTTATTATATAAAAAACAATTGTTTGTGTGTGTATGTTCAGCTAAAACTACAAAACAAGCACCCACAAAGTTGGTATATTCTTAATAAGTGTTGTCCTGGATGAATAATATCTAAAATTTGAAGAAAAAAAATTTTTTTTTTTAATTCTTTGCCCCAAAACTTGCACAGATTTTGCGAAAGTCGATTTTCCGGACATTTTATTTATTAAAATGCAGTATCTGACTTTTTGTTTAATCAAGGAATTACTTTTATCGAGTTAAAACTGACGTGCTATCCCCGTGAATTGAATAAAGATTATCAAGTTCGGCAAAGTGCACCTAAAAGAGGTGAGAGGTCACATTGTTTGAATGAATTAATGCCTCTGTTCAGTCTCGAAAGACAAAGGATACCCCCTGTAGGGCCAACTGCACGTGTAATTGTGAGGCAAGGGTTGTGCAATCCCTAACCACACCTCTCCTGACTTGGCACTGCTTAAGCTCAGTGGCATGGGGAAGTTCTGGATGACTGGAAACAATGCTGAGATAAGCAGTGAGCATATACAGCACCTGAAAATGGTCACCCATTTGGTATTGGCCAGGCTCATTGTTGCTTAACTTTGGTGATCTGATGGGAACTGGTGTGTCAAATGTGATTATACTGTATATATATTGTTCGAAACATTGTGGAAATAATACTCAAGATGAGCACAGTATTCTGAATAATAAACAGGATTGTAAGTTCGGTATAATATGACACGTTATTGAATACAATGTTTTTAAGTTTGCTGAAGACAAAATAGTAAAAAAAATATGACTTAAATTTGATTTTTATAAAAATACTAGGGGGGAGGGTACCTGGCGTTGCCTGGGTGTTTAGAGGTGTTTGTGTCTGGTTTAAAATTAAAAAAAAAAGTTTTGGTAGGTAAGTATGAAGGATCGAACCCAAACCCTTGAGGCAAAGTTGGAAATTAAAGTGTGAAAAAAAACGTGTGACGTTAACCACTGGGCGACCACGAAATACTAACGGAAACGCGTTTGAATTTATTTAACTATTTAGAATTGGCAGGTGCACGTTTTAATGACTTAATGAGATCAACTTTGACTGCGGGGCAGTTTTTATTTACTGCGGGAACATTTTTTTTTTTTTTTTTTTTTTTTTTACCCAAGATGGGGGGGGGGCAGCTTCCCATAACAAGGGGATTGTCCAAATTGAATAGCAATTGTCTGATATAAGGAGAAACTCCACATTGATCAAAGCTGATTGCTTTTGGACGTTCCCGGCGATCGCACCGGGAACGATGTCTTAAGCTCCGTTTCGCTTTTATTATTATACGAAAAAGCTTAATGCACATGTGGTGATCGAAAATTGTTGAATATTTATCTTTTTCAAAATCAGGCAAATTAAATAGACAGGCGACCACGGTTGTTAACTCGTAGATATTATCATTTAGGCGCGATATTAAAAGTTCTAAGAAGTTGTGAGGTGACCGATCAGTTCTCAGAAAAAAGCCTTTCTGGGACACACACACAAACATTTTTGCTTTTATAATTATAGATGAGCGAAGATAAATTATAAATTAAAATGACAATAATATTATGTTCATTTCACATGGTCTAACTTGCATCCAAATTGCTTTACAACCAATTTGTCATAACCAATTGCAGTTATAATAATTATGGTCATTTAACATTACCCGACTCGACCCAAATCTAAATCATTTGCCGACCAATTTGTCGTAATCAACTGTGGTTATTGGTCAATGATGACCTGTGTATGACATCTTCTATCCTTATGAGTAATGCTGGGTGACCTTTCTACCATTGACTGTTTTATTTTTTGTTATAAATTGTCATTCCATTTTAAATGACCTCAAGACTGAATAGAATGTTTTCTAGGCAGCAAAGAATCTTATCTTTTTATTAGTAACTAAAGTGTAATTGTTGAACTCGGGTAATCTTTCTGTAGAATGTGAGAGTTTGTTCGAATGTAACCCTTTATTTGATCCAGGTGGGTAGTATGGTCTCGTTCTATCAGCGTTTTACTTATCAAGGCCCGGAAGCCACTCAGGGATAAGGGTTATTGCAAGTACAGTACGTTAGTGTGGAGATTTAATGAAGTGTTTACTAAAGGGGGCGGTTCATTAGGAATTTGTTAACGTTGGACTTGAAGACATCCAGGTTGCAGTCAGGTGGGAAGCAGGCAGACGGAACAGAGTTCCACAGGTGTGCAGTTCTAAGAAAGAAGCTTTGTTCATGGAATTTACGTTTTGATTTAGGCACAGATAGAGTGGGGAAAATTTTTGACAGTGGATTCAGCTAGACGGATGTTTTTCGTGAAAGATTGGCGAGGGGGGACCAGAGATTGGAGTTCAGACAAGCACCTGCCATGGAAATAACGATAAAACAAGGATAGGCTCGCAACGTCTCTTCTGTGGGAGAGAGGTTGCAGGGTAGAGAAAAGGGCATCCCCCACTAAGCCACAAAGTCTATTTTGTACTCTGTCAAGGCAGGATAGGCTGTTTTTAGCAGCTCTTGCCCAGATATGGCAACAGTATTCCATCCTTGGACGTACTTGGCTTTTATATAGATAGAGAATTGCATCAGTAGTGAGATATCTTCTGGAGCGGTAGAAGGATCCCACCATCTTTCCAGCGACCTTGGCAACAGACTTGATGTACGTGTTCCATTTCAGATCAGGAGTAAAGGTCAAACCCAGAAGCTTGTCAAAACATGGGGCTTCTCCTAGACGAGAGCCATCCATTTCAATTGATGCCAGATGGGGATCAGAGCGTTGATGATGTAAAGATAGGAATTTGGTTTTAGATGCATTAAAGGTAACCAGCCACGTCTTCCCCCACTGAACCACACGCTTGAGATCAGAGGAGAGAGAATCAGAGAGAACTCTGTCATTTACAGCCTTTGATGTGTTGCTGTAGATGGTCGTGTCATCAGCATAGATGTCAACAAATGATTTAAGTATGTGTTTAGGGAGATCATTGATGTAGATCAGGAAGAGAGTTGGGCCCAGGATTGACCCTTGAGGGACTCCAGCATTAATACTGCAGGCCTCTGATTTTTGTCCATTGACCACTACTCTTATGAACCTATTGGAGAGAAATGATTTAATGATTGAGAAAACATTTCCAGTTATACCGTAGCTGGAAATCTTGTGAAGTAGGCCCTTATGCCATACCTTGTCAAAGGCCTTTAATATGTCAAGGGCAATTGCTCTAGAAAGGAAACCTTTGTAAAGAGATTCACTAATCCTGTGGGATATGACCGTCAGCACATCTGCGGTAGATCTTGCAGAGCGGAAACCATATTGTGTGTCACTAAGAAGGTTATTCCTGCTGAGGTGGTTGACTATTTCTCTATTTAATATGGATTTCAGCAACTTACTCATAACACACAGGAGACTTATTGGTCTGTACTGAGAGGGAGATGACTTATCACCTGAATTCTTAAATACAGGGCATACTGATGAGGTTTTCCAGGGAGTCGGAAAGCACTTCTTCTTAAGGCAACTCTTAAACAGTTTCGTAAGTATGGTAGCAAGTTCTAGTTGAAGCTTTTTTAACACTATAATTGGATGCCTTTGTAGCGAGAGGTTAAATCACATTCTAGACTTCAAAAGCGAAAAAGAATGCATAAAATATTTTAGCCAAAATACACAGGCGTTTGATCTACGATGGCCGGAATCATAGTGGTACAGTAGCCGGAGGGGTGGGGATTTCACACCCGCAATTGGCAAAACTATGAGCCAAGGTTGATCTGTGAGTTTTGACAAGTTGAAAAAAAAAGTCGGGTTGTTTTTGATCTAAGAGAAAAACACGCAGTGACTCGGCATTATGGTTTAGAACAAAGGATAGGAAAAAATGAATTGTCCGAAATTTCAAAACAATAAGATAACGTATCGAGAATTGTCATTTGGTGAATCAGGTCGACCGAAAATGTAAGTTATGAAATATTTTTGCTCAGATGGGAAAATGTGTTGTCCGATAAGTTCAAAGCGACAAATGCATTCTTGGTCTTTTGACGTAAACAAAATGTCTGATATAAGGGAATGGCCGACAACCAGAACTTAATTCAAAGATAAACTAAAATTCCTTTGAATTATCAAAGCGAAAAGTGAGATCAATAGATAATTTTAAAACAAATAAAATCGCGTGATTTGCTTTAAGTCAAAGGAAAAATAATTTTCCTGGATATGAAAAAATTCCATTAGTAAGCCAGGGAGGAGTTAATTAATACAACGTGTAAGTTGGGCGTTGATTAAGGGAGGAGTCAATCCAATTTTGGAAATGGACCAATGAAAAAGGGCCCTGTCGAAGTATAATCAACCAATGAGAAAATGCCCCGTCGAATTATAATCAAGCAATTTGATTGGTCGATTACGAACATGGGTGTCGTCATCATTCCATAATTGTATTATAAAAGAAATGAAAAATCAAAGATTAAGTCAGAGTAAGAAGAACAGAAAAGAAGAAGAGAGAGTCCGGAATCAGAGTCAAAGTCGAGTTGTTCGTCTCGGCAGAATCACCTCTCTCTCTCTCACCCTCGCTTGTTGCCTGATAACTCAACGCTTATAACGTGTCGATTACTTAACGAGAATTACGCAAAGTTCGCGATACCGACCAGGTATTTCAACAGAAGCTCAGTTGTAGAACTAACTGCTTGCTTGAATTAATTGTCAACTATATGTATATGCTGTAAATACTTCTTTTATGAATTTCCGAAATATATATTATATTAACCAACCTCCGGAGTTTTGTTGCTGATGTGCGTTGATCCCTATATTTGTATATTTCTTTATTTGCCATTTGTGACACCGTATCCGTCAACGAACACCCAGAATAACTAGACGATCCACGTGAACAGGCCTTGAGGACCGAGCATCCGAGAAGAATCCCCAACGCCTTAACGAAGAACTCACTGAGTGACGCGACGTTCTAACGGTTGGCAGACCTGGTTGCCCAGTCGACATATCATAACTGTACCGACCAGGGTGCAGATCATAACTGGGCCACGATCAGGGGTCAAGGGCGTGTAAGACCATGTTCCAAGGTCACATGGGGAGTTGATGGCCTTCATCGCATAGGGTAGAATTAGCTGCAAAGTTCTTTGCAAATAGTTTGGCCTTGTCTGATGCTGACGAGATGACCTCTGGTCCATTGATAATGCTTGGGATAGAATGTACACTTCTGTTCAGGATCCTATTTATTTGCCAAAACTGGTGGGAACCAAGCTGCTGATCAGCTACTTTGTATTTAACAGACTGGGCATATAGCTCTCTTGCATTTTTTATTATTCTTTTACGGTGGTTGCTGGCGTTCCTGAAAGCAGCTTTAGTCTCAGTGCATCTATTACGTTGGTAGTTATGGGAAAAGTGATTTCTGTGCGCGATAGCAGCAGCACATTCTGGGGAGAACCATGGCTGGCTGTTAGGTTTTTGTTAGAATTTTTTAGATGGTATGAATCGGTCTATGCCTACAATTAACCATTCGGTCAGATCTGATACTATAGAGGACACCTCATTTTTAAACATGGAATGCAGAGGTAAATCAGATATGAATGTACGGAAGCTATCCCAGTCAGCCATAGAGTATCGGTATACAGTACGGTGGAGGGGTACGTCTGGGGACTTATTACATTTCATTTTTATCTTAACTGATACGACGGAGTGGTCAGAGGATCCTAGAGGAGAATGAACGGAACATGAACATAGCTCAGGGGAAGTTGAGAGAAAAAGGTCTAGGAGGCTTGCATATTGACCGGGTGTATCGGGCACACGGGTGGGTTCGCGAACAATCTGAGTGAGGTCATAAGCAATGGCAAAATCATGACAAAACCTCCCCTCATCGTCTGTCTTATTTGAATGGGTCAACCATTCCACGTTATGGACATTGAAATCACGACAGATGTGGATGTTAGCCGAGGGATTTGCAGACAGGATGGGTCTGTTTTCTCAGATATACTCTTAAAGATAGTAACTCCGCTGTTATGGGGCCGATAGAGGACAGATATAAATGCAGTGGTGTAAGCAAATGCAACCCGGAAGCACATATAGAGTAAATTAGGATTTTCTCTAGAGATATCCCTGCCACACGGGAAGCCATCTTTAATGTATGCACATATTCCATGCCCATGGCGATCTTGGGGGTCAGATTTAGCTGTTAAGTTAGAGTATCTGTTAATTATGAACTCCTCTAGGGAAATGGTCGACCCTATTCCAGTTTCGCTTAGAAAGAATATGTCCGGTTTCGTCTCCTGTAATTGGGTTTCAACCTCTGGAAGGCTGGAACGTAGACCCCTGATGTTGGAGACCTGGTAGTAGGGGTCTACGTTGGAAGATGGGGTTCTAGGTTTATTATTTATCCATTACTCCACATAATCAATGTTCATCTCAAAAATTCAGAATAAGAAGTCAAGTTTGTTAGTCCCTCGACAAATGCGGGATTGGACCTAGTAATTCACTTCCGTTAGTCCGTTCATTTATTCGCACTTTTCTCAATAATCACACGGATTTTTTTTTAAAGTTTTGCACAAACATTAGTCATGGTGAAAGTAAATTTTTGTCAGAACAGATTTTCCTGGATAACTCTGGTTGTCCTCACTTAGGAGGCATTACAGGGTAAAATTATCCCCAAATCATTCGGCTGTTTGTTCGTTCACACTTTTCTCATTAACCACGCCTTGGATTTTTTTTGAAATTTTGGACAAACATTAGTCATGGTGAAAGTAAATTTTTCACTCGTGGGGTGACCCTGCATGCTTGGCATGTTTTTAATGTATTAACTGGAGTTTGTTTACTTTCAGCCAGCATTTGTTAATGGAATAAAATACAAACATTTCTCTGTATAGCGTACACAGTTGGATTAAATTTGATTCATACCAATCGATGATCCGTCCGAGTAGGTCATTGTAGTTTTTTGTGGTAATCTTCTGTCAGGCTGATGTATCTGTCCTGCGTAATTTTAGGAGGTTCACCGTTTCAGTTTTTACCTTCTCTCTTTGAGAAGGGGTTGGTTTATTGCCAATTATCTGAGGCTTCCTTACTGAGGAATGCTGATGGGACTGCTCAGACATTTTTTGTGGGGACAGAGTGCATTACTTTTTATGCACTAGCCTACCATCCCCAGCGTCCGGCTTTGTGCCACATCTTCAGTTGCAAGAGGGAGTATAAATATTTACATGCAATATGTATATGTTATACTACTACTTCTCAGCTTTACTCGTGTATTGAGGACAGTTGAAGTAAATGCTGAAACAACAAAAACGATTTCAGAATGAGGCCAGTACAAAAATGAACATAGTCTATACAACTATAAAAGTGAGAATGTGTGTGTCTGTGTGAGGATACTTCTCAACCTATAGACTCAGCAAATTTTTGATCTACAGATTTGAAATTTGGCATATGTGATATTCAGACATGTGAAAAACTTTTTAATCCGTTTTCATCCAGAAAAAAAGGGCTGCTAATGGTGTGATACTATAAAGTGGACCTGAGTCAATAAGTGCTGGGGGGGGTACAATAGGAAACAATAGATAGGAAGTAACAAACAATGAATCTCTAGGGATTTTTAGATCGAGCTTTTTAGAGTGGACATGACAATAGAAACCTACAGATAAAACAGGGAAGGGCAGCTTCTGGTAGCCGGAGTGGGGTGAGGGGGGGGTGACCTCAGATACCAATGTAGAGGAGACAGTTAGTTGACAACTAGATGCCGTCGCTGCAGATGGAAGTTGGACGGTTTTAGAGTTGACTGTGAAACAGAAATAGAGACGAATGTAACATTGATAGAACGGAGAGAAGACACACACACACACACACACACACACACACACAAGTCCAACAGTCAATTATATGCGAACATTGGCGTTGGTGTTTTTCCTTTCTTTGTTCCACGATTTATTATATTTCTACTTTTGTGAAACCATGTATGTTCCCATCGACAGTCGCCAGCAACAAAATGACGATCCGGTCATAAGAGGAATAGTCGAACGAAAAATCCACAATACACGACGTTGGGAGTCTGCGATCTGTCGGGGCCGTGTACGTCTAGTCACAATGGGTCAAAATTGATAAATTGGTACGTTAGAGGCCATTGGATTTTCAACTGTTTCCCGAATGCGCATGCATAAATGGTTCACATTACAGATTCATTATGTTAAAAATAAGTAGGTTTGAAAACACCTTTATCGATTGTGTCAAGCTGGCTTAATGGTTACCGTACTTGACTCATTGTCTTTAGGTTTTGATTTCAATATCAGCCGAAGTATTTTTTTTTTTTTCTTTTTACTTACAAGAAGTTAACAGTTTAGAAAAAAATATAATACTCGCACGCACATGTTTCAGTTTTTGTATGAATTAAAATTACGTCTGGGCAACGCCGTGCTGTCTGCTAGTACTAAAATATATTAAAATATTTTGCAAAGAAAAGGACATTATTGAAAAATATACAATAAAAAAATTAACAAAATTATAACAAAAACACAATTAGACTTTTTTGATAGTCACCTGCAAGAATTCCTGTAGTCAATCAAAGCCAACTATTTTGGAAATATTATGTAATGAATACGTTTTTTTTTTTTTAATGTTTGAAAATTTTACTTTGATTTCAATAATTTTATTTTTATACTTTCATAAACATATCTTTATTATATAAATTCAAATAAAAAACTTTTTAAAATTAAAAAAACAAACTTTTTTTTAATTTCATAAACATTTTTATAAAATTTCAAATAAAAACTTATTTCTTTAATTTTGTTATTAAAACATGCAAATAAAGACTAATTGTGTTATTTTTATTTGTTAATTTTTATTGTATATTTTTCAATAATGTCCCTTTTCTTATATTTTATTTCAAACAAATTGTTTCACGATAGAAATACTGAAGGACAATAAAAGTGAAGGAACCGATTTGTTTTGCCACCGCTTCTGGTAGCACTATGCCGGAAGTTAGGGAGTACGTTAGCTGACTATAACCAGATATTTTTCTTTTACCACAAGCAGATATTCATATCTCCTTGTATAATATTGCTTGAGGAGTAATGTTGTTAAATTATAAGTTGTAGGCTAAATGGATAGTGAGGTCTCTCTGTAGTTGTCAGTAGCAATCATAAGTGTTGATCTTTTTTCTCTTTGTGGTTGGAATAATGGAAACAATTAAAAAGAACATCAATTGACTCCATTATTTGCTCTGGGATTTGCTTTACGTTTTACAGCAGTTTACAGCTAGCAAGTACATTGAGATGAACTTCATCCCCCAAAGGGAGAATCAATCTTACTTGTCGCCACACATTTCCTCTCTTGACGTAACTTTTGGTACACATCAGACTTATCACAAACTTATCCTTTAATGAAAATTTTGTTTTTCGTATTCTGGTCTTATGTTGAATCTTTCTATTTTCATATATTTTTTTTTTTTTATATCCACATCTCATAATGTCATGATAGATATAAAAATATATCTATTTAGAGAGCTTTACGTTGTAGGTGAAACGGTCTCATTTGCAAGTGATCCCCCCCTTCCCAAGTGTCAACTAGAAATAATAAAACGCTTATCTTTTGGCGATTGTATTTCTTTCCCTGACAAGTTTCCAAAACTCATTACTGAATGAAAAATGTCTTTTCAACCTTTTTTTTTTAATTTTTTTTTTATAATAAAACAAACAGAATCAAATTATTTAAATAATAAAAGTTTAGAACAATAGACTCTTTCTTTTTTCTTAATGAAGGTTGTTTTAAAATTACATTTGCAGAAATTTGAATCTTTATACTTTCAAGTCTCAACATAAAATTTGGTTCATATTTAGAATTACACTTATTTAAAAAATGTGCAAAAAAATCCTTATGATGTATGTACTCATCATGAAACGAAGATGTCATATTCCAAAAATCAGATGGTTTTGGCTAGTAACTTTTCTATTTGGTTAATAAACAAAAATATTTGGTTGTCAAAGGTCAACAAAAAATAAATTTGTCCGTAGAACCCTGACTTAAATTTTTTTTATTTTTATTTTTTTTTTTTTTTGTAATATTGAGTTTTTTCATCCCAATATGGAGAGGTACTATTCAAGAATTGGAAGTTTAATTCAAATTTTCTTTATAGCTGGCATCTGCTTGACAGTGACTCATGTAAAATGTTGAATATTTAAAATATTAATGAATTCTGCAAACAATCAGCAACTGTTTGGTTGAGTTTTAATAGCTATTTCCTTATTCATCAGTTGACTCATTATTTTAAGACCTTCTTTAACTGTCACATGATCTTGTTTGACCAATCACAGCTCGTCTTTTTCACCCATCTTTTATTTTCTAATAATAGTTATGAATTTTTAAACACTGCTGCTAGAAATGACTGTAATCTGGGCTAGATTTAGTTTCATGTAAAAGAGGTAAAAAGAAGATAGATGCCCTTTGTGAAAATTCAAATACATTCAATTTTTGAGAAATTTGGACAATAGATATCGCACATCAATAAGTATTCTCTAATTTTTTAAAGGGTATTTTAAAAGCGTTTTAGAGGGTATAATCTCGTATTTGAAAATTCAAATATTTGACTTGCATTAAATTTGATCCATAGTCATTAGACAGCAATTTAAGAAAGATTCCTTGAATTTCGATTTCTTAAGACCCTTTAAATTTTAGTTATTTTCTAGAATCAAAATCATGAATTTTGATCAAAAGTATAATAACATTAACATAAGATTTAATATCATATTTTTTATTTAAATATTCATAAGAGGGGCACAAAAGTGATGCAAAACTTTTCTCTTCTGGAAATAAATTTTATCGGTCCTAAGATGTGTATTCTTCTAGTTGAGTATATATAAAAATCAATGCTCAACAGCAGCTGACTGAAGTATTAGTATTGTTACACCGTTAAATATTTTTTTTTTTAAGTCAGTTTAATTATAAAAATCATAGGTAAGTTGTGAAACCTTGAAAAATGTATACTGTCATTTTTTATGGCACTGGTTATATATATATATATATATATATATATATATATATATATATATATATATAAAGCTGTGTGTTTCTGGTCACAAATAGGCTCCTATATGGTTGACTATTTTAAAAAACTGATTACATATAATGATAGAAGATGTATCGAGACACAGGAATGGGTATGTTTGATCTGGCAGAACGGTGGTTCATTAAAATTATGGGGTCTGCATTCATGCCTGGTCCACAAAGTATGGAAATAAAAAATTAAAAAAAAATGTTTACAAGTGTTTTTGATATGGATGTACATAAGAATACTTTGATAAGTATGTTTTAACTTAAATAGGGATGGTATAATAAAATTGTGGAGTCTGCGTTCGCACCTGGCCTCCATAGAATGAAAATAGGCACAAACTTTAATAAATCTGCGTAAGTTTCAGTTTGAAGAAATATGGTATAATAAAATTATGGGGTGTTCGTTTGTGCCTGACCTCCATAGAATGGAAATATGTCACAAAGTTTAACAAGGTTTTTTTAATATAGATCCACAGAATATTGTGATAAGTGTTTCAGTGTGAACAGGTATGGTATAATAAATTATGAGGTTTATCTATCTTATTTTTACTTTCATCATATTTTGATTTGGTTTTAATACCCCCAAATTTGAAGCTATCTCTTTACAACCCTTCCTTTTAATAACCTATCATACTTTCATAAATCAGAGTCCATTTTCTGTAGGCTGTTTTTGAACCCAGTCAACGACTGGTACTTTTGCTAGTGTGTATATATATATGTATATATATATATATATACATATATATGTGTATATATATGTGTGTGTTTACACACACACACCTGTCACATTTCATCTTCGCTGATGATAAAGTACTGATAACTCTCCTCTGGAACTAAGCAAATTGGTTGGCCTCAATATGCATCTTGGCAAGACCAAGGTGATATTAAACCAGCACGCTGCCAAGTCATCAATAATCGTTGATCTGGAACTGCTAACAAACAAGAATTATTGACATCAAAACATCCAAACACTGATGGGTGGGGCACATAGCCAGACAACATGACAACAGATGGTCCATCAGGACAACGGAATGGACACCTCGTGAACATAAGAGGCCAAAGGGAAGACGAAGAACGAGATGGAAGGACGACCTGATACAACATATGGGTTCCACATGGCAGCGGAGAGCTCAGAACAGAGTTAGGTTCTTCATTAAGTGATAAAACCCTTATTGATTTGTTGCATGTTTATGGGAAAAATATGCTTTTTCAATTTTATTTCACCCTTTATTTGTACCAATCCTTTTATTTATGAAGCTCGATGTAGGTTAAATTTAATTACAGAGCAAAAGGATGACAAAACTGTTATATATATATTATTCCTTAATTAGAATTCATTTTTGAAATAAGCATTATATATATATTAATTTATTTTTATTTCGGACTATTATTCTCATCTTTATTAGTTGTTTTTCATCTTTTATTGGTTGTTTTTTCACAACGCTTCGGCCAACTATTCCTCTGGCCTTCGTCAGGTGGAAACCGCGACGGATAGGAACCTCGAATCTCCTAACTGCATTCTCAGCAATCACTGCCATCTGTAGTTGTCGTCTTACCACGTTTTTTGGCCAAGTAAACCTCTGGCTGGCTTTGGGTAGGATTGAAAACGCTATCTTCAGACACTGTCCACCTGACGAAGGCCAGAGGAATAGTTGGCCAAAATGTTGTGAAAAAACAACCACCAATAAAAGATGAAAGACAACAAGTAATAAAGATGAAAATAATAGTCGGAAATAAAACAAAAAAAAAATTAATAAAACAGGTATATTTCAATATGCTGTTCATCTTACCGTTTATTTATTTCAGCATATCAAAACGTTTTGACATGTTGAAATAAGATGAACAACATATTGAAATTTCGAATATAATTGTTTTGTTATATACACACACACACACACACACACACACACATATATATAAGATGATATCTGGGAGAAGATTCCAATGCTGATATGTAGCTTATGTATCTGATATAACAATTGAAATGAGTTTTTCAATTTCTCAATTTTACTAGCAGGGTTATCTAGCATTTCCCAGGACTATATAAAATAGATAGAAGAAATGAAGTTGCGTTTGAAGGATATTGACCAATCTTACTCAGTTTTAATGTAACTTTATGTAAAGTCTGCATAATACACAAACTGTTTTGCTGTATCACACCTCTTTGGTGTTGCTAGTCTAGCAAGTACCTCAAGCTGGGGTTGAAACTCCACTGTTGAGCTGACAGTCAGTGCTTCTAATGTAACATCTGGGAGGGGTTGTCGCACAATCCTGCATCACAGGGACCAATTAGTGTAACCAGGCCAGGTGGGTCAGTCAAGACATATGCACTAACCCTAAGTTTCAGTGGCTGCACTTTTATCTTCATCTCGTGATGGATCTTTAAAAACGTAACTTGACACTCTCTGGTCACTGGAATTACTGCTCTGGTGCTTAGTGCGCAGAAAATATACATGACTTTAATTCTGTGTGGCAGGATCTTTACCATGCTGACCATTTGTCGTCGGAGTTGAGTTCTTCTCTCACAGATGCACTGATCAGCAGATATGAGCCTGTTGCATCTGCAGTTCAGGTATCGGGTTTTAGGGGAAATTTGGAAATGAACTGCTTTGATCTTTGGAAGATCAAAGCAATCAATAAAAACTTTGGCTATTATTTTTTTGTAAAGTAGCAAGGGTACCTGGTGTTTCCCAGGTGGAGAGGTGGTGTAGTAAGGATATCTTTTCATATGCCGAACATAAACCGCTCCAGGGGTGCCAAAATTCTGATGAAAAAATGAATTTGCTACAATTTTTTAATAGATATTATGGATGTGTATTCACGTAAAAATTTCAATTGTTCCTTTCAAAGTTTAGGAAATAAAAGCTGTTAACTTACCTCAAAGTTACTTTTGTCGGACCAAACAATTTTGGCCCAATCATCAGGTGTCCAATTTTCATTTTTTTTTTTTTTTTTTTTTTGGTGCAAATTCCAATCATTTAAAAAAAATTTGTTTTTTCTTGTTGGCCTGAGACAAGTATAGCTTCTTCCTTGCTTTGAATCCTTTTAATCCCGCTTCTAATAACCTTCTCACTGTTCAAGCTGATACATTTTTTGTTTGCGTCCTCCTTAACTGCTGCTCTGAAGAGCTTTTCTTCCTATTTGCAAGGGAGGCTCTTTTCAAAGATCTGTCTTTCTTGGCAACTGTAGACTTTTTACGGCCTTGTCCTTTTCTATTTTTGAAATACATTGTTTCCGTGTACCTTTTAATTGTTGTTTGAATTCCCTTTCCTTAAAAATTCCATCTTCCTGGCAATTTCTACCTGAGAATATCCTTCACCAGATAAAACAACAATTAGCACCCCTTTAATCTCTGAAAGCTGTTCTTTTTTTTGTTTTTTGTTTGTTTTTTTCTCAGTAATAAATATACTTTTATAGCATTGGCAGTTATCAAACATTACCTTAAAAATAAGAAACAACTTTTAGTATGGCAACTAATTATTTTGAATATTGGAATCAATTTAGTATGAAACTCGGCTAAAACTCTTGAAAAAGACTTTAAAACAAATAAATACTAAACTCTACTGTTAAATATTTTACATTTACTCTCAACTATTTACTCTACAATTCTCAACCTTTAAATGCATAGGTTTAAACTATTACCTAAGTTTTTCATAGGTGCTCCATAATTTTGACCATGGCTTTATATATATATATAAATCCACATACAGTACTGTTTCGCTGTTTCACAGCTCATCAGTGTGGCTAGACAGGCAACTATATATATATATATATATATATATATACACACACACATACTTAATTATTATAAATAAAATACTTATCTACGGACATAGGCTCTGTAGTTGCAAGATCGAGCCTGAGTATATAGTCAGCCCTACTGATGATCTGCAGATACGGTGAAACAGTTGTCCGTCGGTAATTATTTCAACTATAATAAGTCAAGTAAATGCATAAACAACACGTGTGTATGTTTTTTTTTTTTTTTTTTTTTTTTTTTTTTTTTAAATAGATATGTATATACATATGTAGTCATACACCTTTCTAAAATGTGAGGTGACTATTCAGTTGTTCCTAACTCCTGAGGGGTGGGTAACTCATACTGAATATAATTATCGCTAGAAAAATAATGAAACCCGATACACACAGACACACACACACATATTTATTTATTTATTATTTTTAGAGAGAGAAAGACTGGTGTGTGGAACTCTTTACCATTGGCCATCTTCCATGCAAAGCAGCCCACCCTCGAAGCATAAAGTGAGGAGGTGTCTGTTTTTTCTACTAATTAATCTCGGATGAGGGAAAAAAAATCATCTTCTTGCAATGACACGTTTTCTTTGTCGGTTGATTTTTGTTATTTTCT
The DNA here is from genome assembly GCF_053919585.1 of Euprymna scolopes. Taxonomy (NCBI): domain Eukaryota; kingdom Metazoa; phylum Mollusca; class Cephalopoda; order Sepiida; family Sepiolidae; genus Euprymna; species Euprymna scolopes. The sequence goes on along the minus strand of NC_136522.1, from coordinate 15,940,669 downwards.
CTGTTAAAAGAAGGAAGCTGGTTGGTTGGGGGGGGGCTGAAATGGGAAATGATGGCAGAAAAAAAATCCTAATTAAAATCCAATGAGTGTGGACGGAAAAAGTTTTTAAATAAAAGTAATCAAGTTTGAATCGGATTTGTTATTGGTTCAATAAAGGGCGCATGACAAATGAAAATATTAATTGTTTTACGAATTACGAAAATAGACAACCTCTCCATAACCCCCCCACTCTGCTCACACGATGAGAAGGAGAAAAATTATCATGACCATCAAATTTTTTTTATCTTCTTTGCCTTTGTCTTTTTTTGCCATCGTCATCTTTTGCCTTGTCTGTCCTCTGCATCTTCATGGAATTTCATCTTCGTCATCTTCATCTGGATATAACCATAAAATGTATCTGATGATGAAGCTCCAATTTGAGAGCCTTATAGTGCAAGGGATCACCTATTCATTACTGCTAATCCCATGTTGAGGGATCACCTATTCATTACTGCTAATCCCATGTTGAGGGATCACCTATTCATTACTGCTAATCCCATGTTGAGGGATCACCTATTCATTACTGCTAATCCCATGTTGAGGGATCACCTATTCATTACTGCTAATCCCATGTTGAGGGATCACCTATTCATTACTGCTAATCCCATGTTGAGGGATCACCTATTCATTACTGCTAATCCCATGTTGAGGGATCACCTATTCATTACTGCTAATCCCATGTTGAGGGATCACCTATTCATTACTGCTAATCCCATGTTGAGGGATCACCTATTCATTACTGCTAATCCCATGTTGAGGGATCATCTATCTGCTACATTACGTCCCCTCCAAGAGGAAGTCTGATGTTACATATATCGTGATTGAATAAAATATGCAGACCAACAAACTTTAATGTATGAATGTATATTTGCGCATGTCGTTGTTCGGTCATGCGGTATACTTAAACATGATATTTTAATTTATGCAGATTGTGTATGTATTATTATAGAATCAATCTTTTATTGATTATTATTTATTACAAGGAATAATTTATCTGGTGGATTAATTTGCCAAAAAAAAAAATAATGCCGTTCATCAAATTCCGTCTATGTTTGTTCACAATATCACATCAGCTGATATTTGGGCTTGATGAATGCCCTGGAAAAGTCACATCTGATTAATGTTCAGTTTTAAAATATGCAAACGAAAAAATGATTTGCGGCGATTTTAAAGGATACTTCTTTTATCGTAAATTGAACTCATTAATAAGGAAAAAATATAAATTAAAATGGTGAGGTAAACCTGGGCTTGAACAGGGGATCATTCAATCCGTAGTTGAATGCTCTACCACTGAGCTATATCTCCAGATGACAATAAATCTGTGCTTTTTTTTTTTTTTTTTTTGAAGGAGAAATGATTTGCTGAGATTTTATTTCCCATGGACGGTGTAACATAAAATATTCCCCTGTAAAAATTCTTTTTTATCTATAAGAGAGAAAGACTATTTTTAAGATCTGAGTTTTTCGATTTTAGATACTTATCGGATGAATGTCTGTACAAAACATATCTAAGAACACTGCCAGACATATAAATTATCTTTGTGTTAAATTTGCAAAAGATAGGCTCAGCCGTTTTCGAACCTATGAGGAAAGGACACACACACAAAAAGTGACTTTTATTTAAGAGTAGAGATAGTTGTACATATACGTGATCAACGTTTATTTAGAGATCACATATACATACAACTATATGTAATATGACAATGCTGTCCACCTACTTTCGGCTTACCCGGTGTATATCTATACTCCTATAAGTTTTGTGTATTGATATTCATATTAAAAACCCTTTTTTCTATTTATTTAGGTATTTATTGCTTCTCCACGAAAGCAAATGTGACACAAGGTCGTTTTTAATGTGGGGAGGGGCAGCTCCCTTAAAACAAGGGCAAAAGGGGGGGGGCACTCTGGCGGTATCCAAAAATAGTAATTGTCTTAGTATGAAGGGTTTCCCTTACATTGACCAAGGACCAATTAACTTAAGTAAAGCATCAGAACAGATACTACACCTCGATCCTGGCCTTTTTAAATAAAAAGGAAAAACACAATTTGCCACTCTCGACTAAGACTAGCACTAGGAGCATTTCCAACCTCCCCTGTAGAAAGCCTGTATGCAGAAGCACATGAAACTCCTCCAATGCTCAGAAATCAAAACCTTGGTCTAAAATACTACACAAAACTTACAGCCAACCCCACAAACCCAGCACACAATAGCACTTCAAATCCAAACCGTAAACACCTTTTCGACCAAAAAGACAATGCAATCCAAACCTTTGGACTTAGAATAAAATCGATTTCCAAAGAAGCAAGTCTACCCATAACTAAAATTCACGAAACTGTCCTACTCAAAACCCCTTCCTGGAAAATCATATCCCCTAACATCGACCTAAGTTTAAGTAAATATGAAAAGAAGCATACTCATCCAATAATTTATGATAATCTCGATAAAATCAAAGAAAAGTATCCAGACCACACACACATCTATACAGATGGGTCTAAACAAAATAACGCAACAGCCAGTGCAGCAATACTCAATAAATCAATCAAAAAACAATCAAACCTCTCAAAAGAAACCTCAATCTTCAGTGCTGAAATACATGCTCTAATCCTAGCTCTCAAACTCGCCTCCAATAACAAAAAAAACAAATTTATAATCCTTTCAAACTCCCAATCTACTCTAAAAGCGATTAAAAATAAAAAGATGGACAACCCCCTAATCGCAAAACTACTCCAAAAATTAACTGAACTAAACAGTAAAAAAAAAAATAATTTTCTGCTGGATATCGAGCCATTCCGGTATTAAAGGTAATGAATTAGCAGATTCTGCAGCAAAAAACGCCTTAAATCTCCCAATCGATGCAAATTTTAAAATTTCACACATAGATCTAAAAAGACGTATCAACGCATATACAACAGAGAAATGGCAAACCTACTGGAATGAACACCTTAACAACAAACTTCACGAAATCATGCCAAAAATCAAAAAACAAGAACAAAATACGAAACTAAAAAGAAAAAGTCAAACTAACAAGAATAAAAATAGGCCATACTCACTTAACCCACTCATATCTCCTAAAAAAAGAAAGACTACCCATCTGTATAGCTCGTCAAACACCACTCACAATCAAACACATATTAATTCAATGTACTGATTTTGTAACAGTAAGAAATCGTTCTACAAAGAAAACAATATTAAAGAGTTATTTGATAAAAACAATCCCCACACCATACTCTCATATCTTAAAAAAATTGACCTTTATAAAATTTTTTTTAAAACGGCCCTGGATATGACCTAAAACTATCACCGATGGTAAGGCCCCACCTTGCAGGCCTTGAGGAGTGTGGAGCCACCCTTTAATTGCTATTGCTCCTAGGTCTACTCTGACCCGGACCCGGAATGGTAGCACCTGTTAGGGTCCCAACTATGGGTTAAATAGAATCCGACTTAAAAAAACAAATATACTCCATTAAAAATCGTTGCTCAAAATAACTAGATTCGGCATTAAATAACCTGAAAAAGGTTAATATGCCGTAAAACAAAAACAACCAACACACCTCCTCGTAAAAACGGGTCTGGTTGAGGGGGACGGAATTAATGTTTTGGGCCAATTTTTCGATATTTGTTGGGCGAAGGTTCGAGCTTGAAAATGATACCTATCTGGCGAAAATCCCTGGCCTCTGTCGAAATATTTTGGTGGACACACACACACACACACACACACACACACACACACTCACTCATTCACTCACACACATTTTGCCTTATATATATATATATATATATATATATATATATATATATATATAGATAGATGGATCCTCCCCTTTCTGGTAAAGCTACACATAATCAGTGCTCTAAAATCAATTTTAAAAAGATGTTTAGAGTAGAGAGTGGATCTGTGGTTTACTTTTATCAGCCTCTTAAATCTTTCTTCATTTATTTTGTCTGTTAGTCCTCACATTCCATAGATCTTTCTGACAAAGGTGGGAGAATGAAGAAACTGTTTTCTAGGTCAGAATTTATCTTATGCTTATTGTTGGCTAGTTTTTGACCATGAAGTGATTTTTTTTTTTTCTAACTTTTTACATAACATGTCTTGTCTAGTGTGATTTCCATTCCAAATTCTCTTTTCTTTTCTTTTTTTTTTGTCATTTTCTTACAGCTTTATTTTCAGTCAATGAATTCTATACTGGATTGTTTTGTTTGTATTGTTGGAACCCTGGAAATTCCATTTGAGGCAGGGTTTTTTTTTTTTTTCTCATGAATAAATTCACCTACTTTTAAACAATGTATTTTTCTTTTTTCCCAGGGTTGGATTGATAATTTCAATGGACCAAGTGGACTCTACATCGCGGTAAGTCTACAAATCCTTATCGTTTTTTTTGTTGTTTTTTTTTTGTTTGTTTTTTTTTTTTTTTTTTGTTTTACTCTTAAATCGACAATGCCAACCATTTAGAAGAAGAAAAAAAAATTAACTACATTCACCCCCAAACAAAGCATGTAAGTGGCCGCTGTGAAATAGGGATCAGATTAAGAAGGGCATCATATAAGTGGGGAGTTGTGCAGCAAGATGTTTGTTCACATTACATTTAAATTCCTGCGTGTTAGTACAGTCAGGAAAACTGGTATCAGAGACGGAATTCCAAAGATTTTTTTTTTTTTTTTTTTTTTTTACACAGTGATCACCACTTATCAAGGCCCGGAAGCCACTCAGGGATAAGGGCAAGTACATTACGTTAGTGTGGAGATTTGATGAAGTGTTTACTTAAGGGGGCGGTTCATTAGGAATTTGTTAACATTGGACTTGAAGACATCCAAGATTATCACAATTCGAGAAAAGAATCTATTAGACTAGAAAGCTTACCGGCACCTGGGAACCTCAGGGTGGGATTTTGCTGATTGTCGAGTTGGACGAAAGTATTCCCATTGAGGGGGCACAAATGCGGCATATTCAGTACGTTCCTGAGTATGCAACTCCGATTCCCAAGTATGTATGCATATGTAGTTGTACACATCTGTCCAGGTATTATCTCCTCCATTTTAGAGAAGGTTTTGTAGTGTCTGTTCTGATGTTTTGACACTTTTGTTCATCATATTCTCCTCCCAGGCGTTACTACTTTTTTAGGTAGTTGGGAATCATCTTAGGTTTTATCTCCTCCTATGAGGAGCAGTGTTGTATATGTTGGTTCCTCGTAATACCATCTTAGGATTACCTTTTTTGGTCCTCTCGATTTATCAGAGAGGGACCTATGGTTTCAGTGGCATCCATGCTTCCGTTAGTCTGGACGATTGCCAGATAATCGTCCATTAGTTTTTCCTGAAATTTTGCCACAAATTGTATTTCATTAAATAGATGTGCACAGTAAAAAAAAAATTTTTTATGAAAATTCCTGTTGCGCCCACAGGGGCTCAAGAGGTCAAAAATGCCCCAAAATGGCCAAAAATGACACATTTTACCCTATAACTTTTGATCCATCCATTAGATTTTCTTGAAACTTAGCCAAAATGTGGAGCCCATTGTTCTTAATATATAAATCCAGTATGGGTGACCTTGTCAAAATTCTGGTTTGCATCCCCGGGGACTTTCAGTGCTAAAAACGCCTCTTTTTGTGGCACTTTTTTCAAATTTCTTAACAAAAACTTGATATGTCTGACTATATTCTGTTTTTTCACAGTGGTCAACTAAAATATACATGTGTTAAGGCTTGAAACTGCACTGTTATCCATTTACACTCAAATTCAGCATCCTCGGGGGCTCAAGAGGTCAAAAATGCCCCAAAACAATAAAAAATAACACTTTTTGCCCCATAGCGTTTGATCCATCTGTTAGATTTTTCTGAAACTTGGCCAAAATGTGGAGGCCATTGTTCTTAATACAAATTCAATATGGGTGACCCTGACAAAATTCTGGTTCGCATCCTCTGGGATTTTTAAGGCTAAAAAAACATGTCCTTTTGGAGCTCTTTTTTCATATTACTCAAAAACTTGATATGTATGTCTATATAGTAGTTTTCCATGGTACTGGATTCAAATATACATGTGTTAAGGTGTGAAACTGCATCGTTTGTCCATTTTTCACTAGGATTTGGCATTCCCAGAAGCTCAAAAGGGGTCACAAATGCCCCAAAATTGCAAAAAATGACACTTTTTACCTCATAACTTTTGTCCCATCCATTAGATTTTTCTGAAACTTGTCGAAAATATGAAAGCAGCATTGGCCCTTCACACTTCTCACATTCATCATTTCTTCACAATTTTTTATGGCGTCATTTCACATGCAGCAAAAGAGGAGGACATGCATGCGCGGCTTGTTTTTTTTTATTTTATTTTTAATCGGGATAGGAGATATGTACTATTACTGTTTTAAAATCCTCCCCAAGCATTAACTCCTCCTTTGGAGAGGTATAGTGCATTTTTGTCATATCTCAGGTCTTATCACCTCTTTTGGAGGCCAGTTTATGTAGTTGGTTCACTCTGATATATGCCACTAGGAGGAGCATGGTCTGAATTCAGTCATAGGACAAACAAAAGGGTATACGTATAACTACCACAATTATAAAACCTCAGATAAAAACCCTATGAATGTCTAACAAGTAACATTTTTATTTGTAATTATATTTCTACCTTTAACTATTTATTAGTGGGACCTGTGAAAATTCCACAGCAGATTCTTTCATATGTTATATATTGATGTTGGCATTCTGTAGATGTTCAGCATAAATGGAGATGCTCTGATATTATTGTAGCTTTTTTGTTAAAACTATTTGTCTAAGCTAGCAGGAACACTCGGCCTAGCCTGGTCATAAAATACACTTAAATATGATATTTTAATTTATGCAGATTTTGTAGATATTATTATAAAGTCAATTTTCTGTTGATTCTTATATATTATAAAGTTGTGATTTCAAAAATAAAAAAATATATCTATATGACTTGGGTGCATCAACTTGAATCAAAACTTAAACTAAAACTTGTGAAGAAATAAATATATATATATATATATATATATATATATATTACGTAATGTGATTTATAATCAAAAACTTAAAAGTCAAATTTTAATTAAATTAAAAATCCGTTTCATAAGACGGAACAACAACAAAATCAATTATCTGTACAATCGTTTCGGAAAACAATGCTTTTTATTGTGGTATACATCAAGTTATGTAGAATAATTATATATAGTTTTTTGGTAAGCAAGGTCTCCTCATCAACAAATTTTGGAGGGTTTTTATTGAATTTAAAAGACACCATAAATAAACCTAGCATTAAAAGTAAGGCAGATGAATCTTTTAATTTTTCTTTTTTTGAAATCAGGAACTGTGGTTAAAATAGTCATTTAGATGTTTGCTATAGCTTTTTATCTTATTGAATATATATATATATATATATATATATATATAAATTATGTTCCTTCAGCTATTACCAAAACTAAAACTTATGAAAAATTCTTGGTAAAATTATTTATAAAAAAAAATATACTTGATGGCATATCAGCTATAACCGAAACCAAAGCTTATGAAGAATTCTTGGTAAAATTATTTATTACAAGAAATAGGTCATAACAATTAAATAACAGTCACTTGGAAGAAAAAAGATGTAAGTGTGACACACAAAAGAACACACGCGCTATTGCATTAATATATAGATTAAATGCTCTCATTAAAAAAAAAAATCGCTTCCACTTTTTTCAACTTCGTCACCCACATTTTACATTGATAGTTTAAATGATTAATCATCTATCATTGTTTTTCCATTCGATGCTGAGTCTAATTGCATATTGATTATTTTAGTGTCGACCCCCCCCCCTTTGTGTTCATAAGAAGATTATATCTGAATAAACACAATATCATTTCTGAAATGATTGTACACTATCCCCGTTTGTATTTTTTTTTTTTTTTTTTTTTTACACAAGAGAATCACCACTTATCAAGGCCCCAAGGTCATTCAAGGATAAGGCTTAACGAATGTACGGTGGTAGTGTAGTAATTGCTAATAGTGGAAATTGAGAAGAATTTGATTATTTAATGGGACGGCTCAACACGAATTTGTTTACATTGGACTTGCTGCTTCCCATATTGTAGTCAGCTGGAAAGCAGGCCAGCAGAACAGTGTTCCACAGGTGGGCAGTTCTATAAAAAAGAAAACTCTGCTTTTAGAATTAGGCTCTGATAAAGAGTGGGGGAAATTATTGATAGTAACGGATATTTTTTGTGAAAGTTGAGCAGGGTAGGAGCGGGGGGGGGGGCATAGATTGGATCTCGGACAAGCAATTGGCATGAAAATAATGATAGAGCAGAGATGCTCACGGCATCTTTTTTGTGGGGAAGAAGTTGCAGGGGAGAGAAAAGGGCATCATCTACTAGGTTTTAAAGCTCATTTTTAATTCTTTCAAGGTAGGATACGGTGATCCGAGCAGTTTGTGCCTAGATGTGGCAACAGCACTCTATTCTAGAATATACTTGGCTCTTATACAGGTTTAGGATTGCATCAGCAGTGCGATAGCTACTGGAGCGGTAGAATGATTCAATCATTTTTCTGGCAATCTTGGTAACAGATTTGAGGTTTCATTTCAGATCAGCAGTGAAGGTCAGTCCAAGAAGCTTTTAAAAACCTGGTGCTCCCCCAAGATGAGAGCCATTCAATTTAATTGGGGCCAGGTGGAGGTCAGAGCATTGATGATGGAAAGAGAAGCTTGATTTTAGATGCATTAAAATAAACCAGCCACCCTTTTCCCCATTGCACCATGTGCTCAAGATCAGAAGAGAGATAATCAGAGAGATCTTGGTCATTCTCGGGCTTTGAAGTGTTATTATAGATGGTATCCTACGTTGTTTTTTATCTTGATTTCTGAGAGCATGTAAATGAACTTATACTTATTCATTTGCCCTACATTTACTCTCTCATATATATATATATATATATTGCTTTGAAAAGTATGAATGGAGTCATTATGGGTGAGAAAAAAAAAAAAAAGAAGCGGGAAATTGTATAGAGACAGATCGACTAAAAAAGAATTATAGGTAAAAAAAAAAAAAAAACATCGAATAAAAAAGGATCCATACGAAATTTCGTGTAAAAAAAATTAAGGGATCTAGAGGTTAACCTTTCGACCGACACTTTTCAATAGATCTCGTCAGTAAGTTGCATTAAATTAACGAATGAAAATGGAAAAAGGGGAGGAGATGAAGTCGAGGAAAAAAATATATATATATATATATATATATATAATTAAGAAAATCTGTTGTCTACAAATAAGTATAGACAAAACAGAAAAACCAGCGTACGTGTAGACTTTTTTTTTTTTTTATAGAGTTCTTTAAATAACTTTAATTTATGTGAAAGTTCTTTTTGTCTGCATAAAGTTGGTTTGCGCATCAACACACTGACGGCCTCCAAGATGTTGAGGTGCTGTTTGTTCCGGGTTTTATGTAAAATGCAAAAGCATTCATCAGAATATGCTTGGCCACAAGTTTTATTTTCGTACAAATGAACACCAATTGACGATTCGAGAATTGGTGGTCGTCCGGATGTATTCCGTAAAGGCCCGGATGATATAAAAAGCTTGCGTAAATACCCAGGAACGTGTTGTACATTAAAATTGTGTACCACGAAACATTTGTTTATATATATATATATATATATATATATATATATATATGACAAAACAGCTATATTCCAAATTTCAAAATGTTATTCATCATACCACTTAACAGGTTAATGATTAATAATCATAACTCACGATGCAATAATTCTTTGGAATTTTTTTTTATTTATGTGATCAAACCCAAATCTTTTTATTTTCTTTTTTAAAGTTTAAAAGTTCCTATTTTTCAGAGGTGTCTATGCAGAAAATATTCAAAATTGACATTATAATTGTGTGATCGTTTCTGCGCCACAAAACAGGTGCTGTCAAAAAAGTGGACGTTTTGACATGTCGAAACAAATAAATGGTTCGATGAATAACATCTTGTAATTTGGATTATAACTGTATTGTCAGCTATTTGTATATACTCTGTAGTTAAATTAAACATACATCGAGCTTTATGAATAAAAGGATTGGTATAAATAAAGGGTGAAATATATAATTATTTTTTTAATACTTATAGACACTAGTGTTTCCTCTTTTCAGGAACCATCAGTACAGGGAGTCGAGATTACCACCAGTCAGAAGATTCAAACCTGGCCATGAAGCCATCTCTGACTCTATTAGCAAAAAACAAACCACTCATATATATATATATTTTTTTTGTGCCTTGTTTTTGTTTCTCTTTGAATTTTTTTGTATTGTCAGCCATTTCTAAAATGGAACCTTTGTTTCTTTTTTCCATTTGTTATGTTGACAGGCAGGCAAGGGTATTCTTCGCTCTGTGAAGTGTGAATTCAAAGCCGTGGCCGATATCGTTCCGGTGGACATTCCTGTGAACATGTTGATTACGGTTGCTTGGTACACGGCCGTCGCGAAACCGACTTCCATTCTCATTTATCATTGTACTACGGGATCAGTCAACCCTTTCACTTGGGGAGAAATGGGTGAGTATTGTATCCAGCTGGGGCACCACCATTTTTTTTTTTTTTTTTTTTTTTTTTCCTAGAAGAATGTCATGATTGGAGAAAAAAAAAAAAAAATTTGCTTCGGTCTAGCAAGATTTTTCAATCCATGAACTGTTCAATTTTTACCTCAATATTAAGCAAGCATGAATGATCCAGATAATTTTTGAAAATAAAACACTTTCAAAAAAAAAAAAAAAAAAAAAGCGAAAAATTTTAACAAAAGTTAAAAAGATTGACAGATTGTAAATAATGTAACATGGCCACTACATTTCAATCACTCAGACCCACACTATAATTAAGAAAAAATGAGAAAAAAATAAAATGTCTCATTTTATATTCACTTCTGCAATGGATTTTTTTTTTTTTTCTGATATTTTTTTTTTTTTTTTTTAAATTCTTGTAGTTTGTATTTTTTTCCCCTTTTTGTCCAATTTCAGAAAGTGTTGTGTTAAACTTTTTCAAAAAAACACCATTAGAAGCTGCTTTCCGAAGGCCGAATGTCTCCATGACTAACAACAGGTAAAACCTGTTTTATTTCCTTTATTTCTTTTTTGCAAATTCTTTTAAATTTCTAAATATTTGCTTATGGAAGTTTTTTTTTTTTTATTATTACCTTTAACATCTCTGCCATTTATTACCATAATCCTCTTTTTCTTTAGTGCCATTTTGATTCAGGTAAAAGTGTTGCAGGTTTTTCGGTAATCTAAAAAAAAAAAAAAAGAAGCAAAATGAAACAATTCTAGCAATAAGTAAATATTGCAAAATGGTTCTGTGTCCCCCCCCCCTCCGGTCTGACTTTCACGAAAAACACTTGTCTAGTTGAAACCACTATCAAAAATTTCTCCCGCTCTTTATTTGTACCTAAACGTTGATGCCATGAACAAAGTTTCTTTCTTAGAACTGCACGGCTGTGGAACTCTGTTCTGATTTCCTGCTTTCCAGCTGACTACAATTTGGTCGTCTTCAAACCCAACAAGTTTTTGATGAGCCGTCCCCTTAAGTAATCCAATTTACCAAATTTCCACTAACAATTACCATATTTTCCCATTGACTACTGGATACTCATTAGCCCTTATCCTCGGGTGGCCTCCGGGCCTTGATAAGTGGCGACTCCTTTGTTTAAAAAAACAAAGATTAATTTGACTCATTCTTCTAATCTCTCTCTCTGTATATGTGCATATGTGTGTGTGTGTGTGTGTATATATATATATATATATATATATATATATATATATATATATTAGCAGACCACCAGATCATAAGATATGCTTAAATATGGTAGTATAATTCGTGCAGATTACATATTTATTATTATAGAGACAATTATCTATTGGTTATTATATTGAATCTAATATAAAGTAGTGAGATCAAAACTAAAAAAAAATAAGTTTATGACTTGGGTACTATCAGCTAGAATCCTTTGAGCCACACCCATATATATATATATATATATATATTAGTCATCCACATATGGTACTGTTTCGCTGTATCACAGCTCATCAATGTGGCTAGACAGGCAACTGCCTCAAACCAGGATCGAAACCCGACCGCCCAAATGACATTTTTTGGCTGCTGCTGTGCAGGTAGTGAATTAACGATGTTTTGACATCGTCCAAATACCTAAGCTCAATTTGTTTACACAAAGAACATCGCTTCATACGCTAATGGCAGTTTGTATATCACTTCCCAATATGCTCAACCCAAGATAGGAGCATTATATATATACTAGCGGGGGTACCCGGCGTTGCCCGAGTGTTTGTTTCCGGGAGGGACGGGGGGGGGGAGTTTTAAAAAATGTTATGGTAGGTAAGTAGGAAGGATCAAACCCGGAGTCATGAGTAAAAGTAGGAAAATAAAGTGTGAAAAAAAAACAAAGAAAACATCTGCAACATTAACAGTTCGGCCACCAAGAAAAGTCCATTCCAGTTGTTTAGGAAAAAAAAAAAAAAAAGAAAAAACGACTACGGTAGGTCGGTGCGAACGTGAAAATATAATGTGAATTGTCCAGCACGCTAACCACTACGCCACAGAGCACTGCAGCTTAGTTCAGTGATTTTAAATAACTTCACATGAAAGAACTACGAAGCCAAACCGGTGTTCTCTTCTCAACTGTTCCTTGTGAACAATCCCCAAACGGTGTTAAGTGGTGGCAGGGGGAGGAGGAATTTATTAGAGAGAAAATATTTTACCACTTCCATTGATCTTAACCGATTTTGGCCGTGACTTCTCAGCAGAAAAAGTATAGAAATCTAAGATTATCGAGGAATTTGAGAAATAATAAGCCTATAACACACCTCAGATATTGTTCTGCAGTTTGTGCATATTATATTTGCATGAAATATCTTGATGTTTAATCCTATTCATGTCAAAATCAGACGGGAAAAAATGAGTTCATTTTATTTATATAGAGATAATATAAAGCTGAATGTCTGTGTGTGTGTCTGGTCACGAATAGGCTCCTATATGGTTGACTATTTTAAAAAACTGATTACATATAATGATAGAAGATGTATCGAGACACAGGAATGGGTATGTTTGATCTGGCAGAACAGTGGTTCATTAAAATTGTGGGGTCTGTGTTCACGCCTGGTCCACAAAGTACGGAAATAAAAAATTAAAATTAAAAAAAAAACGTTTACAAGTGTTTTTGATATAGATGTACATAAGAATACTTGATAAGTATGTTTTAACTTAAATAGGGATGGTATAATAAAATTGCGGGGTCTGCGTTCGCGCCTGCCCTCCACAGAATGGAAATAGGCACAAACTTTAATAAAGACTTTTCATATTTATCTGTGTAAGTATACTTTGATAATTGTTTCAGTTTGAAGAAATATGGTATAATAAAATTATGGTGTGTTCGTTCGCGCCTGACCTCCATAGAATGGAAACATGTCACAAAGTTTAACAAGGTTTTTTAATATAGATCCACAGAATATTGTGATAAGTGTTTCAGTGTGAACAGGTATGGTATAATAAATTATGGTGTTTATCTATTTTATTTTTACTTTCATCATATTTTGCTTTGGTTTTGATAGCCCCAAATTCGAAGCCATCTATTTACAACCCTTCCTTTTCATAACCTATCATACTTTCATAAACCAGACTCCATTTTCTGTAGGCTGTTTTTGAACCCAGTCAATGACTGGTACTTTTGCTAGTGTATATATATATATATATATATATATTCACCTGTCGTCCCTTTTTTAAAAGATGGAATCGCCCGATCATCAAAAATCTATCTATTTATCAGTCTATAATGAACAGAGTTGTTGTCAACAATAAGTAAGGTTGTTTTTGAAATCTGTGAAAAATGTAGTAAAAATTGTGCAAAAATGACTTATCTCAGAAACGCTTACCTGTCTGTGCATTTTGTAAAATCCAGTTACTTACCAATAAAAAACAAAAACAAAATGGCAACCCTGCAGCTGATTTTATTCTCAAGTCATGTGAAAGTAACATAAATTCTCGTCGTTCATATGCAAATTAGATGATCGTGGGTTGCAGAAGAGCAAGCCATTTGAAGAACAGGGGACATCATTTGAATAAACCAAGCCGTGCATACATACTGTGTTAAGGTATGACAGATTATTCACTTGAATCAATACGAAGAAGGCAAAAAGAGGATAAAGAAGAAAAGACGAAATCCAAAATTAGTCTCTGCTTGTTATCTCCCTTTCTCTCTGGTTTTTATTCTTCAACTACAAATTTAATAGTATTTTTACACTGTTTATAGTGGGTCATTCCAGGCTTTTTGCATTTTCATTTATCTATGACTGTTAAAACAGAGACATGGAAATGAGTGATAGACGATATCTTGAACAGAAGTGGAATGAGAGGATAGCAAACAACAATTAGAGAGGTTGAAAGTGATAGATAGTTTGTTAGTAAATTTATAAATTGTGTTAATTGCAAATGATGCTAATTGAACAAGTGAAATTGAATAGACTTTACCAAATGGAATTTTTTTTTTTTTAGAAGATACTCATATAGTTGACACACCAGTTCTTGTCAGATCACCGAAGTTAAGAAACCATGGCTATTACCAGATGGGTAACCATTTGGGAAGGCTAGGCATTGTATCTATCGCATAGTTATAGAAATTTCCAGGTTGGTATGTTGGGGCACATTTAACTCACAGGGGAAAGGAAGATACACCCCCGAATCATGACGAAAAGCAACGGGGAACTACTGTCGCAGTTTCCACTAAAAGAATCCGCTCATCAAAAAGGATCCCCATTCAGAATGTAAAAACCACAGCCGACGGCCCTTTCGACAAGTACTTAGACGTGAATAATTATCTCATGGACCTCTGAATAGCACAATTCCCGTTAGAATAATATTCCCGGCTTCAATTTGATATGACACATGAATATAAACCTCAAACAAATGATTCCCTACAACACTTTAAAGACACAAACAAACACAAATCAAGAACGAAAAACAACAACCAATACTGCAAAGCTACAATGTCTTCTACTACGTCCGCCAGATGAGTATAAATACTGTTTTTTGTTTTTCAACCAGCAGTCAGTCGTGGCTAGATCGCCACATGGCGAGGTTGGGCCTGTCAGTGGCCCAACCCAACTCGGCAGCAGCAGTTATGTCTATGCAGAACTGCTTTTACTACCTCCCTGACAACTGCCGAACCCAGTAGCAGCAGCAGCAGCGACCACTTGCCATCGATGCACCCGATTCCCAACTGTCCAACTTCTCAAGCCAGCACGTGTTTCCTGTAGCCACTAGCAATGACCTTGCAGACGTACCTGTTCCAACACTCAGCCTGAGACCTACCACCATTCGGTTTCTTTAACAAAACTAAACCTGAATGGATTTATATTCGTTCACGACGGTACCCACTGCGTTTGTCATCTCTCCTTTGCCATTGTCATTTTTCGTCTTTTTCTTGCCTGTGTTGTCTTCTAGTTGTAGGGTCGATTGCCACAGACATTCGGCTCCACAACACTACCATCTTTACTTGTCTAGAGATTACCATGGCTCTACAATTTGGAGAGTCATGGTCGCTGACGCTATTAAATCAGCAGGGCTGCTGCTGCTGATGACTCTTGATGGCTGAATATTTGTGGCGACCACAGCTCTCTTCTGTATCCATATCTGACACTTATTCTTTCTTTCTTTCTCATTTCAGTTTGCTGCACGATTATTGGGTGTTCGTCAGTCATATGATCCCCGCATATCTTACAGATCTTGGTTACAGCCTTCTCGGTAAAAAACCAAGGTAGGTATTTTTAAAAAAGTTTTTTCTATTATTACTTTGAAAAGGCCTTATTTCTATTATTACTTTGAAAAGGCCTTATTTCTATTATCACTTTGAAAAAGCCTTATTTCTATTATTACTTTGAAAAGGCCTTATTTCTATTATTACTTTGAAAAGGCCTTATTTCTATTATTACTTTGAAAAGGCCTTATTTCTATTATTACTTTGAAAAGGCCTTATTTATATTATTACTTTGAAAAGGCCTTATTTCTATTATTACTTTGAAAAGGCCTTATTTCTATTATTACTTTGAAAAGGCCTTATTTCTATTATTACTTTGAAAAGGCCTTATTTCTATTATTACTTTGAAAAGGCCTTATTTATATTATTACTTTGAAAAGGCCTTATTTCTATTATTACTTTGAAAAGGCCTTATTTCTATTATTACTTTGAAAAGGCCTTATTTCTATTATTACTTTGAAAAGGCCTTATTTCTATTATTACTTTGAAAAGGCCTTATTTCTATTATTACTTTGAAAAGGCCTTATTTATATTATTACTTTGAAAAGGCCTTATTTCTATTATTACTTTGAAAAGGCCTTATTTCTATTATTACTTTGAAAAGGCCTTATTTCTATTATTACTTTGAAAAGGCCTTATTTCTATTATTACTTTGAAAAGGCCTTATTTCTATTATTACTTTGAAAAGGCCTTATTTCTATTATTACTTTGAAAAGGCCTTATTTCTATTATTACTTTGAAAAGGCCTTATTTATATTATTACTTTGAAAAGGCCTTATTTCTATTATTACTTTGAAAAGGCCTTATTTCTATTATTACTTTGAAAAGGCCTTATTTATATTATTACTTTGAAAAAGCCTTATTTCTATTATTACTTTGAAAAAGCCTTATTTCTATTATTACTTTGAAAAGGCCTTATTTATATTATTACTTTGAAAAGGCCTTATTTATATTATTACTTTGAAAAGGCCTTATTTATATTATTACTTTGAAAAGGCCTTATTTATATTATTACTTTGAAAAGGCCTTATTTCTATTATCACTTTGAAAAAGCCTTATTTCTATTATTACTTTGAAAAGGCCTTATTTCTATTATTACTTTGAAAAGGCCTTATTTCTATTATTACTTTGAAAAGGCCTTATTTCTATTATTACTTTGAAAAGGCCTTATTTCTATTATTACTTTGAAAAGGCCTTATTTCTATTATTACTTTGAAAAGGCCTTATTTCTATTATTACTTTGAAAAGGCCTTATTTCTATTATTACTTTGAAAAGGCCTTATTTATATTATTACTTTGAAAAGGCCTTATTTATATTATTACTTTGAAAAGGCCTTATTTATATTATCACTTTGAAAAGGCCTTATTTCTATTATCACTTTGAAAAAGCCTTATTTCTATTATTACTTTGAAAAGGCCTTATTTCTATTATTACTTTGAAAAGGCCTTATTTCTATTATTACTTTGAAAAGGCCTTATTTATATTATTACTTTGAAAAGGCCTTATTTCTATTATTACTTTGAAAAGGCCTTATTTCTATTATTACTTTGAAAAGGCCTTATTTCTATTATTACTTTGAAAAGGCCTTATTTCTATTATTACTTTGAAAAGGCCTTATTTCTATTATTACTTTGAAAAGGCCTTATTTCTATTATTACTTTGAAAAGGCCTTATTTCTATTATCACTTTGAAAAAGCCTTATTTCTATTATTACTTTGAAAAGGCCTTATTTCTATTATTACTTTGAAAAGGCCTTATTTCTATTATTACTTTGAAAAGGCCTTATTTCTATTATTACTTTGAAAAGGCCTTATTTCTATTATTACTTTGAAAAGGCCTTATTTATATTATTACTTTGAAAAGGCCTTATTTATATTATTACTTTGAAAAGGCCTTATTTCTATTATTACTTTGAAAAAGCCTTATTTCTATTATTACTTTGAAAAGGCCTTATTTCTATTATTACTTTGAAAAGGCCTTATTTCTATTATTACTTTGAAAAGGCCTTATTTCTATTATTACTTTGAAAAGGCCTTATTTCTATTATCACTTTGAAAAAGCCTTATTTCTATTATTACTTTGAAAAGGCCTTATTTCTATTATTACTTTGAAAAGGCCTTATTTCTATTATTACTTTGAAAAGGCCTTATTTCTATTATTACTTTGAAAAGGCCTTATTTCTATTATTACTTTGAAAAATCCTTGAAAATATCTTGAAAATTGTATTCCAGTAAAAATTTGTGTTGAAATATTAAAAATAAAATCGAAATACTATTAAATTATTTTAAGTATTAATAAAAAATATCATTAAAGTATTTTTTAAATATTGAAAATAAAATTGAAGTAGATTGTTCTGAAATTGCATCATATTATTGTGGATACAAGAGTTACGTGATAGATTCAAATCTTTGTTGGGGGGGGGCACAAGTGGGGGTAGTGGAGAATGGATGTTCAAATCAATGACGAGTGGAAAATGTGAAGATGGTAAAATCCAAATTCTTAGTAAAAATATTTCAAAGATAAAAAAAAATTGAAAAACATCCCGTTAATGGAAGATGTACCAAAGTAATTCTAAAGGCAGAATTCTATTTAATTAATCACCGATGGATTGAAGGAGGAAAGATGAGTACAAAGAATTTTTATAAAAAGAATGAGAACTTGTCGGGAGAGCGATGAAATGGAGTTTTAACACGCTGTTGAGGCCAATATTCATTTCATTTTATATATGTATATATACTAGCTGGCAGCCCGGCGTTGCCCAGTCATACAATACGTTTAAACATGATATTTTAATTTATGCAGATTGCATATGTCTTATTATAGAATTAATCGTCTATTGATTATGTATTAGGAGGAATAATTTGCCCGGTGGACAAAAAAAATTTTTTTTAAATGTTTGTTTACAATATCACGTCAGCTGATATTTGGGCTGGATGATGAATGCCCTGGAAAAGTTACTTCTAATTTTAATGTTTAGTTTAAAAATATGCAAACGAAGAAATGATTTGTGGCGATTTTAAATGGTACCTCTCCTTTTATCGTAAATTGAACTCATTAATAAGAAAAAGTTAAAATAAAATGGCGAGGTACACCTGGTATTCAATCTGTAGTCAAATGCTCTACCACTGACCTATATCTCCAGATTATAATAAATCTGGGTTTTCTAAGAAGAAATGATTTGCTTAAACTTTATTATATTCTTTGCCGGTGTAACGTAAAATCATTCTTTTTTATCTTTAAGAGAGAAAAGCTATTTATAAGGTCGGATTTTTTTCTATTTTTAATACTTATCGGATGAATTTCTGTACAAAACATATCTAAGAACACTGCCAGACATATAAATTAGCTTTATATGAAATTTGCAAAAGACGGGCTGTTTTTTCAGAACATATGAGGAATGAAGTCCCACACCGTGATTTTTTATATAAAAGTAGAGATGAGTGACCTTGTCTGTCTATGTGTAGAACAGTCTCTAGCAAGCTATTGTCAATTTTTGTTCTACAGACATGAAACTTAATATATAGGGTATTCGAACCCATGCAAAACTTTATCTTTGGGTTTTAGCTGGGGAAAATCGGTAGAAAAGTGTAAAAATTAGAAAAATGGAAAGTGCTAGGTGATGGTCGAATGACGGCATTATGAATATGCATGCGTAACATAATAGCTATTGGTTCACGTTTTAATTTTTAGCCTTGCAACAAAAATGTCTTCAAAGTACAGTCATTAACGTCAAAGGAAAAAGTAAATCATAAGCTAAATGTTTTGGTTTCAATTCTCAGTGGTGGCACTCAAGCCATCTTTTTTTAAATTAAAAAAAATTTTTTTTTTAACTTTTTAAATCTTACTATATATCGGGTTCAATATGATAATAAGTACGAAATCTGCTTTAATCAAAATATCGTATTTAAGCATATTTTACAAATGGGCAACGTCGGGCGGCCTGCTAGTATATCATATTTTGAAATATGTTATTGATTTCAATAACAGTGATAGCAATATAAGAATAATAAACAAAAAAGTTGCATTTATTCGTTCATATACTAGATTAGTCGATAATGTTTATACAATCGGGTGTATGGGACGGTTCTTGCAAACATTTTATTTTCCGATATGTCATGCTTCACCCGATTTTGTTACATCATGTGCAAGCGTAAACAAAATAAGGTCATTGTTATCAAATATGCATAAGCGTACATAATGCGTTTAAGTGTGACTGCAAGTATGAACACGCAAGAAAATATCAGCAGAAGTTGTGGAATAGCTGGCTTGCAAAGATATCAGCAGCAGGAGCCAAAAAAAAAAGGCACATATGCAAATTAGAAAAAAACAGAAGCAAGCATTGTTTGAAAAGTAACGGCAATAAACAACTTGTGTTAAAACAGGAAAAAATGCCGACCCGGATTTTTATTTCTATTCTTTTTGGTCTCCTCCCCCCCCCCCCACCAACAAAAGGAGGGTGAACCTGTAAATTCACCCTTGTCCGTTCGTCTGCACTTTTCTCAATAACCGTGCCTTGGAATTTTTGAAATTTTGCACTAACATTAAACATGATACGAGTAAAAAAAACTAACAGAACGGATTTTCCAAGAGAACTCTGGTTGCCCCCCTCCCCTCCACGCCCCCTAATTGTGCCTTTTGGGTTAAAATGGCTAAAATTGACACTTTTGTGCTTATTAAAAAAATTGATGCCTTGGATTTTTATAAAACTCTGAAAAGTTGTAACTAACTGATTCCTATATAATTTTATTTGTCTATACTTCGTGATAACTCTTGGGTGTGCCCCAGGGGTTCTTTTAGGGCTAATAAAAACTCTATTTTTGGGACTATTTTACCATATTTGTCTAAAATTTTCTGTGTATTCCTATTTAGCAGTTTTGCATGGTGCTGAACTCAAATTAAAATATGTTAAGGCCTTGGGGACTTTTGGGGCTAAGTGGTGGGGGGGGGGACAAATGATGGACTTAGTCATTTCTTTTTTCTGCATGGTGCAGAACTCAAATTTACATATGTTAAGGCCTAAAACACCACCGTTTGTTCATTTTCACCAGGATTTGACGTCCCTTGGGGACTTTTGTAGCTAAATGGGAAGCGGGTAGGCAAATGCTGAACTTAGTCATTTTTTTATGCCTCGTTCACTGTGCATTCACGGGGGACGATGCATGCTTCACTTGTTAATTTTGTTTGTTTCTATGATGTTAGATAAGTGCGTGAGAAAAATCACTGGGAACGAACAGAACATGCGACAAAGATTGCAGGAGATGTCAGCCAAAACATATTTTAAAAATGAATAGTAATTGTGAGGGCATTAATCCTGATACAATGGTTTTATTCCACATATAATCATTTTGGTGCATGTAAAAGATTTTTTTATGCAGACTGTTATCCTCATAGTTGTTGTTGTTTCATCACGTTTTGGCCAACTCATCTTCCGACCTTTTTCAGGTAATTAATCGCAACAGGATAGAAATGCTGAATCTCATAACTGTATCCCCAGTAATTACCGCTTTCCATAGTTGTCGCCTGACCACGTTTTTGGCCAACTAGTCTTCTGGTCTGCTTGGGTAGGATAACCGATAACCGATAGTGCTCATAGATTTGATGTGTTCGAATCTTCTCCTCTGGGATATTATTCTCAGTGTTTCGACCAATGAAAATTTTGGCCTTCTTCAGGTGCATCTCCTCAAACTCTGGAATCCGTATGTAATTACAAACTGAACTCTTTATTTAATTCATGAGGGTACTTTTTTCTTATTCTATCATATTGCATGGCGCAACGGATAAATGTGTTGAGTAATAATAAATTTTAAGTGACAGAATGCTAGCGGTTGAAGCCTCAATCCTCAGTACATTTAATATTAAGGATACAGGTGTGAATTACTCAAGACTTCTACTCAGTCATTGCCAACAGAATGGGAGCATAAAGGGTTCCATTCCAAATTCATGCGTTTGACATAGTCCTAATTTGACAAAATTTAAAGAAGGTTGAAGCTTACATCATCTGAAATGGGAGAATAAAGTTAAGAGTAGTTGAAATAATTAAAGTTTTGGCCCTTCTGCATTACACGGACAGCGCCATTACTGGAGGTACCTATTTACAATGCTTCCCCACGGGACAGAGTTAGACACCAGGGTCGTTTTTTAACGTGGAGAAAAGGTACAAAAATAAAAAATTGTCTCAGTCGTGAAGGACTGCTCCTTCAGCGAAAAAGGTTGATTACTCCAATTTCTTCTTGGTCAAATAACACAGCAAATAAGATTTTTTTTTTTTCTGAACACAAAATATTTGAAAACCAAAACATTTATTGTATAAAAAATGTATCAATATATAATTGTAAAAACATTGAAAAGTCTGCTTAAGAAGGTATAATTTTAATAAAACATTTTTTTAATTAAAGTATCGATTCTTTTTTTTTTTTTTTTCTCCCGAACAATTTAAAAAATTACATGAAACATTTTTCGAATTAAAGCAACATTAGATTTTTATCTCCAAAACATTTTTTGAATTAAATTTGTCATGCTTTTTTGACCGAGAAGCGCCAACGGGCAACAGTTTAATGAAACGCGCAAAAAAATGGCACTTTTGTTGTAATGCAGAACTGCCAGTTTTCAATCCTTATCTAAAAAGAAAAAGTGAAATCTGAAAGATTTCAGTTTTTCTTTTTTCTTCTGAAGTTCAAGTAAGATCATTCGACCCAGAGTTATCTCCCTTGGTCGAGTCTTCTTTTTTTTTTTTTTAGTTTTTTCTCTTCGAGTGCATAAATTTATAGAGGAATTTTAATAAGGTTTAAAATCAATCTTAGATATGTATGACGTTCATTGTACAGGGTGGAACAGTAAATTTATCGCCCTAAAGAAAACACTACAGCTTTATTTTAAAACTTATTGAAAAAAAAATCAATTCAGGTAACTTGATTATGTAGTAGAGCTGACATTTATTCAATGTAGCTGCTTTCAGTCTCAATCATCGCCTTGATATGGGTCCGGAACTGAGAGTATGCCTTTTGCACAAGCGTTGGCAGGAGTTTGGTGAATACTCTGTGGATAGTGGCAATCAGGCTGGCTTTGGTGTTGTGGGAGGTCATGTTGGTGATCTCAACGTATGATCAAACAGAGCAGTCTAGCAGGTTCAGGTTGGGGAGAGAAGAGTACAAAGTCATAGCACCCCTCCTCAAGCCAAGCCTGGATCTCTTTAGACTACAAATTGACATTTTTATTACATCTGTTTGTTTTGTGCAAAAGTATCTGTGTGTGTATTCCTGTGTCGCGTAAGATTTTATTTTAATTTCCAATATTGGTTCTGGTTTACTTGTACTTTTAATGGCCATCATACTGAATCGGATTTCTCTTGAACACAAACTGCATCTTGAAGCATCAGAGAACAATTTCGACGATCCTAAGCCATTTTATTGATGACGAAAATCAATGAAATAGTTTTTCTTTATCATGGAAAAGTTAAAAGTGAGAATTACTTTTTGTCAATAAATATTTTTCTTTCAAACAAAGCAAACACAATGCAAAATCAATTTTTACAGATGGTAATGATTTTTATAACATTTTTTATTTTTTATTTTGTATTTTTTCATTGTGTTCTTTTTAATGGTATAGCTTTTGAAATGGTGGGGAGGCAACTAGATTAGGGTGGTTTCAGTAGACCGAATCACTTGTCGTAAAGCTTTTGAAATTCATTTTTGATTTAATCGCCTTTTTTTTATTACTAGCAGTTCAGCCCAGCTTTGCTCGGGCCCTATGTACTGTTCATAACTTTATGTGTATATATATATATATTAAAAAGTTTCACCATGTCCAGGTAACCTACATCTAAAATTTCAAGTGTTTAGACCCAAAATTGGCGGAGGAGTTTGGTAGAGTCTGCAAAGGTCAACTCTGTAAACTTTGACCTCTTGGCAGCCAAACTTTCACCCCAAAACTGATTAAAAAGCTAGCTGCATGTCTGAATACCCTTTATGCAAAATTTCAAATGTTCAGACCCAAAATTGACTGAATAGTTTGCAAGAGACCGCAAAGGTCAAATCTTTTGAACTTTGACCCCTTTGCAGCCAAATTCTCAGCTAAAAACAGATTAAAAACCCTATGTCTGAATACATTTCATGTAAAATTTCAAATGTTTAGACCAAAAATTGGCTGAGTAATTTGTTAGAGACCGCAGAGGTCAAATTTTTAAAAACTTTGACTCCAATTTTGACCCTGTAACATTTGTTTTTGGCTCAAATCATATTAAAAAGTAAGACCCGTGTCCAAATAACCTACATCTAAAATTTCAAGTGTTTAGACACAAAATTGGCGGAGGAGTTTGGTAGTGTTTTTAAAGATCAAATCATTGAATTTGACCCCTTAACAGCTAAATTTCTGGCTAAAACTGATTAAAAAAGATTTTCACAAATCTCAATACCCCTTATGTCAAATCTCGAGTCCGTAGACTGAAAATTGACAGAGTAGTTTGGTAGGTAAATGTACACCGACACACACAGACAATTTCACTTTTATAGATATACTATCATGGGTGCGCAGCGTTGCCCAGGTATTTGGAGCTGTATGTTGAGCAAAAAAAAAAAAAAAAAGCTGTTAATTTTTTTTTTTTTTAACTTTGACCCCTATTATGACCCCTTAAAATTTATTGTTTTGGGCTCAAATCAAGTTATTAAGTTAGATCCATGTCCAAGGAACCTATATCTAAAATTTCAAGTGTGTAGACCCAAAATTGGCAGAGGAGTTTGGTAGAGTTTTCAAAGGTCAAATCGTTGAACCCCTTAATTACCAAATTTCTGGCCAAAAACCGATCACATCGATTTTTCCAAATCTCAGTACCCTGTATATCAAATTTCGAGTCTGTAGACTAAAAATTGACAGTTATTGTGTAGGGAAATGTACACAGACAGACAGACAGACAGACGCTTTCACTTTTATAGATATAGATGGGCCGAAATTATAAGATTTTACTCAATTTAAATGTGAATTTATTGTCTGCTTCTCAAACATTCTGATTAGTTAAACACTTTCGTATCTTCCAAAGATGCCAAACAAGAAGTCAGTTTTTTTTGTTGTTCCAAAGCTTCATTAGTACAAAAGACGAGACAAATTAAAAAAACAAAAACAAAAAAAAACTCGTTGAAACTAAATTAATTGAATAAAATTTCTGAATTTTTTAGATGTGGATTGGTTATTTTTATTATTTGGATTTTTTTAAACTACTGTTCTCATCTTGAGCGTCATTTTCATAACATTTGGTTGATGTAACCTCCGACCTTCTTCAGGTGTATCTTGTTGAACTCAGAAATCTGCACAGAATTTTAAACAGAACCCTTTTACTTCACGTGGGTAGCATGCTCTCATTCTGTCAGCCATGATTGGAATAGAGGTCCTAAATAATTTGCAGTTGTATTTTTCGGTCGCCCACACTTGAGGAGGATTGAACCTTCAGGAGAATATCGCATTGCAATTGAATTTTTCCAAATACTCTAATCACTGCACCATGGGTACTTGTGTTTATATAGAGGATCTTCTGGATAAATTAGACATTTTTTAGAAAGTAAAAAAAAAAAAAGTCATATCTTGGCCAATAATTGATATATTCTCAAATTTTAAAATGCATCTTTTAGAAGACTCTTTTATCGAAGGCAACTCACATGATCAGGCTACACTCAGTTTCCACCACACCCGCCAGTCAGAACATGAACCTGGAAAATACAGCACTCGTGATGTCCTTCAAGAGATGCTCAAACACCAATTTGATCCTTAGTATTGCAGATAGTATAGTTGATGCTTACTCAACAAGCCCCACCCATACTTGTAATAGTCCATAGGGTGGCAATCGAGTGAGGTGGGGGTGCATGGGCAAATGTTAAGACTTGTGAAGTTGTAAAAAGTCTCAGATAACCACTTTTGGATTTTCTTTGAGTTGTGACATGGAACCAAGTCCTGCAATTATCTTCTCCACACATGGCTTTTCTGCAATGAACAGCAACTCAATATAGCTATTTGGCTTGGCGTTTAAGTCCATTTTCAAACATGTGGAGTAGTATGATGTGACCTTTGCTGTAAACACCCCCACAGACTATCACAGTTTGAGAGAATTTTGATCTTCACGTCACGCAGAACTTTGTGCAGACTATCAACTGACCGTTTGTTGTTCTGCATAGATTATACAACTAGTCCTCACAGATTTTCTTCTCGTCTGAAAATAGCCAGAGTATCCTTGGCTTAACTCCTGATGTATTAGATCAGACTGTCTGAAGATACCGGCTTTCTGGCCTAAAATGCACCAAACATTGATGCCATTGTTTTTCCCCTGTCTCTTTGCAAAACTTGATAATGTTCTACAAAAGCCACAATTGTTGACATGCCGTAGAATGAAGCAACCAAACAAACACCTTGAATAAATATTGGAAATATAAAGAACTTGAAGCTAGAAATGTAATGTGCATCCAGGAGATAAGCGCCCGCGTGTTTGCGTGTTGTGTGGGTGCGTAAGAGAGACGGACGAAAAGGAAAGACTTACCTCGAGACCGGCTCAGCGTCAACGACCGAAAATAGATAAAGAAAGATCAAGATGGCGGCCGCCGTCTTTTGTAAAGGATAATATCTCGCAAAGTCACACGAATTCTCGCAATATGCAAATTTAGCCGGCCTACAACGACCATAAGAGCGGGTGATGAAAAAGACGTTGGGAGAGCGACGATTGAGTTGGTCAGGGAATCGTGTTGCTGTTGCTTCTCGTGCCGTGTGAGGATATCTTACCGTTGTTGGGTCCAGTCTGAGTAACCGTTCGCGTCAGTCTAGGCACCTTGCTAGTTGGATTCCGTGCAGAACCGGTGTATACTGGTTATTGAATTGCTGCAACATTTATAACATCTTTTCCTGAACTTACCGTGTTAAAGAGAGAGTCGGGCGCCATCTTGAATTTTTCCTTATACATCTACAGAGGGAGCAGTAATTTTTTTTAAAGGACTTTCCTTACACATTTTTTTACAAGAAAAGTTTCACCAAAATGTCCAGATTGTAATGTGAGGACATTTTCCTCATAAAAATATTAAGATATTACAATTTCTTATAATAATATTAAAAATGTATAATTATCAGTATTAAAAATATTAAGATATTACAATTTCTTATAATAATATTAAAAATGTATTATTATCAGTATTAAAAATATTACATTAAAATTAGAGAATATATATATAATTTAAATGAGAAATTTGAAAACTTGAAAGTGTCAGAAATAATGATAAAATCATTGTTGTAAGTCCGATATATTTCGCTAGAAATAGCTTCATCAGGGTAGGAAGTCCGGTACGTAGTTTTTTTTTTTTTCTTCTTTCAATTGGAATAAGATGTACATTTCTCTTCTCTTCTCTTCTATTCTATTCCGAGGCATTATCTCCCCCTGAACACCAAAATGTAGAAGAAAAAGAAAACTACGTACCAGACTTCCTACCCTGATGAAGCTATTTAGAGCGAAATATATCAAACTTACAACAATAAAAGTAAATAAAATGATTTTGTTTATGAAATTTTAAAGTTTTCAAATTTCTCATTGAAATTTTATTCAAAATAAGTGTCTTCTAAAGTGTGCAACCATTTTTTTTTTTTTTTAACTTTTGGAATGAACTTAGTTGTATTACATTTGGAGCATTTTTGGAACTTTCCATTCACCAAAACTATAACAGAATGCCGATAGCATCAACTCTTTGGTTAGTAAAAGAGTCAGTTTGAGTCCTTACGCTACTCCAGGTTGTTAGACGCTGACTAGATTAACTTAAGCCAGTATTTCTTGGGATCCATATCTGGTCAAAAGGAATTTATAAAAAGAATCAATTACAGGCACCCTCAAATAAAAAGTGGACATTTGGTAATTATAAAGATTTTCTTGCGTGCTCTCTGACCAAATAAATACTGTTATTAATTGTCAATAATTTTGTCTGTCTTCTCAACGTAAACTAGACTGAATTAAGAACTTGCTTATCTCCCTTAGACCAATTTTTTTTTTTTTATTATTTCTGACTATTAGTCTCATCTTTATTAGTTGTTGTTTTTGGATCTTTTTATTGGTTCACAACGTTTCGGCCAACTTCCTCTGGCCTTCGTCAGGTGGTAACCGCGACGGATAGGAACTTCGAATCTCCTAACTGCATTCTCAGCCATCACTGCCATCCGTAGTTGTTGTCGTCTCACCACATTTTTGACCAATTAACCTCTGGCACGCTTTGGGTGGGATTGAAATAGTCCGAAATAAAAATAAAAATTAACATATAATGCTCATCTCAAAAAATGAATTCCAATTAAGGAATAATATATATATCTCCCTTAGACTATTTGTAAATATTTTTGTTTTTGTTTTAGGTACAATAAATACTTTTCTTTTTCTTTAAAAACTCTGAGTTTTATTTATTTATTTATTTTTTTTTTTCTTAGATATGTTGCATGTTTGATACCTCTAAACCTAAACACGGATTTGGCATTAAATAACCTAAAACATGCTGATAAGCCATAACACAAAACCAAATCAAACCTTGGCTCCATTGGAGGTTCGATCTTGTTTAGGAGTTTCTTGGCTTTTTGTAAGGGAGTTCTTTTGGGCATTGATGGTGAATAGTTTGTCTTTCTAACTCTTGAACGAATAGGCCATACCTTTATTACGCACTCCTACCCTTTTAAAAAGGGGAAGATCCTCCGATATGTATACCCTGCCATGAACCTTTCTCGGTTAAACACATCTTAATTGAGTGCAAGGAATTTGAGACGACAAGATCTCAATATTACCAAGTAATCAACTTGAAAGAACTTTCCAACACTATACAAATAGAGAACATCCTGAAATTCTTGAAAACAATCGACCTATACTGGAAAATTTTAAAATAGCTTATACCAAATAACCCCTATAAAGATTCTTCCAAATAATAATTTGTAAACAACACGGCTCTAAATAAGCAGAGAAGTTGATGTGCCATTAAAAAGCAAACATCCAATCTAACTCTTGTATGAGGAGTAATGGAGATTCTTGTTGAACGCTTTCTTCATTGTTGCCATTCTCGCACATATCACTTGCCGATGCTCATATTGGATTGTGTGGATATTATCGGACCTTTTTTTTTTTTTTTTTGTCAATTTCTCAACAAATTTTATTGTGCAGACACAAATCATTATAGGGACATGATATTTTGATATCAGGATTTCTATAAAAAGAATATCAATAAAAGGGTCAGAATGTTCATCTGCTGAAGAGACAAAATGATTTGGGTTATATATTCACAAATATGATGATTAGGGCCCAGATATCTTTTTTTTTTTTTTTAATGCTGGGGGAGGGGGTCATCTAAACAATAAAATTATGCTTCCAACGAGCATCTTCCTCTCACTCCACCTCGTCAATGATCATGTCTATTCATAACGTGACCCAACTAATGATTTGGGGCGTATGCGTCTAATATATATTAGACAGGTGTCCATAAAATTTGTGTGCACTTTTAAAAATTATAGTGTTTTGTATTTGCAATAGAAATAATCTCTAAAAAAAGATTAGAAATAATTTTTTTTAAAGGTTTTATTGAAATTTTATTTCAAGTTTCCACATGTCCTCCACCATTAGCAGTAAATACGGTAATATGATGTAGTTCATGGAAAACATTCGCCAACTTATTTGCAGTAATGCATGGAATTCACATTATTTTTAGCTTTCAAATCTTCTAATGAATTCGGTTGTATACACAATTGGTTTTGTGTCCCTATTAAATAGATCTCATTTCAGTTCAGTTCAACCAAGCGACAATTTACTTTTTCTTCAGTTGAAGCTATTGATCGAAATTCATTCTAAAAAAAATTATGCTTTATTGGCCACCTGATCTAGTAATTCACCCCCATTCGTCCATTCATTTGTTCACACTTTTCTTAATAACCACGCTTGTTTTTTTTTTTTTTTTTTTTAAATTTTGCGCAAATATTACTCATGGTGGAAGTAAATTTTTGTCAGAACAAATTTTAGACGATGACTCTAGTTGCGCCCCTAGGGGTAAAATTGCCCTCAAATCGTTCATCCGTTAATTTGTTTGCACTTTTCTCAATAACTACGCCTTGGATTTTTTACAAAATTTTGCACAAACATTAGTTATGAAAAAATTAAATTTTTAATTTGTGGAGACGGACCCCACAAACTTGGCTTGTTTATCTAAAAATTGTTGCAAATTTTGTGGGGAAGAATTATTCAATAATTTTACTTAAAATCAAATAATACATAGAGGATACTGCAAAGGCTGCTGCAAAGAAGGTGAGTTCCCTTTATCGAGCTAGAAGACTACTCACACCTGAGAGTACTCTGTACCTCTACAAGGCCACCATTCACCCATGCATGGAGTATTGTTGCCACATCTGGGCTAATGCATCTACCACTAGCCTCTCCGTCTTGGATAAAGTTAAAAAAAGAGTTGTCAATCTAATAGGTCCCACTTTATCAACTAAGCTCCAGCCCCTGTCCCATCGCCACAATGTTGCATCACTGTGTCTGGTTTACAAATATATTAATGGAATGTGTTCTACTGAACTCATTTCAATTGTACCCCCTCGGCATACATATCCCCGACAAACCTGCTTAGCAATAAGATCTCACCCCTTCACTGTTGATGTCCCTAAATGCCAAAAAGCTTTCTATTCTAATAGTTTCTTCTCTCGAACAGCTAGACTTTGGAATTCTCTTCCTGTTGACTACTTCCCTGGCTGTACTGATATGCAGAAGTTTAAAATGTAACATAAACAAATATCTTGTTAATCTTTTGAGGCATGGCTCCAAATAGTAGCTCCTTATGTCTAAATGGCGATATGCTTTGTAAGGGGTGAATATGAGTAAAAAAAAAAAAAAAAAAAATTATAATATATAATATACAGGTTGTCCCAAAAGAAGCTGACGGATTTTAAATTTGATTAACTTCATCAATATTTAAGTTATGCTTACCAATTTTCATATGTAGATAGATGAGCCTCTCCGTGATTTTTTAGAGACATAGTAAGATATCATAGTCTACTTATTCTAATTTTATTTACACAACTTAATCTAGGGTATGTTTTTACACAAGGTCTAATTTTAGTTATGAAAAATGTTACTCAAATGTCCCCCAATTTCATTTTCACACTCTTGTGCTCTCTGTCGGGCATTGTCCAGCACATCACTTAATGTTTCAGGGCTTATGGCCCTAATTTCCTTCTCTATATTGTTTTTAAGGGCATTTTTTGTGGCTGGTTTTATTGCATTGGGAGTAGGGGAATTTCTTGTGTTGAAGTTTTGTCTTGTGTTTGAGTTTCTGATATTGGCTCATTCAACTGAAAATACAACTCTACAATAAATATACGCTCCTCAGTGTAACGACTCATGATGACCTTGAAAGGGTTACTCTATATGATCTGAAAAAAATACAAGAAAAATATAAAAAATTAAGAAAGTTATGAATTTTTTTTTTTTTTTTTTTACCATCTGCTTCTTTTGTGACACCTTGTATAATATTTTTATAACATTTTTTTACAGATTATTTTTTATCGTAAATACAAATATAATAATTTCTTAAGTGCACACAAATTTTATGAATAGTCTTTGGTTTGTTATATAGGAAGGGTAGAAATATGGACGTGTTTTGTATGGAAGCTATGTAGTGGGTAACAGGCAGTTGATTTTCTTTCTGCTAATTTTTAATTTTCCTTTTTTTCTTCAGAATGGTGAAGATCTATAATCGACTGCACCGTACAATGGGGACACTTACCTATTTTACTTGTCACTCGTGGGAATGGACGTACAATAATCTCGACATGCTGAAGAACCAACTGCTCCCGGAAGATAGGAAAGTAAGTGACATATTAATTTTCCCTCTTTAAATACAAAACTATTCGAAATACTGTTAAAAAAAAAGGGTACTTACGTAGATTAAGGGCAGTGTTATCATCAGCATATTTCGAGCAGGTTACGTAAACCTCTGGAAGGTTTTGAAAAGCTTATTCCAATAAAATCGCAGCAGACAACAATTGGCAAACGGTATTTTTTTAACAGTATCTTTTGTTAAATTCTCAGGCGGAAGTACAGAATGATTAAAAAAAAAAATGTTAAGAATGGCTTTCTAAATATTTTTTCACGGTCTGTAAACTTCGTAAGTCGACCCCCCCCTTTCTTTTTTACATTAAAATTACTGTACAATGACTATTCTTGATTCTATTTATGTTTTATACAAATTTTTAACTGCTTATTAGTGTTTTAAACATTGGTTATCATTTTCGGTGCAAAAATATGACTGCCCATTATATGCCAAGGATAAATATAAAAAAAAAAATAGTAATCATCAAATGAAAGCTGCTTGTGCAGCTGATGATCTGCCTTCAAATCTTTTCCATGTCACATGATTAAATTGACCAATCAGATGCACTTAACCATTATCTCAAAACCAAGTACGTCCAAGGATGGAATACTGCTGCCTTATCTGGGCAGGAGCTGCTAAAAACAGCCTATCCTGCCTTGACAGAGTACAAAATAGACTTTGTGGCTTAGTGGGGGATAAATAAATAAATGATGAGGATAATTGTCTGCAAACAAATAAAAAAAAAATATACTTCAAAGTAATATTGAACTTTTTTCTTATCAATAAAAAAATCCGTTTATGTTTAATAGATTTTTTAAAAAGAGCAATACAATCACACAGAAAGCAAAACATTTGATAATGTTAGTTACATATTTCACAATTGCATCAAGCGAATTAAGTTTACACAAAATAAAACAAACTATTTTTTAAATTTTTATTGTGTAGAAACACAAAATTATTTTATTAAATACAGTAAAAATTATTTTAATGAATCTGTTAAAGTTATGTTTAATTAAAGATAATTTCTTTTAATTTGTTCGTTGAAAAGATTTTTTTTTGTAATGAATTTGTTTTTGAAAAATTGAATTTAATTTTCTGTTTAAATGTGCTTTTTTTTTTTTTTTACGCGTGCATTTTAATTTACTATTGTTTTTTGTTTTGGTTAATATAATTTGGATTTAATTGTTTTCTATTCTTTTTAAAAATCGATTGATAAAATTTTGATTGCATTTTTAAGATTACACCTTCTACAAAAATATCACATGACCTAATTTTTCCGAGGCTAGAAATTTAGGACTGCTCAAATACATTGGTACCTCCAACGCTTATAAATACCATTTAAAAAAAAAAAAAAAGATTAAAGTTAATCAAGTCAGTGACTTAATCATATTGAAGTCGATAATCATAATATCCATATTTCTTTTTTGGCACTTGTACAGTTTAGTGAAGACATTAAAAAATGAAAATATCGAAGAAAAAAAAAAAAAAAAAGGTTATATTGTACGTATCCGTTTTGGACTGAAGATCTTAAAAAAAAAAAAAACTTCATTTAATTTGATCGAGTAGTTTTTTTTTTTTGTTTTTTTACAGCGGAAAAACACGTTCTTATGAGAGCGCGTTGAAGTTAGCCATTGTGAAATTTGCTGAACCTGAGCAGCATGCCACGAGGAGATAACTCAATTTAAATCGCCGACACTCCCTCCCCATCTTTAATACTAGCTTTTCTTCCTAAAAATCGAACCTTTTGCTCGGTATCATAACAAATTGTTTTTTCGCTGTAAAAAAAAAAAAAAAAAAAACTACTTTAAGTGAAATTTTTTTTTCGGAGAACTGCGTTTCATAACGAATATGTAAAATATAACCTTTTTTCCCGATATTTTCATGTTTAATGTCTTGACTAAACTGTACAAGTACCTTTTTTGTATTATTCCATTTTTCTCCATCTTTTTAGATGTTCTACTTGGACCCGCGACCCTTGCACTGGCCGCATTACATTGAAAACTATTGCCTAGGGATAAAGCAGTTTATTCTCAATGAAGACATGTCCGGCCTCCCAGCAGCAAGGGCTCATCTACGCAAGTAAGTCTCACTTTTAGCAATCAGCTACTACGTAAAGAGCAGTTGTCCCCCTTTTTTTATTATTATTTTACTTTGGTTAATTTTAAGAGATCAAGGGAGCTAACTCCTCCCGGAGCTAAAACTTGATTTCATTATGATTTGGATTTATATCCAATAAGAACAGATATTATTCTCTTTATGGCTGCTATCTGTATTGCATGCCAGCTAGGTATTCCAGGGATTGTTTCCAAGTATTTCTTATGATTTTTTTATTTTTTTCATTAGGTCAATTGCTCCTATCACAACTGGTATAATGTTCATTTCTTAAAGGGACCATGTCGTTTTTGAAATCTTTGTCCTGATATTTTGTTATCTTTCCTCGTTCAGCTCTATTAAGGCCATAGTCATTTGAGACAGTGAAATCCATCTGTGTCTGTGCGTGCCGATCATGTCCTTTCCTCCTCCTTCTACATCTCTTAAATGCCATTTCCTACTCCCTTTACGCCTCAAACACGTACCAAATCCCCTACATGCTTCTCTGAACACCGGTCATATCTCTAAGATCATTCCTTCAAACATGTGTGTTCTTTTTTTT
Organism: Euprymna scolopes; assembly: GCF_053919585.1. Classification (NCBI taxonomy): domain Eukaryota; kingdom Metazoa; phylum Mollusca; class Cephalopoda; order Sepiida; family Sepiolidae; genus Euprymna; species Euprymna scolopes. The sequence goes on along the minus strand of NC_136522.1, from coordinate 15,906,341 downwards.
TCTCCTGTGATTTCACATTGCACACTAGGCCAGTTCATTTGCATGCAGCTGCGTCAGTGGCTCTTTTATACTCGTATTCCTGTTGAATGAAGTCTCAGTCTAGAAGGATTTCTCATTGACTGACTGAGGACTATAAAAACCTGAAATGTAGTATTAGAACAGATACTACAGTTTTGCTCCTAGCAAAAATGCAATTGTTTTTTCTATTGTTATGAAGTACTATTTTAGCTTTAAAAAACTATGCTATCCGTGCGAATCGTACTCACTAATCATGATTTGCAATTGGGCAACATTCATCGAGTGACAGCCGCCATGCTAGCGTGGACTATATTTTTTTTATTAGTTTATGTGACGACCAGGTGTGGATAAAAAAAAATTTAACCAAAGGTTTGGGCATGCAAAAAAAAAAAATTGTTTATGTTGATTTATTAAATCAGAATGTGAAATCAATTTCTCGCCAGTATCTGATTGATGTGTTGCGCACTTCAGATGGGGGCAGCAGGAGGTGGGCGGATTGCAGCGACTTGACTTGTGGCTCACCATCGCTCTTTGACTCTTCTCTCTGTCGTTTATATCAATCTGTTTTCTTGCAGGTGTTTAACCCGGGTAGCTGTGAGGTCAACTACTTGACCTCTTCATGCCTGATGACGACAGTTTTGATAGATCTGCACTCATCGGCTGGTTACTTTATCCTGTTGACCGTGTATGTGTGTGTGTGTGTGTGTGTGTGTGCGTGCGTGTGTACACAGTCACGCAACAGGTGTAGATCACAACAAACAACTTGGGACTCTTCATTGTTATAGGTTAGTAGGTGGACCTCAGTTTGCAGGATCATTAGGATCAGGTTTTAACCCCTTAAGCCCCAAATATAAATAGAACAAAAAACAAAATTCTTTGTAAAATCCAAGATGAACTATGAGATTTCTCTTAGTTTGTTTCCATTCCATTTTTCTGCAGAAGTTACTAGGCCCATCTGGCTGAAATTTTCTATGGATCTTTAACAAGGTGCAGTGGATTAAGTATTATGGTATCTGTTCTATGCATAGTTAGGGATTAGTTGACATGATACACAATTTACTCTAGAAGTTTGGCTTCAAGCACTACTAAATTGAGAAGTTAGAATTTTTTCCCCTGTTTTTAATCAGCTAAAAAGTCTAGGAAATGTAGATATTTTACTCTAAAGTTGAAACTTTATGTAACAAGTAAATATGGGTTAGAATATATTTTATTGGCTTTTTTTTTTTTTACAAAATTTTTTTACAAAAATCAAAATTGCAAGTAATCTATATATAAAAGCGAAAATGTGTGTATGTATGTTCGCTTCTTGTGTATGTCCAAGAAAGGTTTTTTTCCGAGAAACGGTCGGTCGGCTCACAACTTAAAACTTTTTATATCACATATAAATCATAATATCTATGAGTTAACAACGTAGGTCGCCTGTCTATTTAATTTGCTCGACTTCAAAATGCTAAATATTCAACATTTTTCGCTCGCCGCATGTGGATTAGGCTTTTTCGTATAAGAAAAGCGACACTAGTTCTGGCGGTATTTTTCTGGTCGCGATCGCCGGAAATGTCCGAAAGCAATCAGCTTTGATCAATGTGGAAATATTTTCCTTATATCAGACAATTGCTATTCAATTTAGAGAATCCCCTTTTTATGGGGAGCTGCCCCCCCCCCAACATCTTGGTAAAATAAAAATAAAAAAAGTGTTCCCGCAGTAAATGAAATACTACCTTGCAGTCAAAGTTGACCTCATTAACTTTGCCTCAAGGCATCGGGTTCGATCCTCATACTTAACTACCAAAACTTTTTTTTATTTTAAACCCTCCCCGGAGTTTTGATTTACCCAAAACCACACACACCTCCAGGTACCCGGGCAACACCGGGTACCCCCCCCCCCGCTAGTCTATAACATAAATCTTACCTGTCTGCTTAAATGTGTGTATGTATGTATGCCTAAAACTTTCGACGGAGGCAATGGATTTTCACAAGATCAGTATCGTTTTGAAACTCGACCCTTTGGACAACAAATATCAAGAAATTGGCTAAAAACATTAATTCCTTCACCCTCAACTGGGCACTTTTCTACAAGGAAGGGGGTCACTTTTTTCGCTGATATTTTACAAAGTCATCCCCTTTTTGATTGACTAGCCTTAATTTAAACCTTGGCCACTTTCGGTTTGGCAATGGATGCAATGGCAAAGACGCCACTTTTTTTTTTTTTTAGGGGGGGGGTCTCTTTATCCTCCTTCACGGTACGGGTTCGGGCCTGCCTGCCAACCACATTCCCCCCCCCCCAACACACACCTCCAAACACCTGGGCACTGCCAGGCACCCAGGTTAGTGTGTGTGTGTGTGTATATATATATATATGTTGGAATGATTATTCAAAATTGGGAATCGGAAAATTTTATGCCTATTTTCTTATGCCAAAGGCGATTCCTTTAAGCGTCATTTTTTTTATTTTCCACTGCTGGTAATAATGATAAAATAATAAATATTAATTTATTTTTAAATTACCAGTAAAACTAAAATCTATAGATCATACCTCGACAAGTGTAAATTTACGTTTGGGAAAATATCTGCATATTTAACATGCGTTTTTACGATAATCAACAAAAATAGCAACATTATAGTCAAATATTTCGTTATTTATAAAGAATTGAAATCAATAATTATATCGGAATCAGGAATTTAGTATGCAATCAGTAATTGTATCAGAATCGGGGAAAAAATATTAAAATCATCCATCACTATAATATATATATATATATATATATATATATATATATATATATTTAAAGTGATGGTTGTGTAGTTCCAACGAGAGAAAAAATGTACATTTAAAAGAGTGTAGCCATCAACAATTGTGGTTTTTTTTTTAAAGGTTTTCATCATATTTTTATTTTAAAATATTTTTATAACGCGTTTCGAGCTTAGGGTGTGCTCTCTTCAGATATTTTCGTAAAAAGTTTTTCTTTAAAATGGGAGTTTGTAGATATGCCTCCGCTGATATTAAATATGTTTTTCATAGTGATGCGATGCGTGTGTTCAGTATTCAGACGTTCTGTCTCCAACTTTAAGTGTTCACAGTGACCGGTCAAAGTTAGTTTCAAAGAGTGTTTTTTAGTCCATATGGTGAAGGTTTTTATGGCTTTTTTAGGGTTCTTTTTAAAGACTTTCTTTCCCCATGTACAGCATACACTCACACACAATCACATACGCATACATATACATTCATGTACATGTACACATGCACACGCACACGTACGCAGGCACACACACATACACACACGTACATACATAGAAATATATGTAGGAGCATACATATATACATACCCACCTACACACCCACACACGTACTCGCATACATCCACCGCTAACAATTATTTTTATTTTTTTATTATTTTTTATTTTATATACATATATATATATATATATATATATACATACATATATATATATATATATATATATATATATATATATATACATACACATATATATATATATATACTTTTATATATACGGATATCGTGTAAGAGTGTTCTGTTCCTGGTTATATATACTTTTTTTTTTTTCCAACCAAAACACGCATGTATATATGCGCTTAATCATTCCGACATACGTACACGCACCCACACACACACAAGTAAGATGGAGAATAGGTAGAAGATATATATACACACACATACACGCACATACACACATATATGTACACACATATATGTATGTGCACATACACTCACAAACATCCACATACTATGTAGGCACACACACATACACACACACATGCACACACACAGACATATGCAGGGGCTCACACATACGCGTATATCCATATCCACACGAACACATTTACCCACTCATACATGCATCGCATCACTATGAAAAACATATTTAATATGTCACAAAGTTTAACAAGGTTTTTTAATATAGATCCACAGAATATTGTGATAAGTGTTTCAGTGTGAACAGGTATAGTATAATTAATTATGGGGTTTATGTATTTTATTTTTACTTTCATCATATTTTGCTTTGGTTTTGATACCCCGAAATTCGAAGCTATCTTTTTACAACCCTTGCTTTTCATAACCTATCATTCTTTCATAAATTAGAGTCAATTTTCTGTAAACTATTTTTGAACCCAGTCAACGACGGGTACTTTTGTTAGTATATATAGCCTGACGAATCCTATAGTGGATGAAACGCAGAATATTCGGTGTAGCTTAATCGCCATATATATTTTATAAATTACTATGTATATATATATATATTTTTTTTTTTTTTTTTTTTTTTTCTTTACTCTTAGAGTACTCATTTAGCCATTTAGCGTCACATCTACTTTTGGTACACAGGAGATTGAGCTGATATCCGAGTACACTAACTGATCTCGACTGAACACTATTTCCTGTTATCATAACAAAACTTATACTCATCTAAACTTTTAACAGAAGTTTGATCTTTTATAAAAATTTCAAGGATAACTGTTAATTATGTGGTAAATTTGAAGATATATCCTTTTTAGATCAAGTTATATTCAGTGTTTCTTTGTTGGCGGTTTTTGATGGTTGTAAAACATCAATTTAAATTAGTTGTGTATTTCTTGCTTTTATAACAACAAAAATATTTGAATTATGTGGTGGAAACAGTTGTACGAAAAATATATATAAAAATTAATTCAACACAACAGTTCTTCTCTTTTCCGATGTTGTTGGATATCTTTTAGATTCGCCGAGCTATCTTTTTTATTTGAGCTGGCATGTTGTATATAATGGCGCCCAAAAGTTGTTGTTCAGCCATATTCTTCTCAAGCGCTTTCTATCATTGCATCCGATCATTGTCAGGAGCGATTTTTGTTATTTTCTTTTTCTTTATTGAGGCTTTGCGTATTTATTGTTATAGTTTTTTGTTATTTTTTTACTATTGGTTATAAAGGTGCAGGATGGTTAGGGGCAAATTATTTTTATTTTGAATTTTAATTTCGATTTTCTGATTTTATATTTTATTTCTTGTTACTTATTAAATACTGTTAGTATATTTGTCCCAGTATTAAAAAAAATTCTGTTAATAAGGGGCTGTAATATTTTGATAAGTATGGCGTCTAGTAATCTTTGTGTGCAATTGTTAAGGGATTGTATTTTAGTATTGAGAAAGAAAATGGTAACCACTACAATCACTCCTAATGACGATCAGATGCACTGATAGAAAGTGCTTGAGAAGAATATGACCGAACAACAACTTTGGAGTTGGTTGGTTGTTTTTGTTTTACGGCATATCAACCCTTTTCAGGCTATTTAATGACGAATCCAAAGATTTTGTAGAAAAATTTTTTAATAGAATATATTTGTTGTTTTCAAGTCGGTTTTTATTTAACCCATAGTTGGGACCCTAACAGGTACTACCACTCTGGGTCAGAGTGGATCTGGGAGCAATGGTTATTAAAGGGTGGCTCCACATTCCCCAAAGCCTGCAAGCTGGGGCCTCACCACTGGATATAGTTTAAGGTCATATCCAGGACCAGACAACTTTGGAGTGCCATAATATACAATATGCCAGATGAAATAAAAAAGACTGCTTGGCGAATCAAAAAGATACCCAACAAAATCAGAAAAAAGAACTGTCGTGTTCAATCAGACATGCTTGCTGCCAAAATAAACAAATATAAAAATTAATTGTAAACAAAAATCTCGGACTAGCTGTTAAAACTGGAAAAGAAAAGGACAAGATATTCTTATAAAAAATATAATAAATTCATAACTAAAAATATTACAGCATTAAGAACTGATTATATAATGTTATAAATCGAATTTTCAAAAAAAAATTCTTAATACTACAATATTTGAAGTTATAAATTTATTATATTTTTTACTAGAATTTCTTGTCCTTTTCTTTTCCAGTTGTAACTACTAGTCCTTTATTTTTCCATGTTTAAGCTTAACCATATTACTTTTCATTCATGCTCGCATTTTTCTATTGTAATCCATGATTTTTCCAGGCTTCCAGTAAATTCACCTTGTTCTTTGTTTAATTTCAGTTTTATTTTTTTGCATCCATAAACATAACATACACATATGTAATAACAATGTATGGCACTCGTTTGCTTTCAATAAAATCCCCCCCAATTACCTCCCTTCCATGCTTTCATTCTCTCTGTTTCACTTGTTACTTCACTTTTCGTGAGAACGGTGAATTGGTAGCAACAGTAGTCACTAAAGCAACGTTGTTGCTATGGAAACCAGTCATAAAAAATGTCACTCATCTTCTTCGGATTTTTAAGATTTTGAACATTAGTAAATTCATCATAACTTTTGTTTTACTGAACAAAAATTGAAGATTCCTTTTCACAATATAGCTGAGAAGGTGATCTATAAACTGTAATAATTGTTTGAAATTTGGTCGAAAACCCCATAATTTTATTATACCATATTTCTTCAAACTGAAACATAATTATCAAAGTATACTTACGCAGATAGATATGAAAAGTTTTTATAAAAGTTTGTGCCTATTTCCATTCTATGGAGGCCAGGCATGAACGCAGACCCCACAATATAACAATAACGTGTTTCCGTTAGCATGTCGCGGTGGGGCAATCGTTAACATCGCACGTTTTTTTTTGTTTTTTTTCACACTTTAATTTACAACTTTGCCTCAACGGTTCGGGTTCGATCCTCATACTTACTTTTTTTTTTTAACCCCTGACCCCCGGAGTTTCCACACACACCTCTAAACACCCGGGTCCCCTTCGCTAGTATATATATAAAAGGCAAAACTGGTGAGCCCGTTTTTGTATGTCCTTTTTTCGCGGAGATTCTCCAGGGGGGTTACTATGTCTTAGAACTGTTTATGTACCCCCCCACCCCACATAATAATATCTACGATTTGCGAAGGGACGTCGTGTCTAGATTTATTTTGATTGACTTTTATAAAATTCGCACTATTTCACTGTGTTGCGTGTTTGTTCGACTTTTTAGTATAAATAAAGTGAAATTGATGGAGCGAAGCAACTTCTTGGCTCACCCACCAGGGACATCCAGAAAGCAAATCAGCTTTGATCAATGTGGTGAAAACCGTCATATCAGACAATTGCTATTCATTTGGACACTCCCTTTTCTTTTTTTTTAAGGAGCCCCCCCCCCTTCCCCCCAAAAAAAACCCATCTTGGGGAAACAAAACCAAAAAACTTCCTCGCAGCAGAAGTTAAGTGGAGGGGATTTCATTCCCCCTATGGCGTGATGTTTGACCTCATTAAATTCACGCACCTGTCACATAACTTTTTAATCATTTAATTTCATCCACTCTCATTCCACTGTCTTTGTAGCATTGAGGTAAGTTATCATGCTTTTTTTTTTTTTTCACTTTCCCACCCACGATTCAGGTTCGAGCCTACCTCCCTCCTAAAACTTTTTTTTTTTTTTTACACCAACAAACACCCTGGCAATGCCGGGCACCCACACTAGTGTATATATATATATATATATATATAAATTTCAGGAAGACACAGAATTGAATGAGGCACCTTATGTAATTCTGCTCATGTCATGTTCTTATTTTTGAGATTTTATTACATTCAAGTTTTCAGGTGGGGTTCAAGGATGTATTCAGCATTGATTGGATGGAAAGAGGTATAATTATGTCATTCAGACCCTTTCGAGGTGCACCCAGCATTTTGTTTGAATTAATCTGTATTCCAAAACAGCACACCCACACAAAATATTTACACTCATAACCTGTTTATTTTTCTTTTTTCAGGCTGCGCAATATCCGTTACACGTTCAACTCAATTCTGATGGTCGTTCTATGGAGGGTTCTCATCGCCCGCTCTCACTTGGCTCGCAACCTCTGGTATCTCATCATGGGTCTCGTTTCTAAGTTTGTGAAGAACTTTTGGATTACCAGTTCCATGCGGCATTAGCAGTAGCGGGGGTGGGGGTGGCGGCGGCGGCTCAGAGAGGTGAGGAGCAAGACCTGCCTCTCTATCCCTCGCACGCACGCACGCATGCATGCGCACACCATCTGACTGCCTCTCTCTGCCTACCTACAACAGGACTGATGACGACCGGCCTACAATGACGTGCCTCGGGGGTGGGGTGGAGGGGGGTAGTAAGGAGGGGTCAGATGGATGTTCAATTCACTGCAGACCATATCCCAACCCCCCAACTCCTCCACATTATCGACCTCCCCCCCTCTTCGCTCCTCCTACTAACAATACTTCTTGAATTAGATGATGATGATGCGGATTAGAAATATGGCTACCAAGGCTTCTTTAAGCTTTTGTTTTCTTTTTTCTCTTTCTATTGGCTTCTACTAGATTGGCCTTCTGTCTTACTACTATAGGCATCCTCTGACATAAATAAATTTGCACGTACACATGCAGATATATTACTGATACGACTGCACGGTTTGACGTCTCCTTTTTTCAGCTGCTGGGGTTGGATGTCTTCTAGTCGTGTTACCGCTGATGTTGATGACTGCTCTCAATTTCTATATACATACACACACACACACACACACACACACACACACCAAAGATCAGTGCACACGCAAACACACATATTAGGCATAAAACTTATACAAATAGGTTTGACTACACATTTGCAAACATGTTTCTATGTTAACTAGAAACCTCTTAAATTATCTCTTTCTCTCCCCTTCCTCTCATCCCCTATCTCTCTTCCCCTACCTTTCTCTCTTTCCCAGTCATGCCACTTTTTGAAAGCAAAATGGATAAAAGCAATTCTTATTGTATCTATTTCAACTGGCTAGAATAGGACCTAAACATATATATATCAGGTTGGTACAAAAGTTTTTGCCGATTTTAAAATTTTATCTTTCAAATGAAAAATGTGTTTTTAAAAACCATTTATTCATAATAACAATCTTTGCTCTTTATAACTTGATTCTATTATGCCAATGAACTTATAAATGAACTTCGTTTATAAAAATTTTTGATGTGAAATACAAATCTAACTCCTGTTTGATCACCTCTCATGATTTTAAATCGAAAGCCATCTTTGTTTTTGTAATCCTCAAAATAAATGAATTAGGGTCAGGAGAATATGCAGGATGAGGCAAAACTAAACTAAGGCCATCTAAACGGTTTTGTAATCTTCCAAATAAGTGGTAATCTGAGGGAGCCAGCTCAGGAGAATATGCAGGATGAGGCAAAAGTTCCCAAACAAATTCTCCTTGGACATCTTTGATCAGTATTGCTGTGTGAGATGATTATCATGATGGAAGATGATTTCCCTTTTAGTAACTAAAGATGATCATCTTTGGGTCAACATCGATGAGAATATTTTCTAATCCTCAAAATAAGTGATAATCCAGAGGAGTTAGGGTCAGGGGAATATGCAGAATAGGTCAAGATTTCCTCACCAAATTATCCTAGGAGATACTCAATCCTCATCTCAAAAATTCAAAATCGTAAAAAACTGTTTTAAAAAATCTTTATTCATAACAATAAAAACCTTTGCTCTTTATAACTTGATCCCTTTTTATCAACGAGCTTATAAATGCATAATTTCGAAAGTTCTTTAGGGTTTGATGTGAAATATGAATCTAATTCCTGTACAATCTCCTTTCATGATGTTAAACTAAGGCCATCTAAACGGTTTTGTAAGTGATAATCCAGAGAAATTAGGGTCAGGGGAATATGCAGACTAGGGCAAGATTTCCTCACCAAATTCGGTACTTGTACAGTTTAATCAAGACGTTAACAAATGAAAATATTGAAAAAAAAAAGTTATATTGTACGTAACTATTTTGGCCTGAAGATCTCAGAAAAAAATTTCACTTAATTTGAGCAAGTAGTTTTTTTTTTTTTTTTACAGTGGAAAAAACACGTTTTTATGACAGCGTGTTGAAGGTAGCCATCTTTGAATTTTTTTAACATGCCATGGGGAGATAACTTGGTTTAAAGCACCGACACTCCTCCCCTCCTCAATATTAGTTTTTCTTCCTAAAAATCGAAACATGACTACTTTTTGCTCGGTATCATAAAAAATTTTTTTTTTTTTTTTCTGTAAAAAAAAACTACTTGATAAAATTAAGTGATTTTCTTTTGAGAACTTCATTCCGTAACGGATACATACAATGTAACCTTTTGTTCAATATTTTAATTTTTTAATTTTTTTTTTTTTTTTTTTTTTTACACAGTGATCACCACTTATCAAGGCCCGGAAGCCACTCAGGGATAAGGGTTATTGCAAGTACATTATGTTAGTGTGGAGATTTGATGAAGTGTTTACTTAAGGGAGCGGTTCATTAGGAATTTGTTAACGTTGGACTTGAAGACATCCAAGTTGTAGTCCGGTGGGAAGCAGGCAGATGGAACAGAGTTGATTAAACTGTACAAGTGCCCCCAAATTCTCCTAGGAGATCTTTAGTCAGTAGTGCTGTGTGAAGATCATGATTGAAGATGACTCCCTTTCTGTTGACTAACGAAGTCGTTTTCAGGTTAAAATTGCTGTGAATATTACCGAAAAATATGGATCCTGTTTTAATAATCTGAAAGAAAAATGTATGAATTAATCATGGTGATATGTTTGACAACAATATGCATAAAAGTGAACTACAGCTGTTTTGGCAATTCTACAAACAGTCAAAAACTTTAGCACTGACTTGAAATATCTTAGAAAATCAACTTCTCTGAATTTGAACAAGATCGCAAATCTTACACACAGAGGGCTCTGTATTCTTTCAGATAGAGCTTTATAATTATTATAAAAAAAAAAAAAATTAAAATATTTAAATGATAGAATTAGGATAATTATTTATGTATGAGTACTTTTTAAATATTTTTATTTTATATAAAGAGAGAGAAATAATTTGTAAGAATATACATTCTTGTAATGACAAGATGCTGTATCAAGCAAAGTTTGCCTTTATTCTAAAAAAAAAAATGCCAGCTGTTTCTACATAATCAATACAATCATTACAAAGTCTAAATCATATAGACAAATGAATCTTCAGATTTACAGAAAAAATCTTTGTGTGTGCTACTGTGAAAAAAAAAATTAATAAATATCAGACATATTTTTTATTTAAAGATATCTGAAAGTATTAGCATTGTATTTAAAAGGAAACTCTGTTTTAAATATATATATATATATATATATATATATATATATAATTAGGTTGGTGCAAAAATATTTTTTTTACGAATATATATATCTGATGAAAACCGCCATTATTTTTGCAACACTCTAATATATATTACACAGGAATCCTCATTTATCAAGGTCTGGAGGCCACTCGAGGATAAGGGTTAATGGGTATACATTAGTCAATGTGATTAAAGCATAGTAAACATAAGTAGTGGAGATATATATAATTATTTTTAATACCTACGGACACTAGTGTTTCATCCTTTCGGGAATCATCAGTAAAGAAAGTCATGATATCCACCGGTCAAGGATTCAAACCTGCTCACGAAGCCATTTCTGGCTCCATTAGCAACGATCATACCCCTCAGCCGGCATGAACTGCAGCGAGAATTTAGTTAAAATTAACATTTATGAAGCATGAATGTCATTCGTGCAGGTCTAGAGTGATCAAATGATTTTAACATCATGATCTACAAACATGGGCTAAGTGACTGACTTTTACATTTCAACGTACAGTGCTCAACGATAAAAACTCAGTTCTTAAAAGAAAAGTTACTTTGTGTGAATGTGTGGAATGGTCTCCACCAAACTGTCAATTTTTGGTCTACAGACTTAAAACTAGATATATAAGTTATTTGGATATGCATAACAAATTTGTTTTGGTTTTTATCTGGTAAAAATAGCTGCTAAGGGGGGGGGTCAAAATAAAAAATTGGCGCTTAATTTTTTAATGGCTAACTTGATTTATATCCTCCATACATGCATAAATATATATTTATATGTTTAACTGCGTTAATTTTTTAAAGTTTTGTATCCATATGTCCTTAGGTCATATTGTAGCGAATACTGCTAGAAAGCTAAATATTTTGGTTTCGATTCTACCTAATGCCACCCAAGTTTTCTTTTCTTTCTTTTTTTTTTTTTTTTACATGAGGGTCACCACTTATCAAGGCCCAGAGACCACCCGTGGATAAGGGTTAATGGGTATACATGAGTCCTTGTGATTTTAGCGTAATAAACATTAGTGGGAATTTTATAACTTGGATTACTTAGGGGGACGGTTCAGTAAGAATTTGTTCACATTGGACTTGAAGACAATCAGATTGTAGTCAGCTGGAAAGTAGGTAAACGGAATAGAGTTCCACAGGCGAGCAGTTCTAAGAAAGAAGCCTTATTCATGGAATCTACGTTTAGATGTAGGCACAGATAAAGAGTGTGGGAAATTGTTGATAGTGGTTCTGGCTAGACGAGTGTTTTTCGTGAAAGTCTCGCGAGGGGGGACCATAGATTGAAGTTCAGATGAGCACCTGCCATGGAAATAACGATAAAGCAGGGACAGGCTCGCAACGTCTCTTCTGTGGGAAAGAGGTTGCAGGGAAGAGAAAAGTGCATCCCCCACTAAGCTACGAAGTCTATTTGGAACTCTTTCAAGACAGAATAAGCTGCTTCTAGCAGCTCCTGCCCAAAGGTGGCAACAGTACTCCATCATTGGCCAAACCTGGCATTTGTATAGGTAAAGAATTGCATCAGGAGTAAGATATCTACTGGAACGTTATTTTTTAACTTTTGAAATCACTATTATATATTGAGTGCAATATATGAATACATAGAAAATTAGCTATATAATAATAAATACAAAATCTGCACAAAGTAAAATATCATATTTAAGCGTATTTTATGATCAGACAACTTTCTGTTAAATACATCTACTTTCAGAACTTTACATTAAATATTTTTATCCCACTAAAGTAGGATGCACACTAGAGTTTTCCATCGAGAGTTGTTTGATTATTCTGGCTGATGAGTCACACCATCTGTCATTAATATGTGTGTGTGTATGTGTGAATGTTATTTTGGCGGACCGCTATGAGAGTGCCAACCTGCTAAAAATGCGTGTTTTTGATTTAAAAACTTTTTTTTTTCTGACAATTATCATAGATTACAAGCTTTAGTATATATATATATATATATATATATATATATATAAGAAAAAAAGTTGTGTAAAAAAAATTTAATGACTTTTAAGGTGTTCTAATCATGTGATGCATCGGTAAAGAAATGGGCAATAAGTCAGGTAGCAAGGAAGCAGAGCGTTATAACGAGAAAGTGAACCCCCTTAAGTCATTCAATTTTTTTTTTTCAAAATTTTTTTTCTGTTAATGATATTTAAGTCTGTAATCTATGATATTCGTTGAAAGATGTTTAAAAAGGTGTAAAATACGCACTTTTAGGGGGTAGGTACTCTCGTACAGGTCGGCCATTATTTTTTCTCTACATTTTTTTATCTTTCACATCCGTTGTCGTTTTAAAATATCTCTTTCACATGCACTTAATGTTTTTCTAACTGCGTCGTCTTCAGTGTTACTGTCTAATATATATAATATATATATGTATATATGTGTACTTTATTTAGTCACATAAATATACGAAAGTATAAATTTATGCGTAAACTTTAAGTATTTACTTCAACAGTGCTCAATACGTAGGTAGAGCTAGGTAGTAAGTTATAAAATATATATGGCAATTAAGCTACACAGAATATTCCGCGTTTCATAAGCCTGATAAATCATAGTGTGGATGAAACGCGGAATATTCTGTGAAGCTTAATTGCCATATATATTTTATAACTTACTATATATATATGTGTGTGTGTAAAATATAAAAATTGAAAATCTCTTATATATTCATCAATGTTTCGTCTTCATTGCAAGACCTTCTCAAGAGGAGTGATTTGAGGGAAAAGTGAATGTTTGAAAATATCTGGTGTGTCTGATATGTAAATGTTTTTTTTTCTTTTGAATGAAGTGATAAACGTTAGAATTCAAAATGTGTGGTGCATCTATGATTTGAAATACGTGTTTATAATTTTTTTTATTCATATTGATGTTAAATATTCTTTGCGCATCATAGACGCACCAGATATTTTGAATGTTGGCACCTAATGTTTCATTCGAAAGAAAGAATAGATTTTTTTCGTACCACACATGACATTTTTCGAATATTAAATTTGGTTTCATTTGAAATCCTTCATCTTGATAAAGTCTAGAAATAAAGACAAAACATGAATGAATACATAAAAATTCTTTTGTTTCTTTCATTTTCCATCATGTTGCATTACTTATTCCATAATATATCTATATCTATATATATATATATATATATATATATATATATATGTATAGATATATTATGGAATAAGTAATGCAACATGATGGAAAATGAAAGAAACAAAAGAATTTATATATATATATATATATATATGGCGATTAAGCTACACTGAATAATCTGCGTTTCATCCACTCTAGGACTCTTCAGGCTTATGCTCATAAGCCTGAAGAATCCTAGAGTGGATGAAACGCGGAATATTCAGTGTAGCTTAATCGCTATATACATTTTATAACTTACTAACTAGCTCTATCTACGTATTGAGCACTTTTGAAGTAATAAGTTTACGCATAAATTTATACTTTCGTATATTAATTTTATGTGAGTAAATGAAATAGTTTATATATATATATATATATATATATATATATATATATGTGTGTGTGTGTGTGTAAAGAATTTTTCTTTAACGTTTTTAATTCTTTTTCAAGAATTGAGCTTGAATTGAAAAATGGTTAATTATAGAAATGCCACTTCTCCCTATCCACTTGAACACCTGTTTTTTTTTTTTGTCTTAAAAAGGAATGGGGCTCCTGACTCCCGGGTCTATCCCGACTTGAAAAAAAAGAAAACAAAAAATATAGGCACAACTTGTAATTTGTAACTTTGTTATTGGATGATTTAGTTCAAGATTTCCTGATAATCAAAACCGAAAATTCTCCAACATATCTTGGGTGGGGGGTGGGGAGGCGCATAGTGATCAGCTAAGTGCCCATTTATATCTTCTAATACATATAAAATTATTTCGGGTCCGATTTTAAAGAGTTACACCTAGACAGCATTTAAGCTGACTAATCAAACTTTTATTCTGCTTACTTAATTTTCATTTGTTATTGTTGTGATGCGTTATCTGCAATTATACAATTTCTTCAAAAAAAAAAAAGAAAAAAAAAGAAGCTTAATTCAGTAATATGTAGAGGCATTCTTAAATAATCGTAAAAAAATATCAGCTATGGTGGATAACTCTTAATGAAGAGTTATTTCCCTTTATTTTTATTTCTTATTCAAAGTTTTCTTTTTTTTTTTTTTCTTAAATCATGAACAAAAGCAAGATTCAATTCATTCTTTTTTATTATTTCTTCGTTATTAAATCAAAACCAGGTTCACATTTAGTTATTAAACGTAACAAAAAAGAGTACTTTTGAATGGTACAACTAATATGTATGTATGTATGTGTGAATGTGTATGTATATATATATATATATATAGAGAGAGAGAGAGAGAGAGAGCATAATCACGTTAACATACCGGTTCTCGACAGATCACTGAAGTTAAGTGAGGTTGAGCCAGATGGGTGACCATTTGGGAATACTAGGCGCTGTATGTGCTCTCCACTTATCTCGACATTTACTAATTTCTCAGGAGAGGTGTGGTTGGAGATTGCACAACTCTTGCCACAAAAATTCCACGTGCAGGCACCCTTACAGCCATAGTTTGTCAAGACTGAAGAAAGCTACCATATATATATATATATATATATATATGAATGAAATCCTAAAATACCGTATGATTACAGATTGTGTAATACTGTAAAGCTAAAGTTCAAATCAATATTCGTATCAATATTTATAAGATGATCCCAAACAGATTACGAAAGCTCAACATGCGAGATAGAGCAATGATATAAATGGAAATTCTAAGTCAAATTATGTAGAATTACAACAAAATTTACTGTTTTACAAAAGAGTACAGATAATTATTAAAATATTTTCCTTAACGCATGCTATATAACCTATATGTATATCATAACCAGGCTCATCTCATCGGAGGAAACGTTAGCAAAACAAATGTGGGTAATTATAGCTGTTATTTATTAGCACATAAATTGGAGATTAAAATTGAAATCGAGGTGATAGTGCAAAAAGGATACCCAAAGTTAAAATAATGAAAATACAGAAATCGTTATAAAATCCAACGAATATAGGTATATTCCAGAATGAATTGTGTTTTTTTTTGTTTTTTTTAAATTTTTTTTATTAGCATATTCAACTGAATGACAAAATGTCTATATTCCAAATTCTAAGATGTTGTCCATCTTACCGTTTATTTCTTTCAGCATTTTAGTAAGAATTAAATGAAATTAATGACAAAATGTTAATTTTAGTAAGAAATAAATGAAATTAATGACAAAATATCTATATTCCAAATTCTAAGATGTTGTTCATCTTACCGTTTATTTCTTTCAGCATTTTAGTAAGAATTAAACGTTTTAACATGCTGAAAGAAAATAATGGTAAGATGGACAACATCTTGGAATTTGGAATATAGACTTTCTGTCATTTATTTGTATATGCTCTGGCGTTGCATCGAGCTTCATAAATTAAAGGATTGGTTTAAATAAAGGGTAAAATATAATTGAACTAGCTTTATATATCAACCATTTTGTAGTTTTATTAAATCATATCTACTGCAGACAATTTATTTATAATTTGGTGAATGTAATGACAAGTTTGTGTAACATAAATTTCACATTGTATTTCTCCATTTAGATTTTTTCGTTTCTGTTTAAAGATTTTAAAAATGTGTAAAAGTCATCAGGAATTTTTTATAAGGTTTTTCTGTGGCTTTTTTGAATCATAAAAATATTTTGTTTTACAAAAAACAAATGAATAGAATTTGATTCAGAAAATCTTTTTAAATATAAGAACCCAAGTTTGCCCAGCTGGGCAAACTTGGGCCCTTGTACCGGAAAAATATCCAGTAAATAAAACGTTGTTTAGTAAATCGTTATTTTTTTTGCATTTCCATACACCAAACATGGATATAAATATCACTAAAACATCCGCTGGGTCATAAGCCTCATTTCAGTACCTTACTTGTCTGGGTGGGTTGCCTGTAGGCTGAAATAAACCGCGTCACACACCCACACCCACAGACACAGACATTAGGAAAATTTATAATAAGATATATTTTTTTTTAAATAGGTGTTTAAAAAGAAAAAGAAAAAAAATGCAGAACAATGTGTTACTGTGTCAGGACTCGGATCTCAGGTTTTTTTTTTTTTGTTGTTTTGTCATCGAGAATTTTTTTATAAGGTTTTTCTCTAGCTCTTTTGAAAATTTTTGTTTTTATTTACAAAAATGATTAAAAAATAGTTTTTTTTTTTTTTACAAAAACAAATGAGTAGAATTTGAATCAGAAAAAAAAAATTTTTTTTTTAATTTTAAATAGGTGTTCAAAAAGAAAAAAAACACAATGCTTTACTGTATCAGGACTCAGATCCCACTGTTTTTTTGTTGTTTTTTTTTCCATCCTTATAATTGAACACCTATTTAAAATTAAAAAAAAATTTTTTTTAATTTAAAAAAAAAATTTTTTTTAATTTTAAATAGGTGTTCAAAAAGAAAAAAAAACAAAACAATGCTTTACTGTATCAGGACTCAGATCCCACTGTTTTTTTCTTTTTTTTTTTTCCTTATAATGCTTAAGCTGCACTGCGTCTCCCCATAGAAAATCAGTGTCAAATAAAAAGTGCCCCTTTCCCCTCTTTAAGAAAAAAACAAAAACATTAAAGACACGTTCAAAAATCAACCTTAAAAAGCTTGAATTTGGAGGGTAAGATCTTTTTATGCTTTTTTTTGTAATTCTCTTCAATTGTTTAAAAGATTTTTTTATATACTATATTAATTTAACGATTACTGATTTTATTATATTTTATATATATACAGGGTGGGCCAAAATAAGGGTCCTATCTTTAAATATAATCATATATATATATATAGGACCCTTATTTTGGCCCACCCTGTATATATATATATATAACATATTAATTTATTTATTATTAATTTTATATTTTTTATATATATATATATATAATGTATTAATGACACGTTCTCCCCCCCCCCAAAAAAAAAAAAATCCTCAGGTGTGTGTATGTGTTGGGTGAGGGGTTAGAAATCGAGATTTTTTTTTAATTGTTTTTTCTTCACTTCAATGTAAGCATTTGTCATTTTTCCTGTTCTTACGACAATCCGCATCCACCCTGCCACCTCAGTGCAGTTAACTTAAAAAATATAAATATATAAAAATTGGCAAAACAGGACTGTTTGCACAATTTCTTTTCTTCCTTGAAGATAAAGGCTGGTAGCAACTAATGACATTCAACTACCTACAAAAAAAATTCCACCTTGATATAATTTTTCTTTTCTATTATTTAACACGACGACTCCATCTATTTATATTACTGTTTATGACCAGATCACATCGACTTACCAGTTGTGGACAAATCATTGTGACTGGTTTGTACTTTGATGGGTGATGATATGGAAAGCGAAAAAAAAAAAAAAAAAGATTTGATTTGAATACCAGCCTTGCTGAGAAGTTTAATCAGCGACAAACTAGGGTCCTGTAACGGGGATGGTAGTTAGGCCATCCATTTCACTAAACGCTATAAAAACAGGGGTTACACACTGGTCCTGTGAGCCATTTGGAATCCAGATGTTTCTATTTTTTTTTTTTTTTTTTTTTTTTTACTTCTCAATAATGAGATGTTTCTTCTTTTTTTTTTTTGATCACCAAACTTTCTTTGCCCTCCCCCACGCCCATCTCCAGTTTGATACCAACCTCCTCTTCCCCAGCAGAAAGACACCTATCTCCCTACAAGGAAAACTGCCCCACTCCCCTCTTCCGCACGGCCATATTTGTATAGCCAGACAGAGGTAATAGGGAGCTGTAAGCAGACCCCCCCCCCTCCTTTTTTTTTTTTTTTTTTTTTTTTTTTAAATTTCAAATCTTCATTGCAATGAATGTAAATAGCAGGATTAAAGTTTGAAAAAAAAACAAAAACTAATAAAAAAAATAAAATAAATTCTTTTGTGTTTTTTTTGTTTGTTGTGAAATTTAAAAAAAATTTTTTCAGAATTTTTGGCACAAAGATTGATAATTTGGATTAATTTAGCCTGACTGTTATAGTCAGCAGAAAAGCAGTCCCACTTTATCGTGTTCCACAGTTGCACTGTCCTAGAAAAGAAACTTTGCTGATGGAATTTTTGTATCATGTCTAAAAATTCAGTACGCAAAGTTAAAACGCCGTAAGTGGATTCGGTTTACCTAAATATGGAACGGAAGTCACTAAACAGGAAACGAAATATAAAACCATATGGAAATAATTTGTTTCAAAAGATTATTTTAACTTTAACACTTTTTGTGATATCATAAAGCAATAAAAACAACTTTCACAGCAGCATATTCTTTTCATTGTTTTGACTCTCGAGTATATATCCGACACAGACATAGTTATTCAACCGAGAACCACATCACTCTATATGAAAGCATATAAGATATCAACGGATACACACTCGAGAGTCAAAACGCTGAAAAGAATATGCTGTTATCATAACCCTAATAATTATTAGCATGGGTACCTAGCATTGCCTGGGTATCGAGAGGCTATTGAGCAACCAACCCCTAAAAAAAAAAATTAATAAATGAATATCCGTGAGTACCCATGTATACGCAAAAAAAAAAAAAAAAAATTAGGCACAGTAACCAGGCTCGAACCTGTAATGTGAAAGAGGAAAAGGGGGTAAAAAAAAAAAAAAAATTAGGCACAGTAACCAGGCTCGAACCTGTAATGTGAAAGAGGAAAAGGGGGTAAAAAAAAAAAAAAAATTAGGCACAGTAACCAGGCTCGAACCTGTAATGTGAAAGAGGAAAAGGGGGTAAAAAAAAAAAAAAAAAATTAGGCACAGTAACCAGGTTCGAACCTGTAATGTGAAAGAGGAAAAGGGGGTAAAAAAAAAAAAAATTAGGCACAGTAACCAGGCTCGAACCTGTAATGTGAAAGAGGAAAAGGGGGTAAAAAAAAAAAAAAATTAGGCACAGTAACCAGGCTCGAACCTGTAATGTGAAAGAGGAAAAGGGGGTAAAAAAAAAAAAAAATTAGGCACAGTAACCAGGCTCGAACCTGTAATGTGAAAGAGGAAAAGGGGGTAAAAAAATTAGGCACAGTAACCAGGCTCGAACCTGTAATGTGAAAGAGGAAAAGGGGGTAAAAAAAAAAAAAAAAGCAAACACGTTAACCGACTCAGCCATGGGCCTTCAAAAAAACGTCTTTAAAACATACGTTGAGATCGCTAGGCGTGAATGATTGTAAAAATGCCGAAGCAAAAACTGTCCCCTCCTTGCAAAAAACGGCCCAGTTAACGGGCAAAGAATTAATGTTTTGGGCCAATTTTTAGATATGTATTTCGCCAAGGGTTCGATCTTTCTAGCGATACCAATTTTGTCAGTGTTTGTTGCATCGAAAGTTTTTGGGAGACATACAAACACACACACATTTTGCCTTTTATGTAATAGACTAGTGAAGATACCTGGCGTTGCCCAGGTGTGTGTGTGGGGGGGGGTCAAACAATAAAAAAAATCAGCGAACGTGACAGAAAAATAAAAAAAAAAGGGAAAATAAAGAATAAGCAAGCAAAAATAAAATTGCATAAATAACCCCGTTTAAATATTAAAACTTTAAAAAAAAAAAAAAATGTTTTATGTCAGCATGAAATGCAATCTTAAGATAACGATGCTGCCACGATAACCTCTACTCTACGATGGCGTCAGCAAAGTAGTGCTTTTTTTTTTTTATTATTTAAACCAATTCAAGAAAGAACATCATCCGCGCATGTGTATTTTGCCAAATTGTCATAACCTCCCTCATTGCAAACGTCTACATGAAATAATTGACCGTTCTTTCTAATTCTCACATATTATTGACCGAGACATCGCCCTTTCAGACGGTACCAGTTTCAACCCGGTCTGATGCCGTTGAGGAAGGTTTTAGGCATACATACATTCAAACAGACAGGTGAGATTTATATAATACACTAGCAGGTGTACTTTGCGTTGTCCAGGTGTGGAGAGGTGGTGTTGGAGCAGGACACATCTTCAGCTTTCAACGTAGACCCCTACTGCCATGTCTCCTTCTCCAACATTAAGGGTCTACGTTCCAAACTTCCAGAGGTAGAAACCTAATTACAGGAGATTAAACCAGACCTATTATTCCTAAGTGAAACTGGCATTGGACTGACTATTTCCCTAGCAGAGTTTGAAATTAAAGGATACTTTAACTTAACATCTAAGCCTAACCCTAACCCTAACCCTGACCCCCAAGATTGCCATGGGCATTGAATATATGCCTATATTAAAGAGGGCTTTTCATGTGGTCGGGACATCTCCAGAGAAAATCCTAAATTACCTTATATGTGCTTCCAGGTTGCACTTTCTCACACAACTACATTTATATTTGTCCTCTATTGCTCCCACAACAGCGGAGTTACTATCTTTAAGAGCATATCTGAGAAAATTGACCACATCCTATCTGCTCATCTTTCGACATACAAATATCTGTGCGTGAAGTTGCCAAGCTAATCAAAAACATTGATTCTAGTAAAACAACTGGCCCCGATGGCATACCAATTATAATGCTCAAAAAGCTTCAACCAGAACTAGCGCCCATACTTATGAAGTTGTTTAAGCATTGTCTTAAGGAGAGTTGCTTCCCAACACCCTGGAAAATCTCATCGGTATGCCCTATATTCAAGAATTAAGATGATCGGACATTTCCCTCTAAGTACAGACTAATAAGTCTCCTGTGCGTCATGAGTAAGTTACTTGATTCTGTGTTAAATAGAGAAGTAATCAACCATCTCAGCAAAAATAACCTTAGTGACATGCAGGGAGTAGGGGAGCTGGATAGTGACAATTGGTATGAAGGGTTTCCCCAACACTGACCAAGATCTTATATGTGGGGCTGACCCCACATATGGTCTTTGCTTGCAGTATCTGCCGGAACAGATTGTATTTATTTGCTTCCCCACTGAGCAAATTAGGCACAAGGCCGTTTTTTAATGTGGAGGGAGGGGGAAGGGAAAAAGGGGACCAGCTCCCGATGGGTGGGAAATGGGAGCTGGATAGTGACAACTGGTATGAAGGGCTGCCCCTACATTGACCAAGGTCTGATATGTGGAGTTACCCCCACATATGGTCTTTGCTTGCAGTATCTGCCAGAACAGATACTACACTTTGATCTTGGCCAAAAGGCCAAGAAAAGGGCATTTATTTGCTCCCCCACCGAGCAAATTAGGCACAAGGCCGATTTTTTATGTGAGGAGTGAAGGGGAAATTGGGACAAATTAACCATTCATTTTCACATCACAAATACAATTTGTTTTCACTGGCGGCCATGTGAACAAGCGCTAATGCACATACGAGTTACAAAACACCCCCTGCCCATGTCGGTGACCACTGAAATTTATTAAGTAATTCATTGGCAAAAATGGCTTTATATCCAGAAAACTTCCCGTGTGCCTCAAATTGTAATGTGATATTCGTTTTCAGCATACCCGAAAACTTACAAAAGTCGTCATTTTAAAGGTGAGTGTTGAGTTGCAGTTAAAGTAAAAATTTGTATAAAGACGTACCATGAAATTGATCGATTGAGTATCAGTTTTTTTCTGTTAGGAAAAATCATTTTCTTCCGATATGCTTGTGGCAGACGGAATTGCAACAAACACAAACGGGAATGAATTCTCGCGGCTCGAGATTTTAAATTCACTTCCTTCCTGGCTTGTCCAATCAGAAGCTAGCTCTGTCACGTGACCGAGTTTACAAAAGGTTAAATCTGCAACACACTTTCTCTTTTTACTTCCCGAATCTTGGACTGACAACTGACAACAACTCCATGTGGAATGGACTTGCCGCTTCCAACTTATCTCTTGGGACTCTATAAGCCAACACTCAGCCTTCGGGCTCGGGATCCGGTTAAGACGGGAATACAAACGGACTTCCATGCGGTACAGACTTTCTTTCGGGACCATCTCTAATTTTTCGTGACGCACGTTTCCACTACTACCACATAAACAAACATACATGAACTGTCTTTCTTTCAAGAGGCCTGTCTAATCTTTTGTCTAATCTTTAATTAATTTTAATCTACGTCTCCACATACTGTGTAGGATGTACATAAAAATATATATACGTTAAATAGGAGTTCATATTAAAATGATAGAACATATGAGGGGAGAGTTCATACCTTTCTTTATATATGGCCGGCGTCTTCTTCGGTGTTGATCACAGCTGTTGGGTGTAAAATGAAATATACACGTACGACAGTTTACAACAGACAATGAAAAATACTGGAACCTGGATGAGTGTCTCTATCGGAATCGGTATCGGACTCATAAAAATTAGTGCTTATTTTCAGATGCCAGAAAACGATTCCTTTAATTTGGGGGAGGGGGGGGTATTTGGTTAAAAACTTAATTTTCCAATGCTAATATTAAAGCTAAAATGATTAATATTTATTGATTTTTAAACTTCCAGTAAAATTAGAATCAGTCGATCACTGCAAACGTGTATGTTTTACGTTTGTGAGAATATATGCATAGAATACATGCGTTTTTACGGTAATCTAATAAGAAAATAATTTAAAAGAAGACTAACCCTACAACTACATATTTAGAGATTAAAAAAAATAAAAAAAAAAATAAAAAAAATCGGAATTGGTAATGGTATCGGTATTGGAATCGAGAAAAATTTTGGAATCGTCCCATCCCTAGTAATTATTATTCAAAATGTAAATTTTTTTTATGGAACATTTTGATAAACATAAAAGAGGACCCGTGGCGCAGTGGTTAGAGTACTGGCGAAAATCAATTGTAAAAGTGACCTTCTCCTGAAGGTTGAAGGTTCAATCCTCAGTGTGGGCGACCGAAATATACATTTGCGAATTGCCTAGGACCTCTATCCAGTCATGGCTGACGGAACAAGAGCACACGACCCCCTCCCCCCCCCCGTGAGGTAAATAAAGGATTCCGCTCGAAATTCCGTCCAAATTCCCGAGTTCGACAGAAACATTATCGAGTTCGACAAGATACACCTGAAGAAGGCCGGAGGTTATATCGAGCGAAACGTGAAAATCACACTCAAAATGAGAACAGTAGTTCGGTGAATAATAACACATATAACCAATCCTCATCTCCAAAGTTTAGAAACGTAATTGTTCTTTTATGTTTGTTTCTGAAAATGAAAAACCATTACATTTCTGAATTTTTTAGATAAGGAATGATTATTCGTATTATTTGGATTCTTCAGGCTACTGTTCTCATCTTGAGTGTTATTTTCACAACGTTTCGGTTGATGTAACCTCCAACTTTCTTCAGGTGTATCTTGTCAAACTCAGGAATTTGGACGAAATTTCGAACCGAACCCTGTATTTGCTTCACGGGGGTAGCATGCTCTCGTTCTGTCAGCCATGACTGGATAGAGGTCTTAAGTAATTTGCGATTGTATTTTTCAGTTGCCCACACTTGGAATTGAACCTTCAACCTTCAGGAGAATATCACTTTTATAATTGACTTTTTGCAAGTACTCTAATCACTGCGCCACGGGATGAGAACAGTATTGCGACGTCCGTCCAATGTCACGGTAAAAAAAAAAAAATCATCGCAAACATTAATCAATGAGAAACGAATTACCTCCTTCTATAGTCACTCTTTATCAGTCCATAATCATTAAAACCATTTCCTCTCCAAAAATTTGAAAACAAAAAAATACCCTTATCTTCCACCGGTATCATCCTGAACATCCCTTACAGTGAAAAATGGAATATTCCAAATTGCTCTGACCGTTATAATGCTGAATTGCCTTAGAATGAAAATGGTATATAAAAAAAAAAAAAAAATTCCAATAAACAATTCAAAATGGATAAGTTAGTTATATCCGGACATTGCTTGATCTGTGCACCACCGCCACCAACACCACAAAATATACATAACATAAAATTAACGCATTTCAGGTGATAACATTATTATATACTTAAGTGCCATGTGAAAATAAGTAAAATAATAGTGTTAATGTAGATTATGGATCTTTTAAACCAAAGCTTTTCAGGCGAAAACATTATTACATGCGTACATATGTTGAAATCAATATAAATTCTAACGCATTTCAGGTGATAACATTATTACATACGTACATATGTATCATGCTGGATTTGGTATAGATTGTAATAATTATTGAAAATGAAATCAATAGAAAAATATTTATAGGAAAACCATAAAGTGCTCATTCGCGACAATTACGGCCCATTTTGTTTCTTAACTGCTCAACCCCGTATTGGCGAGATTATACGAGACAGTTACGGTTAACACTTGACCTAACGGGCCAGCATCATTATTTCCGCTCCCGACTTAATTGTAGTTCAACATATTATGCAACAATTATTGCATATTAACCCTTTTTTGTCACAATACCATTTGACATATTTTAAATCTTCAGTAGCCCTTCTATCTAACACGAGCACTCTAATTTCCGCTATTTTCTAAGCTACTTTGTTCATAAGCTGAACCATCCAAACTCCAGTTAATAACTTCTGATGGCTAAGTTACATCCCACATCTGGAAAATTTAGTTCATTGTATGATTTCATTTGAAATTTTACATAACAGGTATTCAGACATGTGGCAAGCATTTTTTTATCAGTTTTGGGGCGAAAATTTCGCTGCCAAAAGGTCAAAGTTGAAAGAGTTGACCTTTGCAGATTCTAGAAAACTCCTCTGTCAATTTTGGGTCTGAGCACTTGAAATTTTAGATGTAACTTGGGCCAAACTTTTTATTTTGATTCGAGACCAAAACAAAAAATGTGAAGGGGTCAAAGTTTAAAAATTTGACCTCTGCGGTCTCTACCAAATTACTCAGCTAATTTCTGGTCTAAACATTTGAAATTTTACATAAAGGATATTCATACATGGGGCAAGTATGAACACAGTACATGGGGCTTGAACAAAGCCGGGATGAACTGCTAGTATATATATATATATATATATATATATAATTTAAAGGAGATTAGAATAATAGTCTAAAGAGCTAAGTGTATTTTAATGTAATAGTGAAATTACTAGTTTCATTAAAATACAGGAAATGCTCGTTGTAATTTAGATATATAATAAGCTCGATAGTTAAATGTCCTAGAGCTAATTCAATATTAAGTAATGTGATTTATAATTTAAAAGTTTTAAAATTTTTAAAAATTAAAAATCAAAATTTAATTAAATTAAAAATCAGTTTCATAAGAAGGAACAACAACAAAGTCAATTATCTGTACGATCGTTTCGGAAATCCGTGCTTTTTATTTGTGGTATACAT
This sequence comes from Euprymna scolopes, assembly GCF_053919585.1. Lineage (NCBI taxonomy): Eukaryota > Metazoa > Mollusca > Cephalopoda > Sepiida > Sepiolidae > Euprymna > Euprymna scolopes. Next base: position 15,879,931 of record NC_136522.1, on the reverse strand, counting down.
GAAGTCACGTAGAATAATTATACATAGTTTTTTTGGTAAGCACGGTCTCCTCATCAGCAAATTTAGGAGGATTTCTATTGAATTGAAAAGACACCAAAAATAAACCTAGCATTAAAAGTAAGGCAGATGAATCTGAAAAATTGAAGTAAAAGGTTTGGATATAAAATTTATAAGAAAATTAATAAGGAAATTGGTATAGATTAGAGATAGAAATGAGTAGAAAAAATATATATATTTTTGAATTTACATAATAAATTTGATTTAAAAATATATATATATATAATTACCTTTTGGTTTTCATTTTTTTGAAATCAGGAACTGTATTTAAAGTAGTCATTTAGATGTTTGCTATAGCTTTTTATTTTATTGAATGATGAATTTTAAATTATTGAATGATGAATTTTAAAAATTCATCATTCAATAAAATAAAAAGCTATAGCAAACATCTAAATGACTACTTTAAATACAGTTCCTGATTTCAAAAATGAAAACCAAAAGGTAATTATATATATATATATTTTTAAATCAAATTTATTATGTAAATTCAAAAATATATATATTTTTTCTACTCATTTCTATCTCTAATCTATACCAATTTCCTTATTAATTTTCTTATAAATTTTATATCCAAACCTTTTACTTCAATTTTTCAGATTCATCTGCCTTACTTTTAATGCTAGGTTTATTTTTGGTGTCTTTTCAATTCAATAGAAATCCTCCTAAATTTGCTGATGAGGAGACCGTGCTTACCAAAAAAACTATGTATAATTATTCTACGTGACTTCATGTATACCACAAATAAAAAGCACGGATTTCCGAAACGATCGTACAGATAATTGACTTTGTTGTTGTTCCTTCTTATGAAACTGATTTTTAATTTAATTAAATTTTGATTTTTAATTTTTAAAAATTTTAAAACTTTTAAATTATAAATCACATTACTTAATATATATATATATATATATATATATATATTTGCAGTTTTCGGACTGTCTCCATAGACAAATTCTTCATAATCTCCATCCTCCATTTCTGACTCAGTGAATTTTAAATACCTTAAATATTTAGTGCACGCTCGTCTTCCTACCACAGCGGAAACGCACTCCTTCCTGATTCATTTCATTTTCTTACCACTATGAAAAAAGTCGCAGAAGTTAACATGTTTCTATCAAGTCTTATTACTTGCATGCCAAATTATCAGATTATTAAGAAAAGATTGTGATAATTAATTTACAAGTCACCTTAATTAAATTATAATCTCTACAAAAAAGCGATGCCTCAATATAGTTGTATTTCTTGTAACGATATATCCCAAGCAGTTCTCCATGTTTGTATGCAAAAATATTTATTTTTAATTCATTATCTGATCGGAACTAATATTGCATTGATTATTCTATTGAAGGACGTTAAAATTTTACTAAATCTTATGACCCCCCCCCTACACACACATGCAGAAAACCGGCTAGCTGACTAACTTTGACTTGACGGTTTTGGGCCAATTTTTCGATATTATTCATCCGAAAGTCTGAACTTTAAAATGATACCAAATTTGTCAATGTTGGTTGGGTCTGTCGAAAGGTTTTAGCGGGCATACAAACACACACACATTTTCGCTTTTATATATTAGACTAGCAGGGTTACCCGGCGTTGCTCGGGACCGTATAAACAATGAGAAAATTGAAGTTGATTTTGAACATATTTGTTATTCTTAGGAGGGAGGAATTTTTAATGTCTATGTGTCATTTGCTATTTCGAGCAAAAGAATATTTTACCTGCTCTAGGACGGGTATTAGACATGTATGAAATAATTGTGCCTTCCCTAAGATAGGTAATTCACAGCATGTATGTGTGTGTATATATATATATATATATATATATATAGTTTATGTGATGATGTTTTTGACTAACATGGAATTTCTACGGGTTCTGCTAGTCTGTATACTAATACCGTAGTACTTTTAACGTATGTACATACATGTGTCAGTTTTTAGATAAATTATTCGATCGGGAGATCCTATTTATTAAAAAAAAAAAGTAAGATAGAAGGTGATAACATACTACAAACATTAAATTAGCAAATCTATATACTAATAATTGATAAATAGGATTTCTTAATTGAATAATTTATAATCTAGAAACCATAACATACGTACATACGTATGTTAAAGGTACAACGGTGCTAATATATATATATATATATATATATATATATATATATGAGAGAGATATTAGTACCGTAGTAAATTATATATATACTAGCAAAAGTACCCGTCGTTGACTGAGTTCAAAAACAGCCTACAGAAAATGGACTCTGATTTATTAAACTATGATAGGTTATGAAAAGGAAGGGTTGTAAAGAGATAGCTTTGAATTTCGGGGTATCAAAACCAAAGCAAAATAGGATGAAAGTAAAAATAAAATAGATAAACCCCATAATTTATTATACCATACCTGTTCACACTGAAACACTTATAACAATATTCTGCGGATCTATATTAACAGACCTTGTTAAACTTTGTGACATATTTCCATTCTATGGAGGTCAGACGCGAACGAACACCCCCATAATTTTATTATACCATATTTCTTCAAACTGAAACATAATTATCAAAGTATACTTACGCAGATAGATTTGAAAAGTCTTTATTAAAGTTTGTGCCTATTTCCATTCTATGGAGGCCAGGCGCGAACGCAGACACTACAATTTTATTATACCATCCCTATTTAAGTTAAAACATACTTATCAAAGTATTCTTATGTACATCTATATCAAAAACACTTGTAAACATATTTTTTTTTAATTTTTCTATTTCCATACTTTGTGGACCAGGCGTGAATGCAGACCCCACAATTTTAATGAACCACCGTTCTGCCAGATCAAACATACCCATTCCTGTGTCTCGATACATCTTCTATCATTATATGTAATCAGTTTATTAAAATAGTCAACCATATAGGAGCCTATTCGTGACCACACACACACACACATTCAACTTTATATTATATATATATATATATATATATATATATATATATATATATAGTTTAAGGGTTTAACAACAAAAATCATGTTACAAGCAATTTTTCGTTTCATATTAGTTAAAAAAAAAAGTTTTGCACTCTAGAACAATATGATCCTGATCTTCGGGATTTTCCATCAATTATGGTTTGGGCTCGACCGGCAATCCCCGAATTAAGCCAAGAAAAGTAATAGTTCTAGTGATAACATACTACGATCATTAAATTAAAATATAGTTTTGCTAATTTAATGTTCGTAGGATGTTATCACCTTCTAGCCTCTTTTTTAATAAATAGGATCTCCCGATCACTGAAGGCGTAATGTAAAAAAAAAAAAAAAAAATATGATGTCGTTTTGGACCAAGGTTAGTATCTGTTCTGTCTAAAGATGATATAATAATAATAATAATAATAATAATAATAATTATCATTATTATCAATAATGATAATAATGATGATGATAATAATAATATCATCATCATCATCCAGAAGTTTTTGTTCATACAATGGAAATATATCATACTCCTATAAAAATATTGGAGATAAACCAGAACCAGATATATATTCTGATACTACATTAACCAGATTACTTGGAACAATAAAATTGTCGCCCTAGAAAAGACGACATGATTCCATATCCGTTTGAGGAAAACCGTTTTTTATTATTTTATTTTTATTTATTTATTTATTTATTTTTTTTTTTTTGCTGCAGACCATCTGCTAGTTGCTTACGAATCCCACGAGTGATAGGACCCTTCTATCATGTGTGACAGTGACACAATGTTCAATGTGCAAGATTGGGGATGCGCCGCTGTAAAACTCATGCTCTCTAGCGATCCAAATTATGACAACATGACCATTGTCAGCACACTCAAAATGCATTGCTGGATATTTACCTCTATATAGTTTCTGTGACTTCATTTTTAATCCTATTGTTCTCCTATATAATATATCCAATGAAACTTGTTGAGCTTTATATTATCACGATAAGTCTCCTCTTATAGAATTGAACCCACTCTCTTCTTTTAACTCACTAAGCTATATATATACTCGGCGGATGGCAGCGATCAGTCTGGCTTTGGTGTTGTGAGAGGTCATGTCGGTTATGTTCTCCATGTACGTTCAAACGAAGGTGTTCATGGGCTAGGGTCGGGAAAGGAATGGGGCCACTGAGAGAAGAGTACAACATCGTAGCACTACTTCTGAAGCCAAGCCTGGGCTTCTTTAGCCTTGTGTGCCGGCGCCGAGTCCTTCTGCCACACCCAGAGTTTGTCAGCGACCAACTGATTGCACCAGGGATCACTTCTGCTACACTTTGGTGTTGACTTCCAAGCCGACTTCGGCCTCCCCTCACTTGAAATCAACCCAAACATCAAAACATTTTTCTTGAAAAAAAAAAAAAATTTTCTTAAACAAAAAATACTTTTCTAGAAAAATACTTTTCTTGGATAAACATAATTTTCTTTTACAAAAATACATTTTTTTAACAAAAAAAATACTTTTCTTGAACAAGAAATATTTTTCTTGAACAAAAAACTTTTCTTTAATAAAATACTTTTATGGAACAAAAATACTTTTTTGAACAAAAATGCTGTTCTTGAACAAAATATTTTTCTTGAACAAAATATTTTTCTTGAACAAAAACTTACGTTTAAAACAAAATATTTTTCTTGAACAAAAACTTACGTTTAAAACAAAATATTTTTCTTGAACAAAAACTTACGTTTAAAACAAAATATTTTGCTTGAACAAAAACTTACGTTTAAAACAAAATATTTTTCTTGAACAAAAACTTACGTTTAAAACAAAATATTTTGCTTGAACAGAAATAATGTTCTTTACACGAAGAGTACTTACCTTGAACAAAATATACTTTTTAACAAAAATAATTTTCTTGAATAAAAAATACTTTTCTTGTACAAAAATAATTTTCTTGAACAAAAATACTTTTTAACACAAAATACTTTTCTTGTACAAAAATAATTTTCTTGAGTAAAAAATACTTTTATTGAACAGAAAATACCTTTTACTTTAACAAGGAATATTTTTCTCGAACAAATAATTTTTTTTTTCGAACAAAAAATATATTTCTTGAACAAAATATATTTTTTAAACATAAAAAAACTTTTTGGAAAAAAATTACTTTTTTAGCAAAAAATAATGTTTCTAATCAAAAATACTTTTTTTGAATAAATGGATGAAAAAAACATTTCAAAATGGCCGACGTTGATGTCATTAGTCTCTCATTATTCAATTATTTTACGATTAAAATACCGCTGTTTACTTATTATTATTAATCTCCTTTCCTGGAGGTCAGACACAAGGTCAAGTGTGTGAAATAAGCGGGATTCGAACTTTGTACGTCCAGATTTTCAGTCTATAAGGTAGAGGGTCTTGTG
>NC_136522.1:15667014-15869514 GCF_053919585.1 Euprymna scolopes | reverse complement strand
GGTGTATTTTAATGTAACAGTGAAATTACTAGTTTAATTAATATACAGGAAAGAGTAAGTGCTCATTGTAATTTAGATATATAACATAAGCTCGATACGTAAATGTCCTAGAGCTAATTCAATATTAAGTAATGTGATTGATAATTTAAAATTTAAAAATCAAATTATAATTAAATTAAAAATCCGTTTCATAAGAAGGAACAACAACAAAATCAATTATCTGTACGATCGTTTCGGAAAACAATGCTTTTTATTGTGGTATACATCAAGTTACGTACAATAATTACATATAGTTTTTTAATAAGCAAGGTCTCCTCGTCAGCAAATTTTGAAGGGTTTTTATTGAATTTAAAAGACACCATAAATAAACCTAGCATTAAAAGGAAGGCAGATGAATCTGAAAAAAAAATTAAAATAAAAGGTCTGGATTTAAAATTTATAAGAAAATTAATATGGGTTAGAGATATAAAATAAATATAGTAAAATAAAGATTTGAATTTACATTATAAGTTTGCTTAAAAAATATATAGAGATATTTACCTTTTAATTTTTCGCTTTTTGAAATCAGGAACTATGGTTTAAATACTCATTTAGATGTTTGCTATAGCTTTTTATCTTATTGAATGATGAATTTAAAAAGGGGGGGGACGCCCGTGTAATAAATTATTTCCGTTAGCGTATTTTTGATTTAAAGACGCTAGGTTTATATTTCGAATGTTGTTTTTGCAATTACATGTTGTAAGGGGAGATAATTGTCATGTTTTCTTTACTTGAATGGTGTAAGGGGGATAATTAGTCTTACTTAATTTATTAAAAAAAAAAAATTGTAATCTATTTTTACTAATAAGTAATTTTTAATGATTTAAGGTGGTTTATATTTATTAAATTTAAACCAACGTTTATGACTGCATGTAAATATAAGCCCCTGTCTTGAATTTAATAGTGTGGTTGTATTTTTTATATCTTCATATTTTAAAATTTTTAGGGTCTCTTTTGTACATAGTGCACAAAATTTATCTCCTGGTTTGTATGATTTGCAAGTCTCAATTATTTGCCATTTTAAGTTGAAAGAAATATTGCTATTTTTTAGTTGCCAAATATATGTCTCTATCCACTGCGCCACGGTTGGATTTTTTGGTCTTATAAATCCATGTTTTTTTATTATTATTATTTTATTATATTTTTATTAGTATATATATATATATATATATATATATATATATATATATATATATATATATATATATATATATATACCATGCGGTACGGACCCGGCGATGGAAGACCAGATAATAAAAAAACATGGATTTATAAGACCAAAAAATCCAACCGTGGCGCAGTGGATAGAGACGTTGAATATCTACGGTTCCAGGTGAGAATTGTCTGAAGATAGCGGTTTCAATCCTACCCAGAGCCGGCCAGAGGTTTACTTGGCCAAAACGTGGTGAGACGACAACAACTATAGATGGCAGTGATTGCTGAGAATGTAGTTAGGAGATTCGGAATGCCTATCCCGTCGCGGTTACCACCTGACGAAGGCCAGAGGAATAGTTGGCCAAAACGTCGTGAAAGTTGAGGATAATAGTCCGCAATAAATAAATTAAAACGTCGTTTGTTTAATTTCATTTCATTGACATTGGCGGGAAAAAAGTCTAAAAAATATAATCAAAATATTAGGAAGACCCTCCCAACACTCTCTAGGTGGTAGAACGCCCGCTATTTGGCCCGAAGCCAAGAACGTCAAATGTTATAATTGTAAATAAACATATAGTGTTTGTTTTAGATTGGTGATTTTTTTTAAACCTACGCATTTCAGGTGAAATTTTTTTTACGTACTTACAAAGATGCTTGTTAAGATAGAGTCGAGAGATCGATTTTTTTAAATATGTTGTTTTAAGCAAAAACAACACTACTTACTTGTCATGTCGAAAATAGTAATATATCCAAAAATTACGAAAATTCATCAAGTAGAAAATTATTTATAGTTAAAAGTAATTTTTACGGAAAATTCAGGGAAATGGCATTTTCTCTAGATGTGAACACTTTGAAGATTGTGAATACAGGGGTCATACTTATCTCCCTTTTCGCAACTGTAATGGTTGACTTTTGTTTTAGCCGATAGCGATAGACCTTTCTTACTAAAAACACAATAACAGTTATTCTACTCGATGAAGTTTTGTAATTTTTTAATATATCACTATTTTCGAAATTACAATTAAGTAAGTACTATTGTTTTTGGCTTTAAACCACATATTTAAAAATCGATCTGTCGAAAAATGATACAATAGAAAAATAATTACGAGTAAAATAGAATTTATCAAATTATCAAGTTTTATCGTATGTTTTAATGTGGAAGAGTTTTGCAACCAATCAGTATCACCAACAAGAGAGATAATCCTTGACTTAAATTGACTTTAAACTAAACCAAGCAAGTACAAAAATATCTCAGAATGCAATTTTGGGTGATTTTTTTGTTAACACATATTCTACTGGACCATTTTTCGTATTTTTTTGAAATTTATACAATTTTCTACACGATACATAAGTATGTAATAATGTTTTCACCTGAAATGCGTTGGTTTAAAAGACCCAGCCACCTAACTTGAGGAATAGAAGAACATCCTGAACAAAAATGTTATCCAACTTTAAAGCGCCTACTCAACATTTTTTTTTTCACATCCTGGTTTCGTATAAGTTGGCAATAATCTACCTAGACTGTTTTAATCTTCCTTGAAAACACTGCTTCTGGAAGGGGAGCGTTGTAATTGTTGTAACACTGTTCAGTTTAGCAGGTCCTTGGTTGCCACTCCAACGAGTGACGGAGCTGTGATCTCAAACAGATAGCCAGATGCGCAGTATTACAAGTAAAAAAATACGAAGAAAAATATCTCATGGTTTCCGAACCTCCTCGCATCAACAGCTCCTCATTCTCCATAGAAATATAAGTATTGTGTCTTGTTGCGACAACCACAGGGTCAAAATCCTGGTCACTGCACCAATATAACGCTTCTTGGTTTGGCATACTAACCGTTCTACATGCATGATACAGCGTGATCGTGATATGCTCCACTGCAGAAGTTTAACAGAATAATTTAAATATGTGCCGTTTTCTAAGAAAATATAACCAACGAATCGAGCAAATAATTAATGTAATAATTACTTCCATGATTGGCTTCTTACATTGTAATATTTCCATTCATTTTTGAGAAACTGTCCATCACTATTGGGTAATACGAGGGGCGTTCCAAAAGTAATGTCTCCTATTTTTTATTCTGCCCGAATGGATCAGATGAGATTGAAAATTGTATTGCGATAATTACTGAACGTATGCATTTGTGGCCTGAAAGTTTCATCTTATTGTTGTAAATATCGACCCCTATCATGGTTGTGCGTTAGAAACAGAATTGCGTCATTGAATTCCTGGCTAAAGTGCATTGAGAATGGTGATGACTAAGTGGAAAAATAAATTCTGAAGCACAAAAGGGTCGTTCGTTTTAATCCTACCATTTTCCTAGCCCTTCAATTTTTTTAGGTTAAAAAAATATAGGATGCTTTACTTCTGGAACGACATTCGTATGACAAAGTGCACTCTGGACGGCCATGCACAGCCATCGTTCATCGCTGGTAAAAGTGTATTGAGAACGATGGTGACTATGTAGAAAAATACATTTTAGAACACAAAAGGTCGCTCGTTTTAATAGTACCACTCCCGTCTTCATAGCTCTTCAACTTTTTTAGTTAAAAATTAGATGCATTGCTTTTGAAACGATGCCTCTAGCACATCAATTGGATGGACAACATTAACAGGCAATATGAACTGGAAAAATACATTTAGGACATTGCAAAGAAAGTGAGTTCTCTCTACCCTCTAGGAGATTACTCATGTCTGAGTGTATCCTGTACCTCTCCAAGGCCACCGTTCGCTCATGCATAGAGTACTGTTTCCATATCAGGGCTATTGCATATACCGCTAGTCTCTCTCGCTTGGACAAGGTTCAAAGAAGAGTCTTTAATCTAACAGGTCCACACTGTCAACTAAGCTCAAGCATCTGTCCCATCGCCGTCATGTTGCATCCCTGCGTCTGTTTTACAAATAATTTAATGGAATGTGTTCTAATAAACTCATTGCACTCGTTCTCCCTCAGTGTACATGCCCTTGACAAATCCGACAAGCAACAAAATTACACCCCTTCATTGTTGAGGTCCGTATATATCAGGACGTTTTCTACTCTAATAGTTTCTTCCGTCGGACAGCTAGACATTGGAATTCCCTTCCTACTACTTGTTTCCCTGACTGTACTAACATGCAAAAGTTTAAATGTAACGTGAACCAACATCTTGCTCGTCTCCTCTAAACATCATCCTAAATAGTAGCCCCTTACGTCCAAGTATCGGTATGCAGTGTTTGGGGTGAACGCGAGTAAAAAAACAAAAAAAGAAAAATAAAGAAACCTAACCCTAACCTCTCTCTAACGAAATCTGCGCTAGTTTTTAGGCTACACCCCTATGTTACTTAGCCATGATAAAATTAGTGTCCCTACAGTTTTCTAGATTTAAATATTCATATTTTGTTTAATTTTTTTGTTAAAATTGGTAATATTTAATTTATGGAATATAAATTTTTGTACCTCTTTTATTTTATTTCTTATTTTCTACTTCCAGTAGTAGTAGTAGTAGTAGTAGTAGTAGTAGCAGAAGTAGTGTAACGTTGCAGTTACAAGTAAACAAAATAAATAAAAATCCGGGTCGGCATTTTTTTTTTTTTTTTAACATACCGTTACTTTCCTGTCTCAACACCACTTAAAAGTCTCCCACTATCTCCTCGCCCGGTGTACACTTTTCTTCTTCCCCCGACCTCATGCCGGCCACAGCGGGTTTATTCTTGTCCTCGACTTTACACGTCCATTTTTTTCGACGTCCATTTTCTTTCTTTCGTGGTGCATTTTTTTCTACCTTTTTCCTCTTTCTTCTCGTGCACACTTCCTAATTTGCATATGCCTTTTTAACCGGCTGCTACTGCTAATTTCTTTGCAAGCCAGCCATTCTTTGCTGCTGCTGATACCTTCCCACACGCTTATGAACACTATCTTACAGAAGTAGTAATAATAGTATTAGTATCAGTATTATTAGTAGTAGTATTGTGTGGTTAAAAGTTAAAGAAAAGGGGGACACATATCCGATGTGTTCTCTTTTGACTTGCTTACCCGCGGCACATTATATAGGACTTAAAAATACAACTCTCGCTCTCTCAGGATTAGTCCCGCGTTCAGAGTTAAACGTTGCATATTAAAACTTCAAAGATATGCTCTAGGTTCTATTTATATAATAGTCGACGGCAGTCTGAAGGCTCCTTTTTCATTGACTACTATAGAGATTTAGGGGAGGGCACCATTATTTTCCCAGGATTCCTTCGCTGCCAAAAGTGTAACCTTTGCATAGTTTCGCTGTATTTGTAATTTTTTTTTTTTTTTTTTTTTTTTTGCCCGTGCTTGTCCAATAGACATAGTTTCTCATGAAACATTTTTATTCCCGAAATGTCGAGGTGACCTGCATTAAAATAAAATTCTTTGAGAATTCTTTTCTGGAATGCTTCAGGAAGACCTACTTTATAACAGATTTATTGCACTTTCGAAATTTGTTGAGATTTTTTTTTTTTGCTTTTTATTTATTTATTTTTTTTTTTTTACGTTAAAAAATCATCATTTACGTAATTTTATGATCATTAAATGTGTGACTTGATTCTGATCTGGTCCCAGACTCCGTAATGAGATCCCCGAATCATCGAGTGAGTTGATCTGGGTAACTAAATGTTGTGTTGTGGGAGACTATATAACATGGAGAGGATGAATCGTGTTTATATTTATGAGCTTCTATTGTCGTTTAGTGATGAGATTTACAAGAGTGTATTATGTACGTGATGTGCCACATTCATCTATATGATGTGTGTTCGACTATGACCGTCTAGCGTTGTGATCGTCTAATTTAGAGTTCGTTGTATGTTTATGTACATTCAAATATAATTCATGACTGGACAAGAATATATCCATAATTACCTTCAAAACACAAAGGATGAATAGCACTTATATGACAATATCCCCGTCGGGATCGCGTCACAATAAACAACACAAAAAGGTGTGTTAACTAATAGATTAGTTAGGTTTTGGGTGAGTGCGTGATAACGTCGTCTTGTGTGAATATAGGAGCCCCATCATTGTCCGCGGATAGCTATCTAGCTGCCCAATTCAACACAGATCTCGTCGAACTGATCACTTCCAAGGCGAAATCTCAGGCCGTTTCTAAGTGGTTTTCAGAAGACTGTTTAAAAAAAAAAAAAAAAAAAAAAAAAAAAACTCGCTTTCAAAAAGAGTTCTCAAATAATAACACAGTGGTGTTTATATAAAGACTTTCCAGAGTCAAGTATCAAAGTGTTAGTTATGCGACTTTGACCGTGACCTTTGAATCGCATAAACAATTCTGGCATACAACTCGCATAAATTGACTTTTGACCATCTCTGTGTAAACATTTCCACTGTGTGAAAGGAATCTATTTTTAGAACTGACGTCAATTTTAAACTTTGCAACTTTCTGTGTTTTGTCGTTTGATAAACATCTACCCTGTAACCTATTTATAGTATCACACTTATTTGTTGTTTCAACATCTAACCAATCGGGGACATATCTGGTCCGTCTTTAGTCTTATTTGACAGGGAAGCGGCAATAGAAATTTTCCCCCAAGAAACGACAGAACGTCAGGTTTTATTTTCGGCAACTTTTTATTCCAGAGCGTTTCCCTTTTGGAAAGTTGTAACGTTGCTCCTGACTATCGCTATTTCTGATTCCATTACGATCTGTGGACCGTCTCTGTCCCTCTCCCGATTTCAGCTGGCTCTAACTAATTTCCATGTATCTGAAAAAGACCATTTCTCCCCTCTAAATGACGTCATCAGTATACGTTACTAAGATAATCACATGATCACATTACTTCTGAGCAGTCAACTATTATAACATTTTTAAGTTCACATTCCTGTAATTTAAATGTAATTTGCATTTAAATGTAAATAACTATCTAAACATTTTGATTATTCTAAAACATATTTTAGCTGAAGAATATTTTGGCTTGAATAATCCAAATAGTCTTCTACCAGAACCCCTTCGGTGTTGCCCGGTAAATATCTAACACAAAGATGACCTAATTGAAGCAGAATGTAGTTTGTGGAAAGGTTTGTCTTACTAGATCTTGAGTGGTGTCTAGGAATTGAATGATGAAGAATATTATGAGATGATTCAAAAATGATAACTGGAATGAATGAAATTTGATTAGGGTTAGTGACAAGTGTTTATTGGTGTCGCGTTTAAAGACGGCCATATTGTAGCAGGGCATAAAGAAAAGATGTGTCCTTCTATTGACTTGTGTTACGTGTTTTAGTCTAGTGGTATTAAACCATGCAACATATATTAAAAAAAAATAAAACTTTAACTCAGAGTTTAAGAAAAATGCAAAGTATTTATTGTACATGAAAATAAAATAAAAGAATAAAAAATATATAAATAACAAATAAATAAACAAATAAATAAATAAAAATATTAATAAAAAATAAATAAATAAAAAATAAATAAAAAATAAATAAATTAAAAAAAAATTTTTTTAATAAAAAATAAATAAATAAATAAAGAAAAAATAAATAAATAAATGAAAATAAATTAAAAAATGAAAATAAATAAATTAATAAATAAAAAATAAGTAAATAAATAAAAAATAAATAAATAAAAAATAAATAAAATAAAAATAAATAAATAAAACTCAGAGTTTTTAAAGAAAAATAAAAGTATTTATTGTACCTAAAACAAAAACAGAAACAAAAATATTTACAAATGGTCTAAGGGAGATAAGTAGTGAAAGATGATTCCAAAATTTTTCCTGATTCCGATACAATTACCGATTCCGTGCTAAATTCCCGATTCCGATACAATTACCGATTAAGATTCCAATTCTTTGTAAATCTCTAATTATTTAACTATAAGTTTATTTTCCCGATCTTCGTAAAAAAAAACCCACATGTTCAATATGCAGATATTTTCCTAAACGTCAAAATACACTTGTGAAGGATGATCTATCGATTTTAGCTTTACTGATATTTTAAAATCAATAAATATTTATTATTTTATCATTATTACCAGCAATGGAAGATTTTACTTTAAATAAAATCAAATAAAAAAAAAGTAATCAAAAAGATCGTTTTGGCATCGAAAAATAGGCATCAATTTTTCCGATTCCGTTACCGATTCTGATACCACCCAATATTCCGATTCCGATTCTGATTAATCGTCCCAACACCAGAGATAAGCAAGTTCTTAATTCAGTCTAGTTTACATTTAGAAGAAAGACCAAATTATTAAGAATTAATAACAGTATTTATTTGGTCAAAGAGAAAGTAAGAAAATCTTTATAATTACCAAATGTCCACTTTTTATTTGAGGGTGCCTGTAATTGATTCTTTTTATAAAATTCCTTTTGACCGGATTTGAATTCCAGGAAATATTGGCTGGCGTTAATCTAGTCAGCGTGTAACAACCTGGAGTAGCGTAACGGCTCAAACTGACTCACTAACTAGTTGACCTTATCAGCGTTCTTTTATAGTTTTAGCGAATGGAAAGTTCCAGAAATGCTGCAAATGGAACCCCAGAAATTAGAACATTCCAGAAATTCTCAAACCGGAACATTTCTATATTCTATATTTAAAATTCTGCAAAAACTTTAAAAAAAAAAAAAAGAACAGTTTTAAATTCTAATTTTAATGTAATGTCTTAAAAGTATCCTGTACCTCTAGGCCACCATTCGCCCATGTATGGAGTATTGTTGCCATATTTGGGCTGATGCAGCTGCTAATAGTCTCTCACTCCTAGACAAGGTTCAAAAGAGAGTCGCCAACCCAATAGGTCCTGAACTGTCATCTAAGCTTCAACCTCTGTCCCATCGACGAAATGTAGCATCCTTCTGCCTGTTCTACAAGTATTTTAACGGTGAATGCTCCGACGAACTACAAGCACTTGTACCCCCTCAACGTAAATACCCCCGAGAAACCCGACAAACAGCAAAATCACACCCCTTCACAGTTGAGATCCGTAGACGTAAGAGAGCCTTCTATTCCAGTAGTTTCTTTCCCAGAACCGCTAGACTTTGGAATTCCCTTCCAGGTTCCTGCTTCCCCAACTGTACTGACATGCAGAAGTTCAAGTGTAACATGAACCGACATCTTGCTGCCCAACTCCCCACATAGTACCCCTGTAGCTTATGTCCCTGATAGTAGCTCCCTACATCAAAGTGGCAATGTGCCTTGTTTGGGGTGAAAATGTAATTAAAAAAAAATAGTGATAATTATGCATTTGTAATATTATTATAAGAAATTGTGATATCTTAATATTTTTATGAGGAAAATGTCCTCCCATCCCACTTCCTTACCAGCAACGATGGTAGAATCAGACACAAGGTCGTCAGGAAGGAGCGCTCTCCTATGATTTAAAACTAAGGATTGTTTAAGTCTAGAAATCATTCTTCTCCATTGATCGAAGACAGAAAAGATGAAGTGTTGTATCAGAACAGATACTACGCTTTGCTCCATCTTATATGTCAGCCACACGTTAACACACTAAACAAAGTAAAATCAAAAGGCGCCATTATAGGTTATGTAGGACATGCGTCATATTATGCAGAAGTAAAAAATTACAACTCTCTATGCCTCAATGTTAGTCACACGTTAAGAGCTAGAGGTTGGATACTCAAGCTTCAAAGGCATTCCATATAATATTCTACTTGTTCCTTCCTTAGTTAGTCCGTAGGTTACGCTTTGAAAAAGAGCCAAATGCAATTTTTGAAAGCCAAACTACTTCACAAAAAAAGGCCAAACGCGCAAAGTTTGGCTTTAAAAGGCCAATCTACCAATCGTGGACATGAATACGAGAATGACCTCCCTTTGATATAGCCTCGTTTTCGAATACCATATTAATAATATATGATCATTGTTGTAATGGTGTGAGAAATCGACTCGTAGTAATTTTGATGGGCAAGAAGTCAGCGAAAAGTTCGTAAAAAAAAAGGGAATGTTCGAAAGAAAAAGATCAAACAAAAAATAACATGAAGGAGTAAATTAAAGATTATCTCTTACAATATGATTTTATTATTTGTATTGAACTATGTAGCACAATATTACTTTCTGTGTATTTATTAGTACTAATTAATTTGTCTCATTTGGGCCGGTTCTATATCTAAAATACAACGTACACGATTTTCATGGAAATAATAATAAATTTATATTTGCTGCATGTTATTAGTTTTTCTGCCGCCCATTTAGCAGCCATTGTTTCCAGATGAAAACCGATAAAAAAGTTTTCCACATATCTGAATACCCTATATACCAAATTTCAGAAAAATAACAGTCTCATTAGAACATATTTGTTGATTAAATATAGTTCTCGTTCCGTGCAGGGTTCGCATTTTTTTTTTTTTTAATTTTTAGTTTTTTCTTGAAAAGGATTGATTTCTATTATTATATCGAAAAGTGCCTTGAAAATCGTAGTTTTTATATTCCGTAAAAATTTGTGTCAGAAAAATAAAAATATAATTGATATAAATACTATTAAAATATTTTTAAATTTAATTAAAATTCTGTTAAAATATTTAAATGATTAAAAATTAAAAATAAAATCGAAATAAATATATTCTTTGGAAATTGCATCATGTATATTTCTGGTATTATCGATACAAAAGTTACATCTCTTTGTCTGGAAACCCGATTATTATCTATATACTTTACAGATGCTCTATAACAGACACCAACGGAAAACAAATGAACACATATCTAAAGAAATGGCAGAAACACTAGAGGATGACCTCCAATCTGTAGTGGAATGGGGACAAAAGTGGATGGTCACATTCAATGCTACCAAGACTAAACTTGTCTCCTTCAATAATTACAAGAAACCTTCTCTACCACCAATAGCAATGGCCAAAGACTCTTTATCTGAAAGTACATCTTTTAAACTCCTTGGCCTAACGTTCACAGGAAATATGAGTTAGAACAATTACATTGAGAACAATGCCAAAGAAGGTAGGTTCTCTCTACCATGCTAGAAAGCTACTAACGCCTGAAAGTATCCTGTACCTCTATAAGGCCACCATCCGCCCATGTATGGAGTACTGTTGTCATATTTGGGATGGTGCTGATGCTACTAGTCTCTAACACCTAGACAAGGTTCAAAAGAGAGTCGCCAAGCTGATAGGTCCTGAACTGTCATCTAAGCTTCAACCTCTGTTCCATCGACGAAATGTAGCATCCCTCTGCCTGTTCTACAAGTACTTTAACAATGAATGCTCTGATGAACTACAAGCACTTGTGCCCCCTCGACTTAAATACCCCCCGGCAAATCCGACAAGCAGCAAAATCCCACCCCTTCACAGTTGAGATCCCTAGATGTAAGACAGCCTTCCACTCCAGTAGTTTCTTCCCCAGAACCGCTAGAATTTGGAATTCCCTTCCGGGTTCCTGCTTCCCCAACTGTACTGACATGCAGAAGTTCAAGTGTAACGTGAACCGACATCTTGCTTCCCAACTCCCCACATAATACCCCTGTAGCTTATAGTAGTCCCCTACATCAAAGTGGCAATGTGCCTTGTTTGGGGTTAAAATGTAATTAAAAAATTTTTTTTAAAAAGATGTAGCAGAGTGGAAATTCAAAATCGAAATAAATATTTTTTAAATATTAATCAAAGTATTTTTATTTTAGTGAATTAATTTTTGAATTATTTTGGAGATGAGTAAATTGTATAATTTTTATTTAATTATTTGGACTGTTATCCCCATCTTCTAGTTGTTTTTACGACGTTTTGGCCAATTATTCCTCTGACAAAGAAACCTGCTTTTTATCACCATCTTTTAGTTGTTGTTTTCAGAGGATTAGTTGACCAAACCGTGGTGAGATGATAATGTCTACTGAAGGCAGCAATTGCTGGGATATAGTGGGAGGAGTTGACATTCCTATCCGTCGCGGTTAACCTGACGAAAGCCAGAAGAATAATTGGCCGAAATGTTGTGAAAACCACAACTAGAAGATGGGAACAATAGTCCAGATATCTAAATAAATAAATTATAAAGTATTATTAGTTTTTATTAATTAAATAATTCTTTATATATCAAATTTTGTTTTTAAAACTTAAATTTCGTCTAGAGGAAATTTTGGAGAAGGCTTCAAAAGGCTTGAAAAGTCCTTGAAAATGGGCATTGATAATCTGTATGAAACTTGGTATACACAATGGCGAAGGAAAAAAGTGTGTACAATTCTGAAGATAGCGTCTATAGCCGACATATTAATTTTAGCCAAATAAATATTTGTTCATTTTACATTATATTGCGTTGTAACTTGGCTTCTGAACGTATTTCATACAGGGTGGAACGATAAAATTGTCGCCCTAAAGAAAACAACACTACAGCTTTATTTTAAAACTTCTATTGAAAAAGTCAATTTATGGAACTTGGTTATGTAGTAGAGATGCCATCTATTTAATGTAGCCGCCTTCAGCCTTAATCACCGCCTCGATACGGGCCCAGAACTGAGAGTGTGCCTTTTCCACAAGCGCTAGCGGGAGCTCGGTAAATAATCGGGGGATGGTGGCAATTAGGTTGGCTATGGTGTTGTGAGAGGTCATGTTGGTGATGTTCTCGACGTATAACCAAAATAAGTAGTCCATCAGGTTCAGATCGAGGAAGGAGGAAGGGGGCAGTGAGAGAAGGGTACAAAGTCGTAGCACTCCTTCTGAAGCCAAGCCTGAGTCTCTTTAGACTTGTGGGCCGGCGCTGAGTCCTGCTGCCACACCCATGGTTTATCAGCGACCACCTGATTGCACGAGAGGATCACCACATTCTTCAGCATATCCAGGTACACTTTACAAGCCGACTTCAAAGATGTGAGGTGGCATGATGTGACCTTTACTTGAAACAACACCAAAGACCATGACTGTGGCCGGAAACTTTGTTTTTATCAACCTGGGAATGTCCTTGTTATTCATGGAAATCAAACGATGCATTTTGAGGGTGCTGGCAATGGTCCTGTTGTCATAACTTGGATCGGTAGTGAGCATGAGTTGTACAGCGGCGCATCTCCGATCTTACTCGTTGAGCATTGTGTCACTTTCAAACATGATACAAGGTTCCTATCGCTCTTGGGATTTGTACGCAAGTGGCTAACTAGTAAATGGTCTGCAACAAAAAAAGAAAACCGGTTTTCATCAAACGGAAATGGAATCACGTAGTCTTTATTGGGACGACAATTTTATCGTTCCACTCTATAATAGCATATTCATTTCTTACAATTATTTAACTAACATAACAATAGGTATAAATGTTTCTTTAAGACAACTACCGGAACTCTTGTTTTACTGTAATGTTACAAGTGGGCATTAACACTACTTTCAGAACTTTCTATAAATAACACCATACGTGACGTACCCATTTTTATTATAAAATATACAAACATAAAAAACATTTTGCAAAAATAAATCAGTTTATTTTAATTAAAATTAAAACCGACTGCACACGGAAAAATAAATTCAATTTTAACTTTAATTATTTAAATTACAAACAAAAAATATTATTTTACAAAAAAGCAAATCAGCTTTTATTTTCAAAAAAATAAATCAGCTGACCAGTTTCGCCCTCATCCAACAAGCGATGTATCAAGAAATTTTCACTCGAAATATCATTTCAAGATCTTGGATCTCTTAGATTTAGACTTTATTAGCATCTAAGATATCCCACTGCATGCATATATATATATATATATATATATATATATATATATATATATATATATATATATATATATATATATACTAGCATAAGTACCCATCGTTGACTGGGTTCAAAAACAGCCTACAGAAGATGGACTCTGATTTATGAAAGTATGATAAAATTTTAATGAATCATCATTATGCCAGATCAAACAAAGCAATTCCTGTGTCTCGATACATCTATCATTATATGTGATCAGTTTTCTATAATAGTACACCCTATAGGAGCCTATTCGTGACCAAACACACACACACAGACGTTCAGCTTTATATTATAGATATACTATAACACTGTTTTTTTAAACGTACGTAGTTCAAATAAAATAGAAAACAAATTTTGCCATTAAAGATAATTTATTTTGACAGATAACGTTTTTTTTTTACTCAGACTAATATTGCATGTCTACTTTTCACTTGAAAATTCTAATATTAAATGTGGATTTGATATTTAGTCAGGTTCCTAATGGCACAATTTTCACTTTTGTCGGAACTTTTTGGAGATTTGCAAACCTATATATTTTTGGAAAGTTTTTTGTCTCAGGAATCAGAAAATTAATGTTTGCATTTGCTCAGATGCGTATATGGCGGCCATATTGGATTTACAAAATGGCCACCGTAATATGTACGTTTTGTAATATCTCGGCTTCTAAATAAGCTGGAACAATGATTCTAACTGCTAAACCTACATTTTCAGTGCCAAGGAATTCAATGGTCCAAGTTATCATTTCATCTTTTGTACCCCCCCCCCCCGCATTGAAATACATAATCCACCATATGGGTAAAAACCTTAACAACCCTGGCAGTTAGATACTAAACCAGAGTTATTTTTATTGAAATGCCTTTTAACTGTAAACTTTGAATGTTTGTGCAACCATCTGAAACATAATGAGATGTTTGATCATAGTCTATGCATAATCATCATCATCATTATCAACATCACTTTCATGCATCAAAGATTGGGAATCTTCATCGTTTTCACACTAGCTGCTGCACCGACACATGTCAGTACATGCTAAGTCTTTAGACCTGCAGGAACATCTGCCAGAAGAACAGTCAAATATACATTTGCATGTGACCATCTCAAGAATTGTCTTAGGGGCTGGGAGGACCTCTGTGGTTATTGGTTTCAGGATGCCATTCAATTGTTTGAAGTATCCATTTTCCAGGGGATCCAGTTGTGAAATCTGCAGAGCAATGACTGCTTGTGCCCATACCATTGCTTGGACATGGGCTCTTAAAATATGCTGCTTTAGAGCTCCAGGTGTTGGAGGGAGCCTGTCACTTTCTGCTCTATGCTTGCAGATGCCATCGAAGTTCAGGGATTATATATATATGTTGATCCCTTTTGGCGAGTAAGCTGCACATTCAAAGGATTCCAGTGTTGACAGCATTCCCTCTCTCACTTCCGTTTCATCCATAAGCATTTGCAGAACATTGACAACATCTGCATCTGCTTTGAGGTAGATATGCAGCCAGGTTTTCTTGCATATACGGGAGAACCTCCCCGTGTTGTCAGCCCCAGTGAACGCATGGAAGGCTGGCAAAGCCTTTGCTCTTTCTTTACCTAGAGCTCGCCACAGTGGTTAAATTTTTATAACACCAGAGGCCGTAGAAATGGACGTGTTTTTCAGCAGTAGGTCATAGTTTGCTGTGATTAGCACTAAAACGTCCGTATCTGAGGAGAAAAATACTAACTGTGCATCAAGTGGGTTTCGTTGTGAAGCCAGAACAACCTGGTGGATCAGCAGCATGTCTGCTTCCTCATAGTTATTTACTTCAAAGACCAGGTCTTTGTTGCTCTTAGTGTATCCAGAAGCAGATGTGATGATCAGCTGGGATGATCTCTCTGAGTTTGGGCAGCAACATAGTCAGTCAGATCAGCCTTCATCTTGTCGTGGGAGAGGAACCTCCTCATTGGGATGTGTTTGTTGTTAGTGTCATCTCTGACTTGATACTGAACAGAAGCTTTTCCTTGTCTTCGTTTATCTCTGGTCGCACTCTTCAGAAACGAGAATGATTTCATGTTAGTTGCATCAGTCTGTCATTAAAGCAGCCACTCAGATCTTTAACTGTCACTAGAGTCACTGGTTTCTTGCTCAGCTTCTGCACAAGCACCATGCCATCCACCAGTGCTATCTTCTGACTTGGCTGATCGGTAGATGTGGGCTCTGTAAATCCTGTATCCGTTGCATCTTGGTGGGTAGAACTTCCAGCTTGAGGTGACTGGTCTTCATGGGGCATGTCTTCTCTTGTCAGCTTCTTCAGGAATGGTGGTACATAAAGGCATTGGTATGCTCTGGTGTTTTCTACAACAGCATTTGCCAGAGCAGTTTCCATGAGAAGGACACGGTGATGTGAAATAGCGTAGCCATGAACATTGAGAAGATCCAACAGCTTTTTGTTGCGTGTCATGGTGGACAGTCAGTGCCAGTCCCAGAACCTGAGGGTTCCCTTGTGCATGGGGTGACTTGAATGCTGATTCATTGCTTGGCTTGTACCTTACCTGTTTACTGGCTCACCGTCAGTGTTGCTCGGTCAACATCTTTGGTTCTCTTTACAGTTTCCAGCTTTTCAGCAGGCCCAACCATTATCCAATGGATTAAGATGTATAATTCAGCTGCAACATCGTCATTGTCACTAGATACCTGAATGACATTTCTTTCCTTGGGCTTTTTGAAGGTTGCAATGCTTTTCCTTATCACCTGTGCTGCTATATAGATTGTCTTCATGCTGTTCTCCTCCTTCTTACCATTGCGGTATTAACCATGTCCTCTTCACATGCATCTGGTGAGTAGAGGACAGTTCGTTTTCTTATGTTTGAGCTGAATACAAGTACATGACTTTCAAAAACTTTTGAACATATTAACCTAAGTCGTTTCAATATCATCCATCCAAAGGTATGTTTTTTGTTTCTACATCAATAAGATTTATCAGCTTAAACAGACTCGCCTTTTGTAGAAAGGGTTCTTCAGCAGTTTTGCTAATGTTAGTATCTCGAAGAGCATGGAACACATAGGACATTAATTGCATGTGTATCACCTGATGAGATGCAGGTGTTCAGCCTAGTCTTCAGTGCAGGATTATGAGACCTTTCCACAGCATCTTTGAGATTTTTACCTGCATTCTCAGTCCTGATCTGGTAATGTTGGCCATTGCCCTGTTAGCAGAAGAAGCACTCTTTCTTATCTCTTGCATGTTGTATTTCAACTTTAGCACTCGAATAACATGAGCGATGTCAGACCGCCTTCTCTTCACACAGTGTTTCTGGTGTGCAGTTCTGCAGTCGCCTTTGGACTTGGACATAGTCTCCGTCATTCAAACGAGCCCTCTTTAGAATTATGTGCAGTATGAGCCCATAGGATTCTAATCGAGGATGTTGCATCAAGACTCCTTTTTTTATCATCAGAGAATGCATTGCTTCCAGTTAATGGACTCCTTGGTTTGACATGCCTCCTCTATACTTTGCGACTCATGCTTAACCTACACAGAGAGAATTACAGTAATGTTAGAATAGCAATACAAAAACTACAAGTTCTCAAAGTATCAGAAGTAAAATTAACAATTTGAATTAGTGATGTAAAAGCAAGATTATTTTAGGAACAGCTGAAGTATGAATTTATAAACGATACATATTTTTTATTACAAAGATATTGCAATAAAACAACAGCACATCAGTTTGAACCCAGTTATGCATCTAAAGTTTAATGTTAAAATGTTGTTGCTTTATAACTACCGCCATTGGCTTCTATGACCCTGAAAATGTAGGTTTAGCAGTTAAAATCAGTGTTCCAGCTTATTTAGAAGCCGAGATATTACAAAACGTACATATTACGGCGGCCATTTTGTAAATCCAATATGGCCACCATATACGCATCTGGGCAAATGCAAACATTGATTTTCTGATTCCTGAGACAAAAACCTTTCCAAAAATATATAGGTTTGCAAATCTCCAAAAAGTTCCCACAAAATTACATTAGAAACCTGACTAATTGAAGAATAAGTCAAATGAAATAAAACTGTTTCATTTCAAATAAAATTGTTAAATATCTTTGACTTTAACGATGTAAGCAAACATATAAAAAACGTTTTTTTTTTATTTCAAAGAGAAATAGGCTCCAATTTAAAAAAAAAAATAAGAGAAAGAAAACAAACTGTAAGATTTGCAATGACAGCAGTTTGGGTTGTTTCTGTTGCTCTGTCGGTAATTATGAAAAAGAAATCACTATTTTAAATTAATTCCGAGTGGCATACAATTTCTTTTAATAGAAATTCAATAAGAATATTTTCTTTCGTTGTTAAAACAGCTCAAATTTCTACCACAAAAATGTAGAATCGGAATAAAATGTTGAGTTTTTAGACCGGAAACTATCGATAATCATAGAAGAAAATATGCTTGGTCTCTCTCTCTCTCTCTCTCTCTCTCTCTCTCTCTCTCTCTTAATATATATATATATATATATATATATATATATATATATATATATATATATTTGGTAAAACTGGTAATTAGTAAAAACCTGAAGAGAGTGCTCAATACTATTGCTGAGCAAATATGTGTTTTATTTTTTTATTACCGTTTTATCTGTTTGGTTACACATGTTTCGGATGTTGGACCATGTTTACGATTCAGCAGCCTCGTTATACCTTACAGACCTTACGTAACCATTTCAGATAAAACGGTAATAAAAAATAAAACACACACACACACACACACACACACACACACATATATATATATGATTACTTAAATGAATCACATAAATTAATATACGAAAGTATAAATTTATGCGTAAACTTTAAGTATTTACTTCAACAGTGCTCAATACGTAGGTAGAGCTAGGTAGTAAGTTATAAAATATATATGGCGATTAACTTACACAGAATATTCCACGTTTCACACACGCTAGGATTCATCAGGCTTATGCGAGGATTCGTTCTATTCCTATCCGTGTCTAGTTGAATATTTAAAACTCCCCCTCGACCCTCACCACCTTCCAATGTTTTAAAGTTTAAAACTTAACTGTTGTCGAATTAAAATCCCGAAACAGTGTTTCATGGTAGACAAGTGGTGATTCCTTAAATAACATTCGGACTACTGTGAATTCTTGAAAGCAAATTGATACACCCGTGTATATATACACATATACAAACATACACATACACATATACATAATGCACACAGTTATCAGATATTTATATTCATACTCATACAGGCATTTATATCAACACACGCACCCTCAATACAAACGGCAATATATATACCCGCATATTATATACTACGTCTGTTATTATACTAATATTAATAAGGCTGTCAAATTGGGAACCTTAAAATCCGTAGATCCCAACCGGATACATGTCTCAATAAAACGTATATATACACCCCCCCACACACACACAATTCATCCCTACATACACACATAATCAGACCGTGCATACTTATATCCCCATCCACACGTGTCAGTAGTGTGGTAACCCTCTTTTTTGTTTGAGAAAAAGCGTATTATTATAGTTTACACATGTGTATATATACATACATAATATACATATATACATACACACATATACACTCTGGTAATAAACATTCTTGTAATCTCTATATACGAGATAGTCTATTTATATAGCTACACATATACACCCATACGCACATATGTACCTTGACACACACATGATACATCTAAAGATATCGATCTGAACACATTCTCTACATCATTCTTTTTACTAAACCCCACACGCATAACAATATCACACGCCCCCACCCGCTTCCTTCGAGGTTTATACAGATACATAAGATACATAACAATACATAAATAATATATAATAATGTATAACAACAAATTCAGAGCATTTAGGCTATACAAACGGAATAAAAAGGTTTATACATTGTAGCACTTACCTTTTTTATTATATTTCAATTCTATCCTCTGCCTACGTATATATACGTACATATATATAAAATAGGACATATACACACACATACACATCTACACAAACATCCACATGCATACATTATTTTGAGATTCACCTATTTCTTACTTGTTTCGTTCAGATATACTATTATATAGGTATTAATTCAAGTTAGTAATATTCTAATTGCTTGAGAAGATAGAATATTAAGTTACTTATGCAATCAATTCGGGTAGGATCTTAGTTACGACCTTACTCATCCTCTGGATGGGGGATAGTTGCAATTGTAGTCCTTCTGATCTTTATAACTTAGAGTTCCTTGTTTAATATTTAATAGTTTATCCCTGTCCTTAAACCTAGTTATCTCAAGTTTCTCTAATAAGCATAATGGTGAGTTCAATGAGTGGCAAGTACTGGCTCTTCTAATAATCTTCCATTCTACCTTAGGTGCTTTATTTTCTCTTACTAATTTTTAGTTGTATAGCGATAATGATGTGTCCTTTTCATACGTTTAATTATTCATCGAACGTGTATGTCCATAGAATCTAATTATGAATGTCATTTGGGTACTACCTATGTAGAATCTTTCATCTCTCGGGTTCTCTACTGGGAATATCCTAGCCTGGTATACCACTGATGGGGTTAGACATTCATTATTTAAGGGGCATTCCTCAGATTTTTGGCAGTTACATTTATTCACTGTTATGTTATCACTAATATTTATACTATCTCCATTACTCACCCTTAAGATTCTATTATGCTTTTTTATGATTCTTTCCAAGTTATCACCACAGATATAACTTAATTTTAATG
Source organism: Euprymna scolopes (assembly GCF_053919585.1). NCBI lineage: Eukaryota > Metazoa > Mollusca > Cephalopoda > Sepiida > Sepiolidae > Euprymna > Euprymna scolopes. The sequence goes on along the minus strand of NC_136522.1, from coordinate 15,848,957 downwards.
TATTTTTATTAAAGATTTTAAGTAACACATAGTTTGGTGGGAAATGATTGTTAATAAGCTGTAAAAGTTTTTTTTTTTACCAAGTTTTGTTTTCAGCATACTATTAAAGGGAGGGGTGAACCAAATAACATTCCTGTTACGGTTTCCAGATCTATTTGTGCTGGTATTAGTGACTTTATATTTTATATCTATGTCTTTATAACCACTATTTTTAAGTGCTGCATTATAAATAGCTTTAAATATTACTTCATCGGACGAGTTGTTATTTATTCTACTTTCAATAGATAACGGTATATGTTTAATAATGGATACATAAATAAGATAAGCATTTTCTTTCATAAAGGGTTTATAAGTGCTTAAATCTAGATCAAAAGTAACATCGAGGAAGTTAACTTGTTTTAAGTTAGCATTAACTTCGACTTTTAGGCCAAAATTTTTCGTGTCTCTATGGATTGCTCTTCTAATCTGATCACATTTAACTCTTGTAGAGTTTCTCACTATTATTAGCCCATCATTACGAATCAAGCCTATGTCCGCCCTTTCAATAGTGTTATTTTATATATATATATATATATATATATATATATATTTATCATATATATTTATATAATAATTATATATATATATTTATCATATATATTTATATAATAATTATATATATATTTATCATATATATTTATATAATAATTATATATATATATTATCATATATTTATATAATAATTATATATATATATTTATCATATATATTTATATAATTTTATATATATATATTTATCATATATATTTATATAATAATTATATATATATTTATCATATATATTTATACAATAATTTTATATATATATATTTATCATATATATTTATATAATAATTATATATATATATATTTATCATATATATTTATATAATAATTCATAATTTAGACCTAAATACACTATTGTTTCATTCTTAGGCAATCCTCAGTGTTGGGTAACAATTTATCCGGTAATATAATATGATGTTGGACACAAAAAAGAAAATTATTATTATAAAGCAAAGCTTGGAAAAATCTCGGTTTATATATATATATATATATATATATATATATATATATATATATATATATATATATGTGTGTGTGTGTGTGTGTGTGTGTGTGTGTATATATATATATATGTAATACAATTAAATGAATTTTACTTTCATAATTAGTGTGCGTATATATATATATATATATATATATATATATATACACATTAATTATGAAAGTAAAAATTATTTAATTGTGTAAGAATATAGCTCAGTATAGAAAATCATGAATAATAATAAAATAGGTCATCATTATTCATTGCCACACACACACACACACACACACACACACACACACACACACACACACACACGTATATAAGCAAAGGGTTTCATTTAAGCAAATGTTATTAAATAACACAAATTGGTTTTGTTTGATTGGACTTTTTTATTTTTATTTTTTACATTTTTTGGAGTATTTTTTATTTGTTTTTTCATACATTCTTTTTCCGCGACATTTCATTTCATGATATACCGTATTTTTCATATAGATATATATATATATATATATATATATATATATATATATATATATATATAGAATATATGTATATACATATATGCATACATATATACATACATGTACATATACATATATACATATATATACATATACGTACATGTATATATAGACGCATATGAATATATATGTATGCATATATGTGTATATATACATGTACATATATATATATATATATATATATATATATATTTGTCTGTAGTCGCATGTACATAAATATGTATGTATGTATATAGATATATATTATAATTGCTATTATCTATATAACAATGTCACTTATAATTATGTGCTATAATATATGTGTCTACGTACGCATGTAGATATATATATATATATACATATATATAAATTATTTTTATGAGTTATGACTATATACGCATGTACATATATACGTACATAGACGACGTATATATATATATATATATATATATATATATATATATATATATATATATATATATATATATATATATATAATTTTCATGAGTAATACCTCGGTTGTATTTTTTTGTTAATTACCAAATATTTAAAAATAGAATAAGAAAAATATATTTTCACCACCATCAAAGAATTGAAAACAATCCTTCTTTTTTGTGTGTGTGCGTGTTTTTTCCTTGACGTCACAAACCAAAAATCTTATATTATTTTGTTTCCTTTTTGTTCGCGCGCGCGTTTGTGTGTGTGCGTGCCATATTTCTCACTAGATAAGATGCGGATAATTCAGTCGGTGCGCCTTGACACGAACGTAGGCTTGGTCAGTTGGGTTTCACGCCAGGCGGAAATCCGGGAATTTGTCTGCACCTCACGTATGCCACGTACCTACGTAATCTGTTTGGCAGAGCCTCTCCTCTTGATGTTAGGACTTATGTACAAACATGGCGTATAACTATGACTAACACATCACTCAATAAGTCTCGGTCCTAAAAAATATTTAAGCAAAATCCGACTTTATTCATCATCTTAGTCTATTTCCAGATAGATACACTGATTATAATGTTTCTTTAATAATTTGATGCCGCGTTTAAATTCAATATACCTGTTACGTAGCGGGGTGTATACATAACAGCACCAGAACGAATATGCAATATTCGATCTGTATAACTTGGTATGTATTATGTACGTGTGTCTAAACTTGTGCATCGTCTAGTGCTATAAAACTTAGGAAAACAGATAAATTTTAAAATCGGACATGTAACAAAAATGAGAAATAACAGTTCTCTCGGGTTATTAAATCGGGCCAATTGGAGAGGCACACCTGGCCCGTCCTTGATCTTGTTTGACGGATCCTCGGAAAAGTTGCAAAGAAGATTCATTCCAATGAATCAACAAATCTCGAGTTGTACAGGGTGACCCCCCAAAAAACAAAAGCTAAATGGAGGCCATCTAGAACATATGCTGTAGAACGGAGAAAAAAAGGCCAAAGACCCTACGGTTTTTATGTGATGTTTTGAAGTTTCATTTCATTCGGACAAAACACTAAGAAACGGGGGCCTAATTAGAGTTGGGACCCGTTTTTTTGGGTCACCCTGTATTTTCAGCAACTTTATTTACCGATGTTTCCTCCATTGGAAAGCTGCCGCTAGTCCTAGACCAACGTATTCTGATCACCTCTACTCGGAGCCATCACCGTCCGACATGATCTGCTCTCTATCGCTACCGATTCTTGACTGCTCAAATCATCATTTTTTTCCAAAACTCTACCTCAAGTCCATGTCATTTTAAAATGATCTTTACGCAAAACCACGTCAGACTCTAGACATCAATCTATTTTAAATTCTTGTTTATTTTCTACATTCTTTTCTATTCAACATCTTAATATAAATATTTTTCTCTGTAAATATATATATTGCGTTAAAGGTACTACTGTGTTAATATATAGATATTTGTTTAGTGGCGCTATCTATATGAGTTATTGAGCGATGTGTTGGATGTGTTCTGTTTATTTTAAACCAGCCATGTACAATGGACGAATATGAGGAAGAAGGACGAATGATAAAAATAATTTTTTTGATAAAGAAGGGAAAGATTACTTTACTGATATGTTTTTTTTGTTTTGTTTTTATCTGAATCTGTTGTTTTGCGTGTTTTTTATATTTTGGTGTAGTTTCGTCATTTTCATTTATTTTTTGCTATCATCAGTGTAGGATTTTTATATGAATTTGATACACGTGTTTGTTTAGAGATTTGATAGTTTATTTATTTGTGTGTCTTGTTTGTGTGCAGATCTGTCTGTTTGTTTGTTTGTTTGTCTGTTCGTATGTTTGTATATTTTATATTATTTTTTAATTAAATTTTTTATTTTTTCATTGGAATCCTTTGAGATTAGTACTCTGTGTATTTATTTATTCGCATGTTGTTATTTACCCACGTTTTGGCCAACTCATCCTATGGCCTTCTTCAGATGGTTCACCATGACAGGAAAGAAATGCTGAGTCTCATAACTGTATCCCCAGTAATTACTGCCTTCCATAGCTGTTTTTGGCCAAATAAACATCTGGCCGGCTTTGGGTAGAATTGAAACCGTTATCTTCAGACAATGCTCACCTGGAATCATAGAGATTCAACGTCTCTATCCACTGCGCCACGAGGCGTAAGACGACAACTATGGAAGGCAGTAATTACTGAGGATACAGTTAAGAGACTCAGCATTCCTATCTCGTCACGGTTAACCGCCTGAAGAAGGCCAGAGGATGAGTAAGCTGAAACATGGTGAAACAAAAGCAATTATAAAGATGAGGATAACTGTTATCCTCATCTTTATAGTTGTTGTTGCTTTACAACGTTCTGGCCAATCCATCCTCTGGCCGGGATAGGAATGCTGATTCTCTTACATCCCCAGCAATTACTGCCTTCCATAGTTGTTGTCGTCTCACCACGTTTTGACCAACTCATCCTCTGGCCTGCTTTAGTAGGATTGAAACCGCTATCTTAACACAATGCTCACCTGGAACCGTAGAGATCCAACGGCCGGGGCCCGTGACGCATTGGATAGAGGAGTTGAATCTTTATGCTTATGCTTGAGCATCGTCTGAAGTAATTACTGGGGATACAGTTACAAAACTCAGCATTCCTGTTCCGTCACGGTTAATCATATGAAGAAGGCCAGAGGATGAGTTGGCTGAAATGTTGTGAAACAGCAACAACTATGAAGATGAGGATAACAGTCCGCAAATAAACGAATAATGTTATCCTCATCTTTATAATTCCTGTTGTTTCACCATGTTTCAAATAAACGAATAAAAACGATGTATATTTGTTTGCATGTATGTAAATTTACTATTTTACGTTTGTATGTTTGTTTGTATGTATGTCGATTTACTATTTTACGTTTGCATGTTTGTTTGTATGCCCATATGCTGCCTGTCTATATACATATGTATATATATACATATATATGTATATATATATATATGTATATGTATGTATATATATATGTATATATATACGTATATATGTTTGTTTTATATTTGAATATTTGTTTACTTGTATATATATATGCGGTTGTTTTGTATTTGTATATTTGTATGTATATGTATGTGGTTGTTTTGTATTTGTATATTTGTTTGTAGGTATATATATATATATATATATATATATATATATATATGCGGTTGTTTTGTATTTGCATATTTGTTTGCTTGTATATATATGCGGTTGTTTTGTATTTGTATATTTGTTTGCTTGTATATATATATGCGGTTGTTTTGTATTTGTATATTTGTTTGCTTGTATATATAAGCGTTTTTTTGTATTTGCATATTAATTTGTATGTATATATATATATATATATATATATATATGCGGTTGTCTTGTACTTGCATATTTGTTTGCTTGTATATATATATGCGGTTGTTTCGTATTTGTATATTTGTTTGCTTGTATATATATATGCGGTTGTTTTGTATTTGTATATTTGTTTGCTTGTATATATATGCGGTTGTTTTGTATTTGTATATGTGTTTGTATGTGTATATATATATGCGGTTGTTTTGTATTTGTATATTTGTTTGGATGTATATATATATGCGGTTGTTTTGAATTTGAATATTTGTTTGCTTGTATATATATGTGGTTGTCTTGTATTTGTATAGTTGTTTGCTTGTATATATATATGCGGTTGTTTTGTATTTGTATATTTGTTTGCTTGTATATATATGCGGTTGTTTTGTATTTGTATATTTGTTTGCTTGTATATATATGTTTTTTTTTGTATTTGCATATTTGTTTGCTTGTATATATATATATGCGGTTTTTTCGTATTTGTATATTTGTTTGCTTGTATATATATGCGGTTGTTTTGTATTTTTATATTTGTTTGCTTGTATATATATGCGGTTGTTTCGTATTTGTATATTTGTTTGCTTGTATATATATGCGGTTGTTTAGTATTTGTATATTTGTTTTCTTGTATATATATATGCGGTTGTTTTATATTTGTATATTTGTTTGTATGTATATATATGCGGTTGTCTTGTATTTGTATATTTGTTTGTTTGTATATATATGTGGTTTTTTGTATTTGCATATTTGTTTGTTTGTATATATATGCGGTTGTTTTGTATTTGTATATTTGTTTGTTTGTATATATATGTGGTGTCTTGTATTTGCATATTTGTTTTTTTTTGTATATATATGCGGTTGTCTTGTATTTGCATATTTGTTTGCCTGTATATACATGTGGTTGTTTTGTATTTGTATATTTGTTTGCTTGTATATATATGTGGTTTTTTGTATTTGCATATTTGTTTGTTTGTATATATATGCGGTTGGTTTGTATTTGTATATTTGTTTTCTTGTATATATATGTTTTTTTTTGTATTTGCATATTTGTTTTCTTGTATATATATATATATATGCGATTGTTTTGTATTTGTATATTTGTTTGTTTGTATATATATGTGGGTGTCTTGTATTTGTATATTTGTTTGAATGTATATATATGCGGTTGTCTTGTATTTGTATATTTGTTTGCTTGTATATATATGTGGTTGTTTTGTATTTGTATATTTGTTTGCTTGTATATATATGCGGTTGTCTTGTATTTGTATATTTGTTTGTATGTGTATTTCTTTGTTTTTGTATTTTTTATATGTGTTAGTATATTTGTTTGTACGTATACGTATTTGTATGTAAAGTTGTTCGTATATGTGTTCTGTATTTGTTTGTATATTTTTTGTTTTCAGACATGTTTGTTTTTGAATTTTCTGTATATCTGTTTCTATGCATAGCGTCTTATGTATATTTGTTTGTTTGTATAAATATAAATATATTTTTTACTTGTTTGTATATGTGTGTATGCATATTTATTCATCTGTCTATTTGTTATTTTTTCATATATATGTATATATATATATATATATATTAATTGTTTGTATATGTGTTTGTGTGATATTTATTCATCTGTATATTTGTGTGCTATTTGTTCGTGTGCATATATATGGATAGATAGAGAGTGAGAGAGAGAGAGAGAGAGCGATAGATAGATAGTAAGTTATAAAAATATATATGTCAATTAAGCCTGACGAATTCTCACGAGAATGAAACGCAGAATATTCTGTGTAGCTTAATTGCTATATATTTTTATAACTTACTACCAATCTCTACACTGTTGAAGTTAATACTGAAAATTTACGCATAAAATTATATTTTCGTATATTAATTTATGTGATTAAATGAAGCAATCATATATATATGGTGTATATATATATATATTAATTTTTTATATGGGTTTGTGTATATTTATTTTTCTGTATATCTTTTAGTTGCATATTTGTTGGTATATATATATATATATATATATATATATATATATATGTGTGTGTATTATATATATTTTGACATATTTGCGTGTATATATATATATTTGTCTGCATATTTGCTTGTATATGTGTTTGTATATATATCCACATATATGTGTTTTTAATTGTTTGTATATGCGTTCGTATGCATATTTGTTTGTTTGTATATTTGTTTGTACTTATGTTTGTTTATAAATCTATACAAACTCTATGTAGGTATATTTATTCCTTTGTGTGTGTGTGTGTGTGTGTGTGTGTGTGTGTGTGTGTGTGTGTGTGTGTGAATTTGTGTTTTTTTGTATATGTGTTCGCATGCATATTTGTTTGTATATTTGTTTGTTTGTACATTTGTTTGTACTCATGTTTGTTTAAAAATCCATACAAACTCTATGTAGGTATATTTGTAAGTGTATTTGGGTTGTGTCTGCCACGTCATACGGGATTGTCAGCTGTTTTCAAAAGATGTCCATTCAATTCGATGTGATGGTGTTTCTTGTTAGTCTTCGGGTTGTGGCCAGCGTCGTCGTCATCATCATCACTAGCCGGCGTGTTGGCGAAGCCGGTCGTTGCAGTCAGCTCGGACATTTCTTCATCCCCTTGATTATCGTCACGATCGTTGTGGAACTCGTCCGTTTCCGGTGGAATATCAGATTTACACAAGTGGATCACGAACATGGCGCCGACGATGTGGCTGAGAACATTGCCACTAGTGCGGATTCGGTCTCTGGTAAAAACAAAACAAAAAATTCGAAACAATATTTCATGCTAAACAACTGATGATCGCTTAAAGTATAGTGAATTTGAGAAAGCAAGTTGATGCATTGATTGCAAGTGATTAAATGACTTACTGACTAAATAGTTTTCTAACGAATGATAAAAAATATAAAAATTAAATGTTTTTTGGTATAGTTTTAAAGGTTAAAAAAACTTCCACGGCTATAAATATGTTATATATATATATATATATATATATATATATATATATATATATATATATATATATATATATATATATATATATATATATATATATAACTACTTCATTTATTCGCATAAATTTAATATATGAAAGTATAGATTTATGCGTAAACTTTAAGTATTTACTTCAAAAGTGCTCAATACGTAGGTAGAGCTAGTTAGTAATTTATAAAATATATATGGCGATTAAGCTACACTAGGAAGGGACGCGGTGTATACTAGAAAGCTGATTGGCCGACTAGAAATCCTCAACATATATAAAAACAAGAAGCAACGACAGAATTCGCGCATAAGCCTGACGAATCCTATAGTTGGATGAAACGCAGAATATTCAGTGTAGCTTAATCGCCATATATATTTTATAAATTACTATATATATATATATATATATATATATATATATATATATATATATAGGCAACATATTTTCATTATTAAAAAGCACAGAGTTTTTCTGTTTCACTATTTTTTTTTATCTTTTCTAATCTCCGAATAATTGGTTTTTTTTTTTTTTTGCGTTTTTCTCCAAATTGTTTAGGTTAAATCCATAACTTTTACAAACTTATGGATTTAACCTAAACAATATCATTCGGAGATTGGAGAAGATAAAAAAGAAAAGAGGGAAACAGAAAAATTCTGTGCTTTTTAATAACATTTCTCAATATATATATATATATATATATATATATATATATATATATATATATATATATATATATATACTAGCAAAAGTATCCGTCGTTGACTGGGTTCAAAAACAGCATACAGAAAATGGACTCTGATTTATGAAAGTATGATAGGTTATGAAAAGGAAGAGTTGTAAAGAGATAGCTTCGAATCTGGGGGTATCAAAACCAAAGCAAAATATGATCAAAGTAAAAATAAAATAGATAAACCCCATCATTTATTATACCATACCTGTTCACACTGAAACACTTATCACAATATTCTGTGGATCTATATTAAAAAACCTTGTTAAACTTTCCGACATATTTCCATTCTATGGAGGTCAGGCGCGAACGAACACCCCATAATTTTATTATACCATATTTCTTCAAACTGAAACATAATTATCAAAGTATACTTACGCAGATAGATATGAAAAGTCTTTATTAAAGTGTGTGCCTATTTCTATTCTATGGAGGCCAGGCGCGAACGCAGACCCACAATTTTATTATACCATCCCTATTTAAGTTAAAACATACTTATCAAAGTATTATTATTTCCATACTTTGTGAACCAGGCGCGTACGCAGAACCTACAATTTTAATGAATCATCATTATGCCAGATCAAACATACCCATTACTGTGTCTCGATACATCTTCTATCATTATATGTGATCAGTTTTCTATAAATAGTCAACCATATAGGAGCCTATTCGTGACCAGACACACACACACACATACGTTCAACTTTATATATATATATATATATATATATATATATATATATATATATATATATATATATATAACTTTATTAAACATTTCAAAATCACAGGAATATACCTTTAATTGACATTCATATAGTTTAATTATGCTCTGAAAGTGTAAATCCATTTTCATTGAGCTTAATAAACCGTTGGAATTTTAAGATAGCCTTATTGAATATATACATCATAAACATTTTCTGCCCCTTACCGTTTCCTTTCTTTGAAGGGGCAATTTGTGACCCTTCACCGCTGACACCAGTACTTTCCTTTTCCCTTTCGACGGGGTGACCGCCACGAGGGCTTAGCTGCTACTGCCTCGACATTTCTTTCCTTGACGTCAGACCTTCGCTGTAAGTTATTTTTTTCCTTTCTTTCGTTTTCTCATCGGGACTTTGATTTCTTTTCTTACTTTTCTATTTCGTAGCTATTCTGTTCTCTGGACTCATTCAATTCTGCCGTATTTTTAATCTTTTACTGCATTCCCTTCCACCCCAAGCTTCACGCTAATTCTGTTTTATTCTTTCTTTCTGTTTTCAGTTTTTACCTTCTTCAATTTCAATAAACTTGTTGACTTAACGATACACTGTCTTCAGAGTTTTGATTTCGGAGAAGTGTTTATACTTTCCGTCGTAAGACTTCAAACACACTGTAGGCAACAGAGCATGTGTTCTTTATGAGTCGAAATAAACATATATTTATTTTAACATAAACGCATGCGCGCGCACACACACACACATATATGAGCAAAAATATGCTTATTCAATTATATTTTATCCTTTTTTTTTGTACACCAATCATTTTTATGAAGCTCGATGTATGTTCAATAAAACTACGGAGCGGTTAAACACTGGACTATGATACACAAGGTCCAGAGTTCGATTCTTAGGCACCTTCAAGCTATGCTGACGAGATGTAGTTACCTTGAAACATGCATGTACGTAGATTACTATTTTAAAAATAATAAAAAAATAAATAAAAAAATATTATATACGTCCAAATAAATTATGAGCGATTTTCTAAGTAAAAAATGAGCTTCGAGGCAAGACCCCTATTTACCCGTATTTATCGTAAAAAAAAAAATCAACAAGAAATATATATATATATATATATATATATATATATATATATATATATATATATATATATATATACAGGGTGTCCGTAAAGTTACTATACAGTCTTATTGTTTTATTGTATCATATTTGTATTAATAGTTAATATTTTTTTTTACAGGTTTATTTAATCAAGCATGCCACGCAAGCTGTATAGTAACTTTACGGACACCCTGTATATATATTTCTTGTTGATTGTTAATATATATATATATATATATATATATATATATATATATATATATATATATAGTGAAATAAAGACTTTTATGGTTAAGGACCGTCGTGTGTTTATAAAGACAATAGGTGCATAATTTTATGTCAGTGTAGGAACTGAACACACAATTATTCATGAGAAACTAAAGATATGGAAGATTTGCTCAAAGTTTGTTCCAAGTGTGCTCAATCCTTGTCACAGACCAAGATGGGCATCAAGACAGTTCCTCACCCTCCCTATAGTCAAGATTTTGCTCCCTGTGACTTTTGGTTATTCCTGAAGCTCAAGGAAAACCTTAAAGGCTGTCGTTATGAGACAATTGAGGAGATGAAAGAGGTTTTGAAGTGGTTTATTGACACGATCACACAAGAGAACTGCCATGGGGCTTTCCAGAAGTTGTTGGGACGGTACAACAAGTGCATTGCAGTCGGAGGAGATCACTTCGAAGGGGGCTGGAGTTTAATGTGTGTTCTATTAAGAAAAGTGCTCATGCGAAAAAGCCTGGAAACTTATTGAAGGCGCTTCATAGTTTTTACTTTTGTTTCGCGTGAAACAACGGACGCGGTCAAAAAAAAAAAAAAGATAATTGAATAAGGAGAAAAAGATCGCAACTTACAGGAACCACTCGATGGCGTACAACATGGCCACGCCTTGTGTCGGAATGTTCATGGAAGTGAGAAGAAGAACGAGGGCAACAATGCTGGAACTCGGAGTCCCAGGGAGCGCCAACGTGGATATTGCAGTCAGGAAACTGTGGAGTAGAAAGAAAAGTACAGCAATGAAAGCAAAATCTATAAAACAGTAGATGTTTGTCTGTCTGTCTGTATGTGTGTATGTATGTATGCATGTATGTGTGTGTATGTCATGCATGTATGTGTGTATGTATGCATGTATGTATGTGTGTGTATGTCATGTATGTATGTGTGTATGTATGTATGTATGTGTGTGTATGTCATGTATGTATGTGTGTATGTATGTATGTATGCATGTATGTGTGTGTATGTCATGTATGTATGTGTGTATGTATGCATGTATGTGTGTGTATGTCATGTATGTATGTATGTATGCATGTATGTATGTGTGTGTATGTCATGTATGTATGTGTGTATGTATGCATGTATGTATGTGTGTGTATGTGTGCAAATATGTATGTACGTATGTATGTATGTGTGTGTATGTCATGTATGTATGTGTGTATGTATGCATGTATGTATGTGTGTGTATGTCATGTATGTATGTGTGTATGTATGTATGTATGTGTGTGTATGTCATGTATGTATGTGTGTATGTATGTATGTATGCATGTATGTGTGTGTATGTCATGTATGTATGTGTGTATGTATGCATGTATGTGTGTGTATGTCATGTATGTATGTATGTATGTATGCATGTATGTATGTGTGTGTATGTCATGTATGTATGTGTGTATGTATGCATGTATGTATGTGTGTGTATGTGTGCAAATATGTATGTACGTATGTATGTATGTGTGTGTATGTCATGTATGTATGTGTGTATGTATGCATGTATGTATGTGTGTGTATGTGTGCAAATATGTATGTACGCATGTATGTATGTGTGTGTATGTCATGTATGTATGTGTGTATGTTATGTATGTGTGTATGTATGTGTGTCAGGTCATGTCATATGCTACTGGTACCATGTAACCTGCCTCATGGTCGGGTCACCGGCGACTAAACTGGTTCCCCCACCAGACTTGTTTGGTGAGGAGGGTGGCTAGTCTCCCTGAAGGATTAAAAACAAGACCTTCCAAAGGGCGAATGAACCCTTTTTCGGGGTCAACGGCCAACTAGCACCGTGAGTGTTTGTGTGTTGGGGTGGAGAGGGCTCCTGTAAGCCGTGGTGAAGGCAACCTTTCTAGGAGAAGCAAATCCCTGATTTAAAAAACCATAAAGCGGGAGACCAGTATCCGCATTAAGCTGGTCTGCAGTTTAACTTGCTGCTGGCTATCTTGCTCTTGCTTGTTGTTGGATCTCAACATTTTGAACTGAGAGAGAGACTTAGCTATCGTACAAAGCTAAGACTCTGTAACATCATCTGTGTAGATACTCCCTCAGACATTTGTCTATTAAAATAGCCCTGTGGTGATGAAAGTCATTTTTGGGCTCATGTACTTTAAATGTCTGAGGGAGTGGCATTCGTCTGATAAGACGTTGCAATCATCATCATGTGTGTATGTATGTATGTATGTGTGTGTATGTGTGTAAATATGTATATACGTATGTATGTGTGTATGTATGTATTGGCCGTTGGCCCAGAAAAAGATTTAAAAAAACATAAAGCGGAAGACCAGTACCCGCATTAAGCTGGTCTGCAGTTTAATTTGTTGCTGGCTATCTTGCTCTTGCTTGTTGCTGGATCTCAATATTTTGAACCGAGAGAGAGACTTAGCTGTCGTACAAAGCTAAGACTCTGTAACATCATCTTTGTATAGATACTCCTTCAGGTATTTGGGCTCATGGATTTTAAATGTTTGAGGGAGTGGCACTCGTCTGACAAGACGTTGCAATCATCATGTATGTATTAGTGGTCATGGTCTGGTGTGTGGATGTGTGTTAAAAGCACACAGATGTCTTAGCGTCTTTCTGTGCTTCTCCCAGACAAATCAACCCCACGTGCACGTCATAACCACTGCCACGAAGACGGGGCTCTGATGAACGGCGAGTGTCCTGCGTCGTATAACTGGATCTCCACTGCCTTGCGGGTCAAGGTTCTTTTAACCAAAGGCTAAGGGTGAGGTAACTCTGACAGAAACCTCCAGAGGAGCTTAGACCCTGTCAGCTGCGGCATACATGACCCACTTGCGTGTGGAGTATGCTCTGGTGCCCAGCAACCTAAGTCCCAATCATGGATCAAATGGCATGGTGGGTCAGAGGGCTCCCGTAAGCCGTGGTGAAGGAAACCTCCCCAGGAGAAGGAAACCCTGATATAAAACCTGCAGCGACTGCTGCTTTCAATGATGTTGACATGCTCTTCTTTTTGGTTCAATGTGGCAGTTGTTCAGAGAGTGGGAATGTCTCAGTGCAAAATCTTTCCTCACTATAAAAAGCTTCAATGCACAGGCATTACTTGATATGCAATGGAATACACATTTTGCAATCAGTGTGTATCTCGATGACAAAAAGGCTGGCTGTAACCTGAAGCATCAATGGCAATAAAGGCTCTGGAACTTCTAGGGTCTGGCCTAGTAGGTGTCCGGGGCACCACAGCTTGGACCCGGTCAACATTGGATGTGTAGGACTATAGGAGGTTCATAGAGGTGATTGTCTGACACGTGCTGCTAGTTGCGCTCATGTTTGCGTCATTTAAGCAAGAGATATATTAAGTAATGGCAATACTCGAGAACGAGTTGCAGCCATCATGTATGTATGTATGTATGTAGGTATGAATGAACCCCTTTTCGGGGTCAACGGTCAACTAGCACTGTGTGTGTTTGTGCGGATGTATGTGTGTGTTGGGATGGAGAGGGCTCCTGTAAGCAGTGGTGAAGGCAACCTTTCTAGGAGAAGCAAATCTCTGATTTAAAAAACCATAATGCAGGAGACCAGTACCCGCAGTAAGCTGGTCTGCAGTTTAACTTGTTGCTGGCTATCTTGCTCTTGCTTGTTGCTGGATCTCAACATTTTGAACCGAGAGAGAGACTTAGCTGTCGCACAAAGCTAAGACTCTGTAACATCATATGGAAGTCATTTTTGGGTTCATGGACTTTAAGTGTCTGAGGGAGTGGCACTCGTCTGACAAGACGTTGCAATCATCATCATCATGTATTATGTACGAATGTGTGTATGTATATATGGTATGGCATAATCACGTTACACACCGGTTTTCGTCAGATCACCGAAGTTAAGCAACGTTGAGCCTGACTAGTACCAGATGGGTGACCATTTGGGAATTCTAGGCACTGTACGTGCTCTCTGCTCGAATTGTTTCCAGTCGTCCTGAACCTCCACTTGCCACTGGTATATAACAATGCTGACTCAGAAGAGGTCTGGTTGGAGATTGTGTATGCATGTGTGTATGTATATATGTATATGTGTATGTGTGTATATATCTATGTACGTATTATGTATGTGTGTATCTATGTATGTCTGTATGTATATACGTAGGTATGTATATGTGTATGTGTGTAGGTATGTGTGTATGTATGCATGTTTGTATGTATATACTATTGTGTGTATGTATGCAAGCATGTGTGTATGTATGTGTGTATATACGTATGTGTGTATGTACATGTGTATGTATGCATGTGTGTATGTGTGTATGTTTTGCATATATATACACATGTGTGTATGCATGTGTGTGTATGTGTGTATTATGTATGTATGTATGTGTGTATGTGTGTATGCATAAATATATATATATCATATATATATCATATATATACCTGTTATATATATATATATTAAAAATTATACAACATATATATACCTGTTATATATATATATATATATATATATATATATATATATATATATATATATATATATATAATTTAAAGGAGATTAGAATAATAGTCTAAAGAGCTAAGTGTATTTTAATGTAACAGTGAAATTACTAGTTTAATTAAAATACAGGAAATGCTCGTTGTAATTTAGATATATAATAAGCTCGATAGTTAAATGTCCTAGAGCTATATATATATATATATATATATATATATATATATATATATATATAAATATATATATATATATATATATATATATATATATATATAAATATATATATATATATATATATATATATATATATATATATATATATATATATATCATGGTTGTATGTCTGGATTTAAACAAATTAGATTTACCCAGTTTTTCATTCAAACTTTCTATGCTTAATTTTGTTTCATTATAAATTGTGCGTCTTTATTTTTGTTCTTTTATATTTTGAAGGAGAAAATTAAACGTAAGAAGAAATCACCAAAAGTGAAGTATTCATCGGTTTCGTTTAAATTAGCAAACGTGTTCTCCCACGCCGCCAGTGCATCGAAAATGCTTTGATCCTTTTTTTTAATAGCCATCTAACGTAGATCTTGGTATTGGATATTATTTCTTAAACGTTTAGCAAAAGTCACACTCAATGTAATACACCCCGCCACTGCTTTACTATGATAAAGCCAGAAACATCAAATCCCGCATTTATGAATATAAAAACGGGACCTCAAATGCAACAATCCCACTAACAC
Organism: Euprymna scolopes; assembly: GCF_053919585.1. Classification (NCBI taxonomy): domain Eukaryota; kingdom Metazoa; phylum Mollusca; class Cephalopoda; order Sepiida; family Sepiolidae; genus Euprymna; species Euprymna scolopes. Next base: position 15,832,620 of record NC_136522.1, on the reverse strand, counting down.
ACTAATCAAATGCGGAAACACTTTTGTTGTATATCTGGAGTCATATTAAAGAGATGAGAGAGAGAGAGAGAGAGAGAGAGAGAGAGAGGACATTTATATATTTTATATTAGTGAGGAGAGAGGGTGATCATTTCTTTTTACATCAGAGGGGAGAATCATTACTTATGATGGCGGAGGGGGACACATTACCTGGAAGGGAGTTATACAAAGTTCATATTAAGATGATTACACATTACCTCAATGGTTGAATGACGACACGAAGACAACAGTTACAAAAATCGATGATGTTTTTTATTCCATTTGACCGGTCGAAATGATGATGACGTCAGGAATTCAAATTAGTTTCTACATGGTTAAATGTTCTCCCTTCGCTTCTAAAGGGACCCTCCTCTGCTTGACTGCCGACTCTAGACTCTGGACTCTGAGTCCGACCGCCCGACTGTCTTATTAATCTGCTAATCCTAGCTCCTATATTGAGAAATTCCCTTTCTGCTATGACGTCAGATGTATGGCTCCAAACGTGATCAACTCACTTGGGTAAGCATACGTTTCCAAAACACACTTCTGCAAACAAAGAATTCTTACTAACCTATTTTTCAACCTAACCTATTTTTCAACCTAACCTATTTTTCAATATATTTTTTTAATTTGTATTGTTCATTCTTTTCTAGCTGACCTTTTTAATTTAGTTTCCATAAAAGAATGAACAATTAAATTCTTTTTACAGTACAACAATATCTAACTATTTTATATGAAATTGAACAATAGCGAAATTCTAACCTTCCATTTTCTGAATCTATCTCTGAACCTTGCTTGAATCTATCTCTGAATCTTGCTTACAGGGTTCGAGTCTCGGCTTATCCTAATCTCATTTTCCACTTATCTAATGTTCTTCTTATTTACAACTAAAATCTTTCGTTGACATCTATGCTGATGACACGACCATCTATGGCAACACATCAAAGGCCGTAAATGATGATGTTCTCTCTGATTCTCTCTCCTCTGATCTTGAGCGCGAGGTACAGTGGGGAAAGGGGTGGCTGGTTACTTTTAATGCATCTAAGACCAAGCTCCTATCTCTATATCATAAACCCTCTAATCCCCATCTGGCATCAATTGAAATGGATGGCTCTCGTCTAAGGGAGGTCCCAGGCTTTGATAAGCTCCTGGGTTTGACCTTTACACCTGATCTTAAATGGAACACATACATCAAGTCTGTGGCCAAGGTCGCTGGGAAAATGGTGGGATCCTTCTACCGCTCCAGAAGATATCTCACTAATGATGCAATTCTCTATCTATATAAGAGCCAAGTACGTCCAAAGATGGAGTACTGCTGCCACATCTGGGCGGGGGCTGCTAAAAACAGCCTATCCTGCCTTGACAGAGTACAAAATAGACTCCGTGGCTTGGTGGGGGATGCCCTTTTCTCTACCCTGCAACCTCTCTCCCACAGAAGAGACGTAGCGAGCCTGTCATTGTTCTATCGTTATTTCCATGGCAGGTGCTCGTCTGAGCTCCATTCTCTGGTCCCCCCTCGCCAATCTTTCACAAAAAAACACCCGACTAGCTGAAACCACCGTCAATAATTTTCCCCACTCTCTATCTGTGCCTAAATCAAAACGTAGATACCATGAACAAAGCTTCTTTCTTAGAACTGCACGCCTGTGGAACTCTGTTCCGCTTGCCTGTTTCCCTCCCGACTTCAACCTGGATGTCTTCAAGTCCAACACAAACAAATTCCTGATGAACCGCCCCCTCCTAAGTAATGACACCTTACCAATTCTCCAATACTATTGCTGCACTATCCCTTTGATTACTGTACACACAATAACCCTTATCCCTGAGTGGCCATTGGGCCTTGATAAGTGGTGAACTCCATGTAAAAAAAAGAAAAGGGGACAACCTTTCTTGTAACACTTTTACCTACCATTTTGTAAAGTGCTTTAATACTTCTTTCATAGCCATCTAACGTTAATCGTAGAATGAGATCTTATCTCTTAAACATCTAGCGAAAATCGCACCAAACAACGCTATACATCGCAGACCCCGATTTTTTTTTTACTTCATTTCATCCATTCACGCTGCATTCTCGTTTTTTTGTCAAATAGATACGCACGTGCCACAAACCTCCTGTTATATGTCTTATTTAGATAGATTTTCTTGTACACAGATTCTACCTATTCATCTCTTATTTCATTTCGATTATTTCGCACTAGTTTTTTTTATCTTGGATGTTATTATCCCAACATTTCGGCCGATCTAATCTCCGACTTTCTTCAGGTGCCTCTTGTTGAACACGTAAAACTTTATGTCGAACTCGGGAATCTCTACAGAATTTCCAGAGGAACCATTTATTTAATCCACCACGAGAGGGGGGGGGGCTAGCATGCTCTCGTTTCGCCAGCCTAGAAATCCTTAGTCATTACCCTTCAACACCAAGAAGAGTTTCATTTAGAACTGAATTTACTTGTACTTTATTCGAAACGCCACAGGTTCTTGCGGATGCATCATGGTCGTCGTTCTTTGGATAATTAACCATGTATATAACCTTCTCCAGATTTGGACTAGATAAACCGGAAGAAGGTTGGAAGTTACATCGGCCGAAACGTTGTAAGTATAAACCTTTGAGTAAGATTGTCCTAATAATCCAAATAATGCGAAATCTCGAGACCCTTTTCATATCGTTGGGTACATATATAGGGTGGGCCAAAATGAGGGTCCTATTTTTAAAAATTCATAAATTCATGTAAGTTTAAAGAAGTGTTTTTCGGCCAAAATTTGTTTGTTTATTTCAAAAAAATCTCGGAAGGGTCAGTCTACACACATAAAGTTTGGTGAGTTTAACTTTTATTTTGTGGAAGTTATTCAAATTTAAAGATAGGACCCTTATTTTGGCCCACCCTGTATAAAAACAGAGCGGCGGAAACGTTGGCTACATTCCCAACCTCGACAAAGCACACTTGAAGAAGGTCGAATATTACATCGGCCAAAACATTGTGAGAATAATAATTAAGATAAGAACAGTAGACAGAATTTTTAATGTTGCTCCATTCAAGACATAAAGCCACTTGATGTATAATCTATAAAAATACACCCCTCTCCAAATATTACTTTAAGGCCAAACGTTAGCCAATGATGTGCTATATAGATATATTCCAACCCATAAAACAACAATTTTTACCCTTTGTCAAAAACATCGCACATGGAATGTGAGGACGAAAGGACACACACACACACACACACACACACACACACACACACACACACACACACACACAGATATATATATATACATATATATATATATATATATATATATATATATATATATATATATATATATATAGAGAGAGAGAGAGAGAGAGAGAGAGAGATAGATAGATAGATATAGATATAGATGTTGTTTGTTTTGGTTTTGCGATACGTTTTGAATGAATTCAATTATTTATGAAAGGGCATTTTTACCTAAATGCGAGTTGGGAATAATTTTCCCTTTAACCAATTTGGTACCCCCACAATTCAGCCACTCTGATGAGTCGTAGACGATGAAACACGTGTCAGTGGATAATTATATTTTTATATTTTCAAAATCATATATATGCTGCTCCCTTTGTGGGGGTACCAAATTGGTTAAAGGGAAAATTATCTCCAACTCGCATTTAGGTAAAAATGCACTTTCGTAATTCATTCAAAACACATTGCAAAAACAAAAGCAAACAGCATCTAAGTAAATCGCGATATATCCAAACAGTCGTGCGAGATGGATGAGCATTAACGGGTTTAGGGGCTCATTACCATGGGGTCCCGCTTTCAAATCTCGCTAGATTCAGCCACTCTGATGAGTCGTAGACGACGAAACACGTGCCAGTGGATAATTATATTTAAATATTATATATAAATATTATATATATATATATATATATATATATATATATATATATATATATATATATATATATATATATATGGGGGAGTTAAAGGAAGAGAATAAAACCAATTTTTTAAGAGAAGACATTTGGATAATACAAAGCTCAACAAATTTATTTCGCTTCTAATGAAACTATCGCTACGCATCGCATCCCTATGATGTTACCTAGCATCTTCTCTACTCTTCTGATGAAAAGCATTAGGCTTCGAAATCCCATGGTATAAAGAGTTCCTACTTACCCAACACACTTAATTGATGTATACCCTTATTAAATAAATAAATAAATCTATGTATATTACCATCTAGTTTTTGTGTGCGTGCATGTGTGTGTATGTATATATATATATATATTAGCATATTATTTATATGTTCACGTACTGCAACGGGTTTCACAAAACATTGAAATCAAATATATAAAACGAAACAGCAAAATCAGAAGAAAAAGAAATATAATTTGTTCCACTCCACCATACAAACGTCGGGTACAGATATGATAATGCAGCTGTGAAAACGTTGACAGCAGTGTTAATAGATACTTACATTAAGGCGACCATGTTACCAATGTTGAGAGCCATGTTGGCGTGTTGGGCGACAAACATTGCCGCGGCGACAATAAACATCGTACTACCATCAGCGTTCAGGGTCACGATGAGGGGTAAGATGGCACGGCTAACGCGTTTGTCGACGTTGTTCTTTTTCACTAGACAATGTTCGATCTCGGGTAAAGCAACGGAACTGACAAACAAAAGACAAAAAAATAATACATCAATAAAATGTCATATGAAACTAATGTGTAGTGCTGGTGGTATTCCTGAAATATGAGACGAATATAAAGAAAAATTGAATAAAACTCTTCTGTATAAAGCAATTAGCAGGGAGACCCGACGTTACCCGGATAAAATAACGAATGTTCCACACTTAAAATACTTTTATTTTCATCGAAGTCGGTGAAGACGACCATTTTTCAATCAAATTAACTTATTACCTGCTCTAGTCATGATTCACCATGATGCAACAGGAAGAAAGAAGCTTCACATACATTGTAGTTTACATTGCACTGTAGAGAACCTAAGGTTGATTTTATACAATTATTTTGTTGAATTAAAGTTTAAATCCAAAAGTCAAGTATCATGGTCAAATTGTGTTCTAAACAGAAACATTCATTTCAAACGCGCCCCTGTCATATCAAAGAACCTACCGCTTATATTAAACACCAGATCTTCCTGCTTATTCGGTGATAAAACTTCTAAAATGCACTTCTACTATTCAGCTGTATTAACTTTGGTCAAAATCGGACTGTTCCTTCTTTAATCGGGGTTTTTAATTATCGATTTTTTATACTTATCAAAGTCATTCCGATACAAAGCCTATCTAAGAACACTTCTAGACACATAAAGGTCATTTGTGTGCAATTTCAAAAGAAATCGGCTCAGCCGTTTTGGAGTCGATAGAGAACAAACTCACACAGACAGACAGACAGACAGACAGACAGACAGACAAAGTGTTTGTTATATATAAGTAGAGATATTTAACATTTATTCTCAATTTACAATTGAAAAAAAAGAAAGAATTACTCTTAGAGCTCTGTAACACGTGTTAATCCAAGATTGACTCTTTCTGGAATGTACAAGGAGACGAAACTCTACTCCTTTGGGGTGAAATAGATAATAGGGTCTCGATGATGGGGAAAGATGGCGCAACTGACGCGTTTGTCGACGTTGTCCTTTTAACTAGACAATGATCTCGGGTAAAGCAACCGAACTGACAAACAAAAGAGAGAGAGAGAGAAAAAAATAATACATCAATAAAATGTCATATGAAATTAATGTGTAGTGCTGGTGGTATTCATGAAATATGAGACAAATATAAAGAAAACATTAAATAAAGATAATAAAGGTTTTAATTCTCTCTTTGAGGTAAGAGAGATCGCCAAGGTAAGGAATTACTTCCCTTTTAATATACTTTTTGTTTGAAACATCTGCTTTATTGAACGCCTTCTCTTTGGGTTGTATGCTATTTGTGTGTGTCATTGGATTTTCACGATTTGTACCATTTGGGATGAGAATCGATCTCCTCGGTAACATCCTACTTGTTAGACAACGTATTAGGTTCTCGTTGGTTGGATGACCAGACTCTATGTTGGAGATGAAGTAGGTTCATTCCATAGTCGGATTTCGCCGCAGTTTGATTGATTTGTTTTGGTTAATAGCCTTTCTCAAGTGGCAAAGTACTCACCTTGCATTCCGAGTTAGGATGTGTTCAACTGATGAGTCCAAATAAAGGCGAAACTCGTGTCTTAGCATTCCGGTTTGTTGGCTGTCCTGGCTCTTGTGAGCTGCAACGTGGCTTGACTGTGGGCACACACACACACACACACACACACACACACACACACACACACACACACACACACACACACACACACACACACATATATATATATATACGTTTTATTTTTTATTACCGTATCTTTCTGTTAAGTTACATTATTGTTTCAGCTACCCGGCCGTTTTTTTTTGGCCGTCTGTAGCTTCCGCAGACTTCTACAGAAATGTTCGTTATGGGATAAAAGAGTGAAAGAGTGAATAGGGGAGGGGTGCGAGAAGCGCGGGGGGGAAACAGGAAGGGAACCAGGGGGAAATGTTGGAGGGGGTGCTTGGTATGTCGGTAATGTTTTAGTTTTGGAGTTTAAGGAACTTGTGGGGGAGGGTCTGGGAAGTTAATTTGTGGTGTGGCTGGGGGCATAGAGATACATGGAGGGGGAAGGGGAATATGTGGGAGTAGGAGGAGGGGGTTATTTTAAAATTGGAGTCTTAATGTTAAAGTTTTTGGCGTCTCGTTGGTGAGATGATTTCTTGATAAGTATGTCTTGGCTTGTTGGGTGTTCGCTTAGGTTCGAGGTGGGGGACTATGATTCGGTTTATTTATTTAGTTTTTATTTGTTGTTAATTGTTTGGAGAGGGTTAGCTAGCGGCCACGCGCGCGAGCACACACATGCGCAGGTACACACATATATACTTAAAGAAACGTTCACATGTACACATACATCTCCGCCCTGGCATGCAAATATATGCACATATGTGCGCATGCATGCATAGACACCCGCGTCGCCCCCGTTACGTCAAATTTTCCTTAAGGTTCTAAAATTGGGTACGTGTGCGTAAGCATGGATGCGCTCATACACAGATACGTACACACATCGACGCCCCTACCCCCAAGGAGGCATATACACGGGCCCATGCGCGCATATTAATTCAGGCATACCTGCATCCCCACGCATACATGCAAGCGCATGTGCACACACAGATACCAATACTCGTGAACACATACATCGACATATATACACAGCTGCACGCTCTCAAACACGTATGTGGACAGCAGGCAGCGGTCACACATACTCTCACATCCACACACGTATACATAGGTACGTGTACATATACATTAGTACCCCATGTACACATACACGCACACGTGGATGCACACATGCGTGTACACACACATACACACCCAGTTATACAGACAATTATTGGTATAGACATATTCGTCTACATAGATTTAAATCTAAGTTCATTTGTGGGTACATAGGCGCAATACTTTCGTTCGATGATTATACATAGACATGGTTATACATAGACATGGTTATACATAGATATGACTATACATAGATATGATTATACATAGATATGAGCATAAACTCATTCCCAGGGTCATATACATAATATTTTCATTTTCATTTGTATGTTTTTTTGTTTTTTTTTTTGGTTAGATGTGGGTGCACACGTGAGCGCCGGTGTACTCCTCCGCATACATATACATGCCTACAGATGCACGTCCCCACACGCATGCATGTACACAGATATACATGCATACACACATACACATATGCACACACATATGCTCTCGTTATATACATCTGCAAAGATACATACCCACACCTCTCCAAACAATTAACAACAAATAAAAACTAAATAAATAAACCAAACCATAGCACCCCCCGCCTCCGAACCTAAGCGAACCAAGACGTACTTATCAAGAAATCATCTCACCAACGAGACGCCAAATACTTTAACATTAAGACATTTTAAAGTACCCCCTCCTCCTCCTCCTACCCCCATATATTCCCCTTCCCTCTCCATGTATCCCTATGCCCCAGCCACACCAGAAATTAACTTCCCAGACCCTCCTTTAAACTCCAAAACTAAAACATTACCGACATACCAAACACCCCCTCCAACCTTTCCCCCTTGTTCCCTTCCTCTTTTTCCCCCGCGCTTCTCGCACCCCTCCCCTGTTCACTCTTTCACTCTTTCATCCCATAACAACGAACATTTCTGTAAAAGTCTGAGGAAGCTACAGACGGCAAAAAAAAAAAAACGGCCGGATAGCTGAAACAATAATGTAACTTAACAGAAAGATACGGCAATAAAAAATAAAACGCATATTTGCTCTACAACAGTATTGAGCACTTTATTCAGTTTTTATTGATTACCATTTCTGCCATATATATATATATATATATATATATATATATATATATATATATATATATATATAAGTTTAGTGGTTATATATATATATATATATATATATATATATATATGGTTACTTAATTCAATCACATAAATTAATATACGAAAGTATAAATTTATGTGTAAACTTTAAGTATTTACTTCAACAGTGCTCAATACGTAGGTAGAGCTAGGTAGTAAGTTATAAATATATATGGCAATTAAGCTACACAGAATGTTCCCGTTTCATCCACGCTAGGAAAGGCATAAGCCTGATAAATTCTAGCGTGGATGAAACACAGAATATTCTGTGTAGCTTAATTGTCATGTATATTTTATAACTTACTATATATATATCTCCCCCCCCTCTCTCTCTCTCTCTTTCTCTCTCTCTCTCTCTCTCTCTCTCTATATATATATATATATATATATATACTTCAACTTTTTCCTTGTTTCTGCTTTCATAATCATTATGAAACTTTGTAAACTTATATATAATAAATGTTTTACGCAAATAATAAATATTTTATGCAAATATAATTCAATTCATCTTTTAATGCATTAATCTGCAAATTTTACTGTATATTTTGCAAACCTCTTTTCTCTGATAAGAAAAATTGCATTCAGTCAACTGCCAATGTATCCGTCTTATCATGTTATATATTGTGGTCCCCACATCAATCGCGATTAAGTTAGCTAATGTGAATTTTGACAAGGGTCACACTGAGTGCATGGTAACCACGATCTGTAAAACAGAATCGTTCCATTGGTTGAATGGAAGATGGGTGGCGTAAAAATGAAACAGGAGGCAGAGGTGAAACGCCCTAGACAAAACAGAGACAGGGAAAGATTACGTCACATTTTCGAGCAAAGAGGAATCTAAGATTTTCAGTTCAGTCTCTCCGCCAACCGTGTAAACGAGGCACAGCAAAATAATTAATGCAGAGAACTTGTAATCTAACCTGAATGTTACTTCGATATCTGTCCACTCTGCGTCTTTCATTTCACTAGGTTAAAAAATAAAGTTTAAGAAGTTAATAAGTGGATAAGATAACATTAGTCTCCCTCCCCCTCTCTCTCTCTCTCTCTCTCTCTCTCTCTCTCTCTCTCTCTCTCTCAAGTCTGTTATCATATAAAACCTCCACGAAAACTTAGCGGACGTCTTCCTTGTGTCTTCTTTCTTTCGGAAAAAAGGTTTTATTCGTTTTAGTTCGACAGACGAGACAATCGACGGCCAGTAATAAAACGCGACGAACAGAAACAACCACGTAAGGCAACACGATAAAAGACACGCGTATAAACACACCGCACCTGTGTGTATAAGGAACACTTCTTTTTATTTGATATTGAGAATGTTACAATTATTATAAAAAAGAATTGAACGATGACGAATGACATCACGTTTTTGAGAAGAGAAAAAAAAGTCTCTCGATAGAAGCTATGCGGATGAGACATCGCCAATAATGTAGAAATTATTTTTATTGGGATGTAAAGAAGATAAATCTTTGCGTGTCACTAATTTCATTAAGTTAAAAGTTCAAGTGTAAGAAGTAAAATAGCTAATATAACATTAGTCTCTTTTTTTTTCCTGAGTTGATCATCTACAATTGAAACCATATATGAAAACGCCCTGCAGACGTTTCCTTTTGTGTTTTTGTTCATTAAATGAGTTTTATTCGTCTAAGATAAACAGGCGAGACAACCGACAGCCACTCATGAAATGCGGCGAAAAGATATAGCAACGTGAGACTAGCACGTATCAACACTTCGCGTGTTTATTTGATACTAGCAGGGGACAGTCTTGCCCTGTCGTAAAAATATGCTTAAATATAACGTTTCTGAATTTTTGAGATGAGGATTGGTTATTTGTATTATTATTCATCGGACTACTGTTCTCATTTTGAGTGTCATTTTCACAATATTTCGGACGATATAACCTCTGCAGAAGGTCGGAGTTCATATCGACCGAAACGTTGTGAAAATCACACAAGCTTAAATATATTTTAATTAATGTAGATTTCGTATTCTCTCTTTTTTCCAAGTAAAAATATAAATTATTTCTATTACATTATATGGCTTATCATTTAAAGTTGTCACAATTGTAGTCATCCTTCTTCTAAGCGGAATAATGACTTAAAAAAAAAACCCCAAACCGAATCAAATATTATTTTGATATGTTAAACAAAATGCCAGAAGGAAGAAAATAAATTGCCTAGGCAAAATCAAAATGTCAATAAAATAAATTGCCTAGGCAAAATCAAAATGTCAATAAAATAAATTGTCAATAAAATAAAATGTCAATAAAATAAAATGTCAATAAAATAAGTCGTCAATAAAATAAAATGTCAATAAAATAAGTCGTCAATAAAATAAAATGTTAATAAAATAAATTGTCAAAATAAATTGTCAATAAAATAAATTATCAATAAAATAAAATGTCAAGAAAATAAATTGTCTTCAATATATAGTATGTCTCCAACATATAGTATGTCTCTAATATATAGTACTGATGTCAAAATTAAAAAAAAAAAAATGACTTAGGTGCCATCAGTAAGAATCGAAACCAAAGCATTTAGCGCTTCAGTCGCATTCCCTACGGTTTGAGCTTACCCGACAGACAGATAAGAAAGTTTTATAATTAAATCACTTCTAGTTATGATTAGTTTTACGCATGCACAAACTAATACAAATATGTCGGCAAGATGAACTGAACATTTTACATTTCAGCTTGCTGACATATTTCTGTACGCGTTATTCATCCATCTAAACAAAGATTTTACTATGTTATAAACCATCCTTGGTGCATGATAACTATTTCCTATTAATTTCAGTGTTTTGTGACTAATAGTTTAAGAGTTTATCGGTTAAATATTTACACACAGACAGACACATACACACATAGATCTACTGTTTTTTTTATATATAGATTGAAAATGCTACCGTTAAACCTTATCCTTGAGTGGTTTTCTTCCTTGATAAGTTATTGAGTTGACCGATGACGAATGACATCACGATTTTGAGTAGGTCTTCATATAAGTTTCTAGGTGGAAGCCATGCGAATGAGACACCATCAATAATGTAGAAATAATGTTACGAAACCAACGAAAAGAAGGAAAATACTGATGGGCAGGGATTGATATCGCTCTTACCCGCTGGTGAACGTGAATCCGATGATGCAGGGTCGAATGCAGGTGGCCAGGAATCGGAACGGGTTCCGCCGGAAAACAATCACGTAGAAGACTGGGAGCAAAATGAACATGTACAAAAAAAGACCGACGGTCACAGTGGCCGTAAATTTCCCCAAGCTGGTAAACAGGGAAGACAAGTTGGGGATTCGGGCCACTGAACTCGCTATCAGGCTGGCCACACCGACCGGCGTTATCCTGGCAAATAAAAGAAATAAATATTACGTTTCTAAATACTTTAGATAAGGATTGATTATTCGTATTATTTGAATTCATCGGACTACTGTTCTCATCTTGTTTCGGTCGATGTAACCTCCGATCTTCTTCAGATGTATCTTGTCGAACTCTGGAATGTTTGTAACGGAATTTCAAACCCTCTATTTATTTCACGCGGGTAGCATATTTTTGCTCTTTCAGTTATGACTGAATAGAGGTCCTTAGTAGTTCGCAATTGTATTTTTCGGTCGCCCACACTGAGGATTGAACCTTCAACGTGCAGAAGAATATCATCGACCGAAACGTTGTGAAAATGACACTCAAGATGAGAACAGTAGTCCGATGAATCCAACGATTTTTTTTTTAAATTCTGGTTGCACATTTTTGAAGCTATACAAAACAAAAAGGCAGTAATGTGCTGTATTTAATTTAGTTTTATGAAAATTAAATAAAAAGTGTGTGGAAGCCTTTCTCGAGAAATTAGATATTTCCGATATTTGTGTGTGTGTGTGTGTGTGTGTGTGTGCGTGTGTGTGTGTGAAATGTTAATATTAGGTCTTAGATATCAATAAATATTACCCAAATTTCAGTTTAAAAAAAAATTGAAAGTTCAACCATTTAAAATTCGCATTAAATTTGATCCTACGCCATTAGACAGCAATTAAGCAAGATTCGTGTAGTTTCATTTCTTTTAATCCCCATTAAGATGTCTGACATGTAAACAATTAAGATGGATCTGTTGGCACGGATTATCGGATGTTGTATATATTTTTTTTTATCTTGAGAAACTGTATAAATCTGAATAGAATTTTGAGGTGTTTTTTGTTTTGTTTTTTGGGCTTTTTTTTTCCTTTTTCTTCTTTTTTTTCTTTTTTTCTAACGATTCATTTTTGCCTTTAAAATTCAAACTCTAGAGCTCCATTGCTGAAACAATCGCAGAGAATTTGAACAACTTTTCTTGATACGCTTTTTTAGCATTATCGGAGCCGACATCAATTTACTTTATTTAATGTATATTTTTAACAGTAGGATGGGAGATAAGAAGTCAGTCCCGGAAAGGGTTGAAAAAGTTTACGATTTATACATGACTTTATTTCATGTATATTTTCAACAGTGGGGTGGGGATTATAAATCAGTTCCAGAAATGGCTGAAACAGTTTACTATTTAGACATTACATTATTTCATGTATATTTTTAGCAATGGGTTTGGGATATAAAGTCGGTCCCAGAAATGACTGAAACAGTTTATGATTAAAACATTACTTTATTTAATGTATATTTTCAACAGTCAGTCCCGGATTGAATGAGATGTGCAAATATATACTATCAGAAAGCGTCGCCCAGTAATTAATGAGATAAGTAGAAAACATATAGTAGCAAAATACCCAGCGTCGCCTGGGATCGAATGAGATAGGTGAACGATATATATTAGCAGAATATGCGGCGTCACCCGGGGTTGGATAAGATAGGTGAAACATATAAACTATGAGAATACCCAGAATTGATTGATTTGTTTGTAATGAAATAATCAACACAGGCAATATATCAAAGTTATTATTCTAGTAAGTAGGGCGATGGTGTGGGTTAAAATGATGAAAAATGATTGTCCACATTAGTAACATATCCAAGAATTATGAAAAATGACGAAATGTGAGTTAATTGATTGGTGCGTTTGAAATGAAATAATCATCCCAGATAATATATCAAAGTTATTATTTTAGTAGCGGGGGGTTGATAATGTCTGTTAAATATATTAAAAATAATTGTCGAAATGAGTAGCATATCCAAGAATTAAGAAAAATGATGAAATGTGAGTTAATTGATAGTTGTGTTTTTTATGAAATAATCAGCCCAGACAATATATCAAAGTAATTTTTTAGTAAGAGAGGGCGACGAGGATGATTTAAATTATAAAACATTATTGTCAAAATTAGTAACATATCCAAAAATTAAGAAAAATGAGGAAATGTGATTTAATTGATTGGTGTGTTTATAATAAAATAATCAGACTGGACAATCAAAGTTATTATATAAGTAAAGGGGAAGGAGATAAGGAGGGCTTAAATTATGAAAAATTATTGTCGAAATTAGTAACATATCCAAGAATTACGAAAAAAATGATGAAATATTAGTTAATTGATTGGTGTGTTTGTAAGGAAATAATCAGCCTAGACAATATATAAAAGTTATTATTTAGTAAAGAGAGAAGGGCGAAAATTTTGGTTAAATCATGAAAAATGATTGTCAAAATAAGTAACATATCCAAGAATTATGAAAAATGATTAAATGTGATTTCATGCATTAGTGTGTTTGTAATAAAATAATAAGCCCAGACAATATTTTAAAATTATTATTTTATTAATAAGGGGGCGATAATGTGGGTATATATTATGAAATATGATTGTCGAAATTAGTAACATACTCAAGAATTATGAAAAATTATGAAATGGCGGATAATTGATTAGTGTGTTTGTAATGAAATAATCAGCCCAGCAAATGTATCAAAGTTATTATTTTAGTAAGGTTGGGCGACAACGTTGGTTTAAATTAAATTATAAAAAAATATTGTCGAAATTAGTAACATATCCAAGAATTACGAAAAATGATGAAATGTGAGTTGATCGATGTGTGTGTTTGTAATGAAATAATCAGCTTAGACAATATATCAAAGTTATTATTTTAGTAAGGGGGCGATACAGTTTTAATAAAAGGGCCAGAATAATATGATTGTGCCTTCCTTCGTGCTGAACAGAACGCCCATAGAATTCCCAGCAACAATATATTACATACGAAAAATGCTGCTGTGGAATTTCTAGAGGTCCCGCTAGTTATTATTATTATTATTATTATTATTATTATTATTATTATTATTATTATTATTATATTCGAAAAACGAGGCTGATATTCGATAAACGTGATCAGTCTCATATTTTTGTCCAAGGTTGCCAGATTGGCTTTTTCAGGTTAGAATTTCGGGAATTATTTCTTTTTTGGGAACAGTTTGGCCTTCAAATATTGTATTTGGCCATTTTCAAAGCGTAACGTACGGACTAACTACAGAAGGAAAAAGCAGAATATTATGTAGATATGTAAAAGTGTTCTTCCATCTTCCCTAAGCAAATGACCTTATGCCATCCTAGAAACAAAGTGGTCAAAAAATGTTATTATAAAGAAGAGAAAATAAAAAACGAATCATGTAAGGGAGATAAATCTTTGCAGGTAAGAATATAAATTATTTCCCTTGCATTATACTAGCCTAGGTGCCCGACGTTGCCCGGGTGTTTGGAGATGTGTGTTGAGCAAAAAATAAAAAGTGGTAGTAGGCAGGCAGGCTCGAACCCATACCGCAAAGGGGGAAAAGAACGTGAAAAAAAAAAACTTGACGTCTTTGTCGTTGTGTCCATCGCCAAACCGCAAGTGGCGAAGGTTTAAATTAAGGCTAGTAAATCGAAAAGAGGGGATAACTTTTGAAAATACCGGCGAAAAAAAGCGACCCCTCCTTGTAGAAAAGTGCCCAGTTGAGGGTGAAGAAATTAATGTTTTTAGCCAATTTTTCGATATTTGTCGTCCGAAGGGTTTCGCTTTAAAATGCTATCAATCTTGTGAAAATCCGTCGCTTCTGTCGAAGGTTTTAGGCATACATACATACATACATACATACATACAAACATAAATACATACAAACATACATACATTTAAACAGGTGAGATTTAATATAATAGATGATTCATAATTTAAAATTGTCACAATTGTAATCATCTTTCTTCTAAGCGGAATAATGACTTTTTTTAAAAACAATCTGGAGCAAATATTTGGATATGTTAAACAAAATAAAGGGCAGAAGAAAATAAATTGGCTAGGCAAAATATAATATCGATATGTTAGATGCGATGCTATTAAGATATAAATTCTAATATCTGATATTGATAACTTTTTATATGACTTATCAATATATCTATAAAAGTGAGAATGCGTGTATGTGCGTGGGGGGGCGACTCTCAATCTATATACTCAACGAATTTTTCATCTAAAGACTATAAATTTGGTATGTAGGATATTCAGACACGCTGAAAACTTAATCGGATTTCATTCGGAAAAAACGGTCTTCTAAGTGGTCAAAATTGCAAAATAGGTGCTTGGGGAGTCATCGGATTTTTATCTGTTTGTCAATTGTTTCACTACTGCGCATGCGTGAATCGTTCAAGGTATGATCCCTTCTGATTGATAGTTATATCAGATAACGTAAAAATCACCCTTTATTCACGTTAAGATTGGCTTTCTTGTACTCTTGATCGTGTTTAATCATCCAGTCAATAAACAGCAAAAACCGGAAGTTAAAAGGAGTAGATAATCTTGACTATAACGGTTTGAATTTGATATTTCATAAATAGCAGTAACGAGGAAAAAATTAGAAAAAGAAAGTAAAACAAAACTAAAACTTGGTTTCAGAGACTTACAAGAAAAGATAGTGGAGGACTTTGGTCACAACGACACTGGTTGATTCAAAGAACACCCGGAATGGCTTTCCCTGCTCTTTGATGGCACTTGCTGCCATTCCGAAGACGAATCCCATTGTGATCATTCCTGGAAGACAGAAAAAACAAAAAATAAAATGATACACGCTTTTTTTTTTCTTTTACTTGAATAGAGTGTTGACAAAATAAAATGCATTAGTCGTTGCTTGCAGGAAATTAGACAAATATTCGATGCCTTCGTTCAGTTCCAAGAGACAATGGATACCCTCTGTAAGGGTAGCTGAGCGTGTAATTTTGAGGCAAGGGTTGCGCAATTTCCAATCAATACGTGTGGCCTCCGACAGACCGCCGACCCCAAACGTCGTGTGTGTCGCGGACTTTTCGTCAACTTCTTATCTTTTTATGACCGATTCGTCATTTTCTCACCGGCGACTGTCAATGAGAACATACGTGGGTCCACAAAGTAGAAATATTCAAATAAAACAAACAAGAAAAAGACAGCGCCAATACTTCACACACACACACACACACACACATATATATATATATTTGTAGTCATCGATATACAGTCCTGTTTCGTTGCATCACAACTCATTAGTGCCGCTAGACTAGCACCTCTCCCAAGCCGAAGATTGAACCTAGAACCATCGCGTTGATAGTCAGTAGCTCTATCGATCGACCCATGGGAGCGGTGCCCGCAAATAACCTCGCCGAATGTCTATTTTAAACATATCGGTTGTAATATAGGCGTGTGTGAAACTATAGACCAACCCCCGCGTTCTGTCAAGGCTAGGCCCGTCTGTCAGTCGTCAGCTCATCTCGATCTCTGTCTTCCTGTCAGCTCTAGAAATTGTCCATGCATCGTCAACCGCTCTCAACAACCAACTGACTACCCGACGTCGCGATCTCAAGTCCCCCATCCCGGTTACCCGGAAGCTGCCCTTCCCTTTCTAAGCATCTCACTGATAACCCCGTCAAGTGTCGTTGGTTCTCTTTGTTATCTGTTCTGTAGGTTTCTGTAGATCTAAAGGCTCAATCTAAAAATGCCTACAGATTCATTGTTTGTTACCTCCTCTTTCTTTGTTTATTCTAAGCCGTTTCATATCGCTTTGCCTATCACCCTCCCCCACTGTAATTGTGAGGCAAGAGTTGCGCAATCCCAACTACACTTCTCCTGAATCGGCACTGCTTGAGTTTAGTGGCAATGAGAAGTACTAGACGACTGGAAATAATGCCGAGATAAGCGGAGAGCACATAAACCACCTGGAATTCCCAAATGGTCACCCATTTTAGTACTGACTAGGCTCAATGTTGCTTAACTTCAGTGATGTAACGAGAACCTGTGTGTCCGAGTAATTATGCCTCAGGTTATGCCTGCAGCGTCACAACTGCATACAAATATGAGAAATAAGTTTCGAAATAATACAAGTATGGCAAATACGTTGAAATAAAACGTATTAAAGAAGGCATACTAGATAGAGGGAAAAAATCTATATATAAAGTTAGGCATGCGTATATGTCTTTATGTTTCACAGGATTTTGTACAGAATTCACTCTGGTTCTATCAGATAAGGCTGTCTGAAGATACCGGCTTTCTGAACTAAAATGCATCAAACACTTTAGGACTCCTCAGGCTTATGCGCATAAGCCTGAGGAGTTATAGAGTGGATGAAACGCCGAATATTCAGTGTAGCTTAGTCGCCATATATATTTTATAACTTACTAACTAGCTCTACCTACGTATTGAGCATTTTTGACGTAAATACTTAAAGTTTACGCATAAATCTATACTTTCGTATATTAATTTTATGTGAGTAAATGAAGTAGTTATATATATTTATATTAGTGATGGGATGATCCCAAATTTCCCCGATTCTGATACAATTACCGATTCCTTTCTAAATTTCCGATTCCGATACGATTTTCAGTTCCGATTCCGATTCTTTTGATATTAAATATTTAATCAGCGATTTTTTTTTTTTTTTTTTTTTTTTTTTCAAATTTTCAAATTTCCGGGTAATTTCCGCCAACATTTTTCTCTCAAATGTTTCCCTTGTAATTGATTGAAAATTGTAAGACAAAAGGTTAATTTTGATTTTAAAACAAGGCCAGATTGCCTCAGTTCGTCGTTAGTGTACAACATGTCGACGATTGGTGGACAAAATGAGAAAACGATGTAAGAACAGAATATTTAACAACGGCCCTCCAATTGTTACGAACGAATTTCTAAATAAGGTTACTATTAAGAAAGCCATTTTTAACATGGAGGGGGATGGCTTTGTTAACTATTCTGTGCCTTGCCCTTATGAAGGAATGATTTATTTATTTATTATTTATATGCGAACGACTACATGACGGTTAACTCATTTGCATATTCCTTAGAAAAACGAGCGTTAATTAATTACTTGTACATGTTTTTATGAAATTTGAACCTGCAGCACACTTTCGACTTGTTTTTAGCTGGCAAAAACTGCTGCTAAGGAGACAAGATTGAAACAAAACAGTTTACATCGGCAGGGTAAGTCGAATAAAATATTATTGTGATATCACTTTTGTGCATGCGCAAAATTAAACATTCATAGCTCAAAGTTCCTTAATTGTTAAGCTTCCGTAACTATCTGTCGGTAGCTCAGATGGTAACGACCCTGGAGAGATAAAGGATCTGGTTTCGATTCCGGTGGATGGTACTCAATTCACATGTTTTTATAACTTTTGAGATCATTTACAAAATAATCAATAGACAATTGGCTTTATAATAAGAAATGAGAAATCTGCATGAAATATAATATAACATTTGTGCATATTTTACGACTGGGCAACACCGGGCGGCCTGCTAGCAAATTAATAAAATCACAAAAATAGTTAACAACGAAAAGTGATGCAACAATGAAAGTAAAAAAACAAACAAACAAAAAAAAAACACCCTTCCAAGCAACGTTTGGTTAGGGGCAGGTAACTATAGATCAATAGTTATTAGACTGTCACTTACCTAATACGTTGGTGCTTTCCTGATCTGTGAGATAACGTTCGAAGTGCGTGCTGTTTAACCGGGTAATGTTGTGGTAACGAGTCTGTGTCTGTTGAAAGGAAATCAATTAAAAAATACCATCAAACTGTATTCGTTGGTGTAGTATTAAGGGGAGACAATTAATTAATGGGAGAAAATCAAAGGGATACAATCAATGAAAGGTAACAATAAAGTGGAAAAACTCAGTCAAGAGAAGACAATCAATGAAAGGGAGATAATCAGTTGAGGAGAGAGAGTGTGTGTGAGAGAGAGAGAGAGAGAGAGAGAGAGAGAGAGAGAGCGAAGGGTAGATAAATGAAGAGGAGACAATAAATGAAGGAGAGAAAATCAATCAAGGAGAGCAAATCAATCGCGGGAAGACAATAAATCGATAGGTAGACATTAAATGAACTGGGAGACAATCAATGATGGGTCGTAAGATCGATATAATTATAAAACTCTGTGGACCTTGCTAGCTTGCTTGCTTGAATCTTGTATTCGACCATCGAACTATTCCATCTTATATATATATATATATATATATATATATATATATATATATATACGTATGTCTATGGCTCAGAGGTTAAGGAATGAGGGTAGAGAGTTGTATGTTTTCGCATCGATTCTAGCTGAGAGCACCCAAGTCATATATATATATATATATATATATATATATATATATATATATATATATATATATATATATATTAGTTTTATCTCGCTTCTATCGATTAGGTTTTATATAATAATCGATAGAGAATTGTCTTTATAATCATAAATACGTAATCTGCATGAATTAATTTTATATTTAAGCGTATCTTACGACCGGTCAATGCCGGGCGGCTTGCTAGTATTTATAATAATTGAGGGGCATGTGTTATTAACAGGATAGCAATTCTAGGGATCTGGATGAGGAGAAAGGCGTTAGAGTTCATAAGAAGAAGGATAAAAGTCATGGGAACGGAGAAAACTACACTATGAAAATGTTCCTGGAAGCGAGTAGATACGTACGTAGTTGTAGTTTTAAGGCAAACCGAGTTCACGTGTGGTTTATAAGTATGTGTTGCTGATATTGAGAACCAGTCTACGTGCACAGGTCAGCCATTATGAGTATTGAACTCTTCCTGTAGACTTTAAAGCCTGTGGTTCGGCGGGTTTCAGTTTGGATCCCAAGTTTGATGGTTGATGTGGGCGACGTAGACGAGTTAGACAAATTTGACAGCTTGAGAAAAAGACTATTAGCGAGCACTACCTTTTATAAACTTCAAGTGCTCTATTTGCATAAGAAATTCAGAATCGAAATATTAGTAATGATTCTGCTTGGTATTGCT
The DNA here is from genome assembly GCF_053919585.1 of Euprymna scolopes. NCBI lineage: Eukaryota > Metazoa > Mollusca > Cephalopoda > Sepiida > Sepiolidae > Euprymna > Euprymna scolopes. The sequence goes on along the minus strand of NC_136522.1, from coordinate 15,811,967 downwards.
GTTTGTAATCTGCAGGTTAGGGTTAGGGTTAGGGTTTGTTGTTGTTTGTAGTCTGCAGGTGCACTGATGAGAATCAGTTCAACGCACCAGAAAAAACTCTGTGCACAATTATTGGCTACAGACACTATAAAAATGTTGGCGACTATTGTCGAGGGCAACCCTGAGGCTCTCTTATTCATTAACTACATTTAGAAGGATTACTTTATTTATTTTAAATCTACGTTATATAACACTGAGTATTTAACATCAAGTATCTGTTTTTAAGTTTTGTAGTATAACACGTTCAAGGATTGAACTCTGGTCTTCCAGCCCATTAGCAAACACTTTAATAATTATGGGAAATGGGTCGGTAATCGTCGATTATTGTAAATTTCTTGTTCTATCAAAGGAGAACAAGCTTTTGTATCGCAAATTTGTCTTCATGGCTGCCTTAAGATTAAGAAAATCTTCAGAATGTTTTCTCTTTATACATTTTATCCAACCGAAGATTTTCATCTTTAAACTTGCGTCCAAAGAGAAGCGCCATAAAACTTTAATTATTTCAGAGGAAGTCGATGACAGACACCGCTAATGTACAACTGGCGCCAACAAAATTTAAAAACCCCGTCCAGAGCATTCAAAACCTTTTAATAATCAAGTGAACTCCCTCAGATGGGGGCATATAGACATTTAGCGAATAGATGCGAAAAGTTTACAAAGGCACTTCATCTCTGGATAAATGACCAATAAATAAAATAAATTAAACTCTGTGAATCAATGTTAAATCTGTAAATGAGATATATAACCCATTAAGTCAGAGTTGTGCAGGATCATTATAGAATTCCAGAAACTCATCAGAAAGAGAGCTTGTGCCATCCTTCCGTCGGTTTGTAAATAGAAGCCTACATCAGTCCCGAAAGACAATTAATATCTCCTGTAAGAGTAGCTGTGCATGTAATTGTGAGGCAATCCTCCAACCACACCTCTCCTGAATCGACACACCAGTGACAAGGTGAGGTCCAGGACGACGGGAAACAATGGCGAGATAAGCAGAGAGAATCTACAGCACTTGGAATTCCCGAGCGGTCACCCATCTTAGTAATGGCCACGCTCAATGTTGTTTAACTTTTGTGATCTAGCGGGAAACGGTTTTTCAACGTGGTTATTTCGTAAGTGATTATGTTGTAAGTGATTATGTCGTAAATGATTATGTTGTAGGTGATTATGTCGTAAGTGATTATGTCGTAAGTGATTATGTCGTAAGTGATTATGTCGTAAGTGATTATGTCGTAAGTGATTATGTCGTAAGTGATTATGTCGTAAGTGATTATGTCGTAAGTAAAAACATGGACAAATTAGTGTTGAGCTCCCAAAAATGAACAGAGCAAAATGACGGCCATCTTGAATACATGCTCGAACGTAAAGAAAAGAGTTTGCTCTGATCTAAATAAGAAAAACAATCTATTTACTTGCCTCCCCATGAGGGTAGAGTTAGACACAAAGCCAGTATTGAATGTGGAGAAATCCAATGTGAGAGAGAAAAGCGAGATAGATGTGATGGAAATATACGTACGAAGTGCCTTCAATAGGTTTCCAGACTTTTTCATATGGGTACTTTTATTGATAGTACACAACAGAAAATGTAGTCCCCTTCGAAGTAATCTCCTTCAGTTGCAAGGCACTGTTGTAGCACTTTGGCACTTCTTTGAAAACACTTTGCACATAGGAACTTCTTAAAAACATTTTGCACATAGGAACATCTTCAAAGCACTTTGCACATAGGAACATCTTGAAAGCACGTTGCATATAGGAACTTCTTGAAAACACTTGTCACATAGGAACTTCTTGAAAGCACTTTTCACATAGGAAATTCTTGATAACACTTTTCACATAGGAACTTCTTGAAAGCACTTTTCACATAGCAACTTCTTGAAAACACTTTGCACATAGCAACTTCTTGAAAACACATTGCACATAGGAACTTGTTGAAAACACTTTGCACAGAGAGACTTCTTAAAACACTTTGCACATAAGGACTTCTTGAAAGCACTTTGCACATAGGAAATACTTGAAAACACTTTACACATAGGAACTTCTTGAAAACACTTTACACATAGGAACATCTTCAAAGCACTTTGCACATAGGAAATTCTTGAAAACACTTTGCACATAGGAACTTCTTAAAAACACTTTGCACATAGGAACATCTTCAAAGCACTTTGCACATAGGAACATCTTGAAAGCACTTTGCACATAGGAAATTCTTGAAAACACTTTGCACATAGGAACTTCTTGAAAACACTTTGCACATAGGAAATTCTTGAAAACACTTTGCACATAGGAATTTCTTGAAAACACTTTGCACATAGGAAATTCTTGAAAACACTTTGCACATAGAAACCTCTTGAAAGCACTTTGCACATAGGAACTTCTTGAAAACACTTTGCACATAGGAACATCTTGAAAGCACTTTGCTATTGGAACATCTTGAAAGCACGTTGCATATAGGAACATCTTGAAAACACTTTGCCCATAGGAACCTCTTGAAAGCACTTTTCACATAGGAAATTCTTGAAAACACTTTGCACATAGCAACTTCTTGAAAACACTTTGCACATAGGAACATCTTGAAAGCACTTCGCACATAAGAAATTCTTGAAAACACTTTGCCCATAGGAACTTCTTGAAAGCACTTTTCACATAGGAAATTCTTGAAAATACTTTGCACATATCAACTTCTTGAAAACACTTTGCACATAGGAACATCTCGAAAGCACTTCGCACATAAGAAATTCTTGAAAACACTTTGCACTTAGGAACTTCTTGAAAACACTTTGCAGATAGGAAATTCTTGAAAACACTTTGCACATAGCAACTTCTTGAAAATACTTTGCACATAGGAAATTGTTGAAAACACTTTGCACATAGAAACCTCTTGAAAGCACTTTGCACATAAGGACTTCTTGAAAACACTTTGCACATAGGATCTTCTTGAAAACACTTTGCACATAGGAACTTCTTGAAAACACTTTGCACATACGAATATTTTGAAAACACTTTGCACATTAGGACTTCTTGAAAACACTTTGCACATAAATGATGCAAAAAGCGAAAAAGATATACGTAAAGGGGGAATGATGTGGATGGAAAGCTAGGCTCTATTTACATGCCTCCCGACGAGGGCTATGTTAGACACAATATTGGTTTTTAACCTGGGGAAAATCCAGCTCCTCAGAATGGGCACTTTGAATTGGAACACAAATATGAATTGCCTCATTATAGAACGTGAAGGAAGAGAGAGAGAGAAAGAGAGAGAGAGAGAGAGAGAGAGAGAGAGCGATAAACAAAGAGAAAGGAGAGATGGATAGAGAACCTGTGAGAGAGAATGATGGATATGGAGATATACCGTTACACACTTAGGTGCCAACACGTTGTAGCAGACTATGTAGCATGGAACATAGGACAAGGAATAATTCGACGCCTTTTTTTTGTAACAACGACAGTTACTCCCCATTCTCCCGCTATGCATGTCTTGCGACTGTGACGTCACCCATGTCTCTAACGAGATCGTCTTCTCTATCATGCTCTCTCTCTCTCTCTCTCTCTTTCTCCTTTTTTATAGTCGTTTTCTTTATTCTTTATCATGACGTCATTTCGCACGGCTCAGTATTTGCTTACGTGCGTTTGCGCTCTGTTACAGAGAGAACGGGGGAGAAAACTGCAGAAACACTAGTTTTGGATGTCTTTATATTTAAAAATTACTTCGCGAATCATATATATATATATATATATATATATATATATATATATATATATATATATATATATATATATGATAAGACAGGGGTACTTTCGAAATGAATGATTCTGATTAAAACACAATTGAACCATGATACTTGACTTCTGCGTTTTAAACGGAAGCCCTTTCTTAAAAAGAACCAAAATGCTTTATATGAAAAGATTAAGTGGCTGCAGACATTTAATTTTTCATTTCCGACCATTTTCGCCGGAAATAGATATGATACATAACTACAGATGTAAAGAGTTTCAGGATGGTTTATGCAAAAGAAAAAATAAATAAATTAACAAAAAAATGCAACAATTTTAGATTAATCAAAAACAATAAATGGTTGTAAACATTATGATTAGTTAATGTTAAAATTTGAAATTGATGTTTTTTTAAAATTTATTTTAGAAGTTATCTTGTTAGTGTTCGATGAAAAACTATTGCCCTGTTCAGGTGCTCCATAATGTTCTGAAATTTGGGAAACCCTAAGGTAGACTATAACATATTGGGGACTAATTTACTGCGGGCATTAGAGATTCATCCAGCTGCACGGAGAGGGATCTTCCTGCTAATATATGATGATTGCAACGTCTTGTCAGACGAGTGCCACTCCCTCAGACACTTAAAGTCCATGAGCCCAAAAATGACTTCCACCGCCGCAGGACCATTTTAATAGACAAATGCCTGAGGGAGTATCTATACACAGATGATGTTACAGAGTCTTAGCTTTGTACGACAGTTGTCTCTCTCTCTCTCTCTCGGTTCAAAATGTTGAGATCCAGCAACAAGCAAGAGCAACTGCAAGTTAAACTGCAGACTAGCTTAATGCGGGTACTGGTCTCCCGCTTTATGGTTTTTTAAATCAGAGATTTGCTTCTCCTAGAAAGGTTGCCTTCATCACGGCTTATGGGAGCCCTCTCCACTGCTAATATATATATATATATATATATATATATATATATATATATATATATATATATATATAGGGTGACAAAAAAATGGGCCCCCAACTCTAATTAGGCCCCGTTTCTTAGTGTTTTGGCCATATGAAATGAAACTTTGGTCATAAATAGTTTATTATATTCAAAACATCACATCAAAACACTAGGGTCTTTGGCCTTTTTTTCTCCGTTCTACAGCATATGTTCTAGATGGCCTCCATTTAGCTTTTGTTTTTTGGGGGGTCACCCTGTATATATATATATATATATATATATATATATATATATATATATATATATGAGCAAACAGTTAATGAAATATGTTAAAAACACTTTGAAATGAGTTAAAAACATATTTAATCTGAAAAGGAATATATATATATATATATATATATATATATATATATATATATATATAAGAGAAAGAAACATTTTCTATATATAAATACTGTTTATATTAGTTTAAAGTTTACCATTGCTTATATTATATAAACACTACACCCCTTTATTATATATATATATATATATATATATATATATAGATATATATATATATATATATATATATATATATATATATATATATATATATATATATATAGATATAGATATATATATATATATATATTAGGCTAACAGGAAGGTTCCTGCGATATTTTCGATTTTGATTTCAAATGATGTATTTTCAAATAAGTTTTCGTTATTATACTTTTACTTTATACATCATTTTAAAGAGCGTTTTTCGCTCTATCTAATCATTTAAATTACAATCGTTTTGAAACAATTATGTCTTCTTTTCAGAACGTTGAATGCAAGATGAAAAGAAGCAAATTCGCATAATTTTCTTATTTCAATTCAAGCTAGGCCGAAAAGCTGCTGAAGCAGCTCGTGATATCAACGAAGCGTTTGTGCCCAGGAACCATTATTGAACGCACAGCACAATGGTGATGTAACAAATTTCTTGCAGCTGATGAGCGTAGTGGCCGACCATTGAATGTTGACAACGATCAATTAAGAGCCTTAGTCGAAGCAAATCCACGCACAACTGTTCAATAACTTGCTTCTGAATTAGACGTTACGTATACGACGATTTCCAACCACTTAAGAGAGATTGGAAAGATAAAAACCTTCATAAATGGGTGCCTCACGAATTGAACAACATCCGAATGAAATGCCGTTATGAAGTGTCATCTTACTTTCTTTTACACAACAAGAACGACCCGTTTGACTTGCGATGAAAAGAGGGGTTTTACGACAAATGGCGATGCTCAGCTCAGTGGTTAGACGCCAAAAAAGCTCCGCCACACTTCCCGAAGCCAGAGTTGCACCCAAAAAAGATTATGTTTCATCAATTACAGTTGTTTTCGTTGCAGGCGAAACTATAACGGTATTGTCAGCAAATTACGGTAGTGAAGTATTGTCAACAAATTACGGTAGTGAAGTACTGTCAACATATTACGGTAGTGAAGTATTGTCAAAAAATTACGGTAGTAAAGTACTGTCAACAAATTACGGTAGTGAAGTATTGTCAACAAATTATGGTAGTGAAGTACTGTCAACAAATTACGGTAGTGAAGTATTGTCAACAAATTACGGTAGTGAAGTATTGTCAACATATTACGGTAGTGAAGTATTGTCAACAAATTATGGTAGTGAAGTACTGTCAACAAATTACGGTAGTGAAGTACTGTCAACAAATTACGGTAGTGAAGTATTGTCAACATATTACGGTAGTAAAGTACTGTCAACAAATTACGGTAGTGAAGTATTGTCAACAAATTACGGTAGTGAAGTATTGTCAACAAATTATGGTAGTGAAGTACTGTCAACAAATTACGGTAGTGAAGTACTGTCAACAAATTACGGTAGTGAAGTATTGTCAACAAATTACGGTAGTGAAGTATTGTCAACAAATTATGGTAGTGAAGTACTGTCAACAAATTACGGTAGTGAAGTATTGTCAACAAATTATGGTAGTGAAGTACTGTCAACAAATTACGGTAGTGAAGTACTGTCAACAAATTACGGTAGTGAAGTATTGTCAACAAATTACGGTAGTGAAGTATTGTCAACAAATTATGGTAGTGAAGTACTGTCAACAAATTACGGTAGTGAAGTATTGTCAACAAATTATGGTAGTGAGGTACTGTCAACAAATTACGGTAGTGAAGTATTGTCAACAAATTACGGTAGTGAAGTACTGTCAACAAATTACGGTAGTGAAGTATTGTCAACAAATTACGGTAGTGAAGTATTGTCAACATATTACGGTAGTGAAGTATTGTCAACAAATTATGGTAGTGAAGTACTGTCAACAAATTACGGTAGTGAAGTACTGTCAACAAATTACGGTAGTGAAGTATTGTCAACATATTACGGTAGTAAAGTACTGTCAACAAATTACGGTAGTGAAGTATTGTCAACAAATTACGGTAGTGAAGTATTGTCAACAAATTATGGTAGTGAAGTACTGTCAACAAATTACGGTAGTGAAGTACTGTCAACAAATTACGGTAGTGAAGTATTGTCAACAAATTACGGTAGTGAAGTATTGTCAACAAATTATGGTAGTGAAGTACTGTCAACAAATTACGGTAGTGAAGTATTGTCAACAAATTATGGTAGTGAAGTACTGTCAACAAATTACGGTAGTGAAGTACTGTCAACAAATTACGGTAGTGAAGTACTGTCAACAAATTACGGTAGTGAAGTATTGTCAACAAATTACGGTAGTGAAGTATTGTCAACAAATTACGGTAGTGAAGTATTGTCAACATATTACGGTAGTGAAGTACTGTCAGCAAATTACGGTAGTGAAGTACTGTCAACATATTACGGTAGTGAAGTATTGTCAACAAATTATGGTAGTGAAGTATTGTCAACAAATTACGGTAGTGAAGTACTGTCAACATATTACGGTAGTGAAGTACTGTCAACAAATTACGGTAGTGAAGTACTGTCAACAAATTACGGTAGTGAAGTACTGTCAACAAATTACGGTAGTGAAGTATTGTCAACAAATTACGGTAGTGAAGTATTGTCAACATATTACGGTAGTGAAGTACTGTCAGCAAATTACGGTAGTGAAGTACTGTCAACAAATTACGGTAGTGAAGTATTGTCAACAAATTACGGTAGTGAAGTACTGTCAACAAATTACGGTAGTGAAGTATTGACAACAAATTACGGTAGTGAAGTATTGTCAACAAATTACGGTAGTGAAGTATTGACAACAAATTACGGTAGTGAAGTACTGTCAACAAATTACGGTAGTGAAGTACTGTCAACAAATTACGGTAGTGAAGTATTGTCAACATATTACGGTAGTGAAGTATTGTCAACATATTACGGTAGTGAAGTATTGTCAGCAAATTACGGTAGTGAAGTATTGTCAACAAATTACGGTAATGAAGTATTGTCAACATATTACGGTAGTGAAGTACTGTCAGCAAATTACGGTAGTGAAGTACTGTCAACAAATTACGGTAGTGAAGTATTGTCAACAAATTATGGTAGTGAAGTATCGTCAACAAATTACGGTAGTGAAGTACTGTCAACAAATTACGGTAGTGAAGTATTGTCAACAAATTATGGTAGTGAAGTATTGTCAACAAATTACGGTAGTGAAGTACTGTCAACAAATTACGGTAGTGAAGTATCGTCAACAAATTACGGTAGTGAAGTATCGTCAACAAATTACGGTAGTGAAGTATTGTCAACATATTACGGTAGTGAAGTATTGTCAACATATTACGGTAGTGAAGTATTGTCAGCAAATTACGGTAGTGAAGTATTGTCAACAAATTACGGTAGTGAAGTATTGTCAACATATTACGGTAGTGAAGTACTGTCAGCAAATTACGGTAGTGAAGTACTGTCAACATATTACGGTAGTGAAGTATTGTCAACAAATTACGGTAGTGAAGTACTGTCAACAAATTACGGTAGTGAAGTATCGTCAACAAATTACGGTAGTGAAGTATCGTCAACAAATTACGGTAGTGAAGTATTGTCAACAAATTACGGTAGTGAAGTATTGTCAACAAATTACGGTAGTGAAGTATTGTCAACAAATTACGGTAGTGAAGTATCGTCAACAAATTACGGTAGTGAAGTACTGTCAACAAATTACGGTAGTGAAGTATTGTCAACATATTACGGTAGTGAAGTACTGTCAACAAATTACGGTAGTGAAGTATTGTCAACAAATTACGGTAGTGAAGTATTGTCAACAAATTACGGTAGTGAAGTACTGTCAACAAATTACGGTAGTGAAGTACTGTCAACAAATTACGGTAGTGAAGTACTGTCAACAAATTACGGTAGTGAAGTACTGTCAACAAATTACGGTAGTGAAGTATTGTCAACAAATTACGGTAGTGAAGTATTGTCAACAAATTACGGTAGTGAAGTACTGTCAGCAAATTACGGTAGTGAAGTACTGTCAGCAAATTACGGTAGTGAAGTATTGTCAACAAATTACGGTAGTGAAGTACTGTCAACAAATTACGGTAGTGAAGTATTGTCAGCAAATTACGGTAGTGAAGTATCGTCAACAAATTACGGTAGTGAAGTATTGTCAACAAATTACGGTAGTGAAGTACTGTCAACAAATTACGGTAGTGAAGTATCGTCAACAAATTACGGTAGTGAAGTATTGTCAACAAATTACGGTAGTGAAGTACTGTCAACAAATTACGGTAGTGAAGTATCGTCAACAAATTACGGTAGTGAAGTATCGTCAACAAATTACGGTAGTGAAGTACTGTCAACAAATTACGGTAGTGAAGTATTGTCAACAAATTACGGTAGTGAAGTATTGTCAACAAATTACGGTAGTGAAGTATTGTCAACAAATTACGGTAGTGAAGTACTGTCAACAAATTACGGTAGTGAAGTATCGTCAACAAATTACGGTAGTGAAGTATTGTCAACAAATTACGGTAGTGAAGTATTGTCAACAAATTACGGTAGTGAAGTATCGTCAACAAATTACGGTAGTGAAGTACTGTCAACAAATTACGGTAGTGAAGTATTGTCAACAAATTACGGTAGTGAAGTATTGTCAACAAATTACGGTAGTGAAGTATCGTCAACAAATTACGGTAGTGAAGTATTGTCAACAAATTACGGTAGTGAAGTACTGTCAACAAATTACGGTAGTGAAGTATTGTCAACAAATTACGGTAGTGAAGTACTGTCAACAAATTACGGTAGTGAAGTATTGTCAACAAATTACGGTAGTGAAGTATTGTCAACAAATTACGGTAGTGAAGTATTGTCAACAAATTACGGTAGTGAAGTACTGTCAACAAATTACGGTAGTGAAGTATTGTCAACAAATTACGGTAGTGAAGTACTGTCAACAAATTACGGTAGTGAAGTATCGTCAACAAATTACGGTAGTGAAGTATTGTCAACAAATTACGGTAGTGAAGTACTGTCAACAAATTACGGTAGTGAAGTATTGTCAACATATTACGGTAGTGAAGTATTGTCAACAGATTACGGTAGTGAAGTACTGTCAACAAATTACGGTAGTGAAGTATTGTCAACAAATTACGGTAGTGAAGTACTGTCAACAAATTACGGTAGTGAAGTATCGTTAACAAATTACGGTAGTGAAGTATTGTCAACAAATTACGGTAGTGAAGTATTGTCAACAAATTACGGTAGTGAAGTACTGTCAACAAATTACGGTAGTGAAGTATTGTCAACAAATTACGGTAGTGAAGTATTGTCAACAAATTACGGTAGTGAAGTATTGTCAACAAATTACGGTAGTGAAGTACTGTCAACTAATTACGGTAGTGAAGTATTGTCAACAAATTACGGTAGTGAAGTACTGTCAACAAATTACGGTAGTGAAGTATCGTCAACAAATTACGGTAGTGAAGTATTGTCAACAAATTACGGTAGTGAAGTACTGTCAACAAATTACGGTAGTGAAGTATTGTCAACATATTACGGTAGTGAAGTACTGTCAACAAATTACGGTAGTGAAGTACTGTCAACAAATTACGGTAGTGAAGTATTGTCAACAAATTACGGTAGTGAAGTACTGTCAGCAAATTACGGTAGTGAAGTACTGTCAGCAAATTACGGTAGTGAAGTATTGTCAACAAATTACGGTAGTGAAGTACTGTCAACAAATTACGGTAGTGAAGTACTGTCAACAAATTACGGTAGTGAAGTATTGTCAGCAAATTACGGTAGTGAAGTATCGTCAACAAATTACGGTAGTGAAGTATTGTCAACAAATTACGGTAGTGAAGTACTGTCAACAAATTACGGTAGTGAAGTATCGTCAACAAATTACGGTAGTGAAGTATTGTCAACAAATTACGGTAGTGAAGTACTGTCAACAAATTACGGTAGTGAAGTATCGTCAACAAATTACGGTAGTGAAGTATCGTCAACAAATTACGGTAGTGAAGTACTGTCAACAAATTACGGTAGTGAAGTATTGTCAACAAATTACGGTAGTGAAGTATTGTCAACAAATTACGGTAGTGAAGTATTGTCAACAAATTACGGTAGTGAAGTACTGTCAACAAATTACGGTAGTGAAGTATCGTCAACAAATTACGGTAGTGAAGTATTGTCAACAAATTACGGTAGTGAAGTATTGTCAACAAATTACGGTAGTGAAGTATCGTCAACAAATTACGGTAGTGAAGTACTGTCAACAAATTACGGTAGTGAAGTATTGTCAACAAATTACGGTAGTGAAGTATTGTCAACAAATTACGGTAGTGAAGTATCGTCAACAAATTACGGTAGTGAAGTATTGTCAACAAATTACGGTAGTGAAGTACTGTCAACAAATTACGGTAGTGAAGTACTGTCAACAAATTACGGTAGTGAAGTATCGTCAACAAATTACGGTAGTGAAGTATTGTCAACAAATTACGGTAGTGAAGTACTGTCAACAAATTACGGTAGTGAAGTACTGTCAACAAATTACGGTAGTGAAGTATTGTCAACAAATTACGGTAGTGAAGTATTGTCAACAAATTACGGTAGTGAAGTATTGTCAACAAATTACGGTAGTGAAGTACTGTCAACAAATTACGGTAGTGAAGTATTGTCAACAAATTACGGTAGTGAAGTACTGTCAACAAATTACGGTAGTGAAGTATCGTCAACAAATTACGGTAGTGAAGTATTGTCAACAAATTACGGTAGTGAAGTACTGTCAACAAATTACGGTAGTGAAGTATTGTCAACATATTACGGTAGTGAAGTACTGTCAACAAATTACGGTAGTGAAGTACTGTCAACAAATTACGGTAGTGAAGTATTGTCAACAAATTACGGTAGTGAAGTATTGTCAACAAATTACGGTAGTGAAGTACTGTCAACAAATTACGGTAGTGAAGTATCGTTAACAAATTACGGTAGTGAAGTACTGTCAACAAATTACGGTAGTGAAGTATTGTCAACAAATTACGGTAGTGAAGTACTGTCAACAAATTACGGTAGTGAAGTATTGTCAACAAATTACGGTAGTGAAGTACTGTCAACAAATTACGGTAGTGAAGTATCGTTAACAAATTACGGTAGTGAAGTATTGTCAACAAATTACGGTAGTGAAGTACTGTCAACAAATTACGGTAGTGAAGTATTGTCAACAAATTACGGTAGTGAAGTACTGTCAACAAATTACGGTAGTGAAGTATTGTCAACAAATTACGGTAGTGAAGTATTGTCAACAAATTACGGTAGTGAAGTATTGTCAACAAATTACGGTAGTGAAGTACTGTCAACAAATTACGGTAGTGAAGTATTGTCAACAAATTACGGTAGTGAAGTACTGTCAACAAATTACGGTAGTGAAGTATCGTCAACAAATTACGGTAGTGAAGTATTGTCAACAAATTACGGTAGTGAAGTACTGTCAACAAATTACGGTAGTGAAGTATTGTCAACATATTACGGTAGTGAAGTACTGTCAACAAATTACGGTAGTGAAGTACTGTCAACAAATTACGGTAGTGAAGTACTGTCAACAAATTACGGTAGTGAAGTATTGTCAACAAATTACGGTAGTGAAGTATTGTCAACAAATGGATGAAATACTTCGACAACAACCAGTATTAGTCAACAGAATAAGCCCAATTCTTCTCGACGACAATGTCCGACCGCACGTTGCTAAACCGACCTTGCAGAACTTGAACGAATTGAGCTACGAAACTCTGCCTCATCCACTACACTCTCCAGACCTCTCACCTACTGACTGCCACTTTTTCAAGCATCTCTACAATTTTCTTCGTGAAAAATAAAAGCCTAAGCGATATCAATAACGTCTTTAGCGACTTCGTCGCCACTAGAACGTAAGATTTTTACCTTTCTAGCATAAACACAAGCATTAACACAAGACAAACTATGAACACAAGCATTAACACAAGACAAACTATGAACACTAAAGATTTTGAATAACTTTTATCAACATTTGGGCCGGTGCATCTGCTACTAGTATCTCACACTTGGACAGGGTTCAGAAGAAAGTCGCCAACCTGATAAGCCCTGAACTGTCATCTAAGCTTCAACCTCTGTCCCATCAACGAAATGTTGCATCCCTCTGCCTGTTTTACAAGTATTTTAATGTTAGGTGCTCTGACGAACTACAAGCCCTTGTACCCGACAAACCCGACAAGCAGCAAAGTCCCACCCCTATGCAGTAGAGATCCCTAGATGTAAGAAAGTCTTCTACTCCAATAGTTTCTTCCCCAGAACTGCTAGACTGCTAGACTTTGGAATTCTCTTTCGGGTTCCTGCTTCCCCGACTGTACTGACATGGAGAAGATCAAGTGTAACGTGAACCGACATCTTGCTGCCCAACTCCCTACATAGTATCCCGGCAACTTATGCCCCTGATAGTAGCCCCTTACAAAAAAGTGGCACTGTACCTTGTTTAGGGTGAAAATGTGAAAAAAATAAAATAAACGAATAAAAATACAATAAAAGAGTAGATTGAATGTGCGTATTCAAAAAAGTTCATTTTTATGTGCCGTCTCCTTTCAAAATGAAGTAAGATGTTGGAAGAAACGGAGGAAAAAAAAAAGGATGTTCATAAAGAGTACTTATTCCTTTTTTCTTTTTGTTAATCGAATAACATTCACAGAGAAGTGTTTTCAGGTTTTACGGGGAAAGCGGGGTAACTTTTCGCTTGACTGTACCCGTGTCCTGTTTCCTTGGTGTCTCGTATGCTTCTCTTGTCGTTTACAAATCCTGGGTTTATATTTCTCCTTGCCGGCTCCTACAGACTCGTTGGTTGTTAAATCTTATTCTTAGCTCGCCCCGCTCCCATTGGCTAATTAAGTTTTATTGTTTTTTCTCTTTTTGACCGGAAGCACACTTTTTCCGGTTGAAAGTTTTATTACTTTCTTCACGAATCTTCACAAATGATCATATATTCACCAAAGCATAATGGAGATATTTCGAAAAAAAAAACAAAAAACATCAGATTGTTAGTATTTAGTTTATGGGTTTGATATTTTAGGGTTCTTATCATCTTGCATCTTCGGGAGACAAAAGCAAGGGTTCCACCCAGGTATTACCATCTACAACAATAATAATAATAATAATAATAAAATAATCAATCCTACCTGACGGAATGTTGAAGTAATTAAGTTCTCTGGAAACATATTTCTGAAATAAAAAAAAAGTAAGAAACTGTGACTATAGACAAAAACATACACACACATTATATATATATATATATATATATATATATATATATATATATATATATATATATATATATAAGTCTGATGAATCCTAGCGTGGATGAAACGCGGAATATTCTGTGTAGCTTAATTGTCATATATTTTTTATAACTTTATATATATATATATATATATATATATATATATATATATATATATATATAGAGAGAGAGAGAGAGAGAGAGAGAGCTATTAAAAAGGGAAGACTGATTTTTTGTAACATGGATAAAAAGAAGGATGGAGGGAAAACATTTGATGAAGGTTAAGAAAGAAAAGAAAATAGATAATGGAGTAGAGTCGGCCGACCTGGTTTCACCCTCACTTTTCAAAAGCCGAATCGAAGGTTTTTCTTCTTCTTCTTCTTCTTATTATTATTATTATTATTATTATTATTATTATTATTATTATTATTATTATTATCATTATTATCATTATTAGCTCACATGGAGCTTTCACGCAAGTCAACAAACGATCTGATTGGAAACCTGTGGTGTTCTCTGGAAGCTGAGCGACAACAAGTCTCCCCAAACGTCCAGCTCTCTCCACCTCCTTCGATAGCATTTGCAAATGAATTTGCATTATCGCAACAGCCTCTTACAATTTATTTCTCGCTGGCAGTGGCCATTGGTTTATACTGGAATTTTAGTGGCACTAAGCCTCTCCAAGGTCCCAATTCTCTTTGCGCTAGTCCAGCCGAGGTCTGGCCAGCACTATTATTATTATTATTATTATTATTATTATTATTATTATTATTATTATTATTTATAGGGAAACGAATTTAAAAGGGGGGAGCGACTAAAATAAAATAAAATTATCGGGGGGGGGGGGGAATGAGAGGAACGACTAAAATAAATCTATCGTTATGATATGGGGAGAAAACTCTTTAGAGACAAATCACGTCCAAACCCAAAAGACAATCCTTCTGCTTACAGAGAGAAGGTCTCTTTAACCGGACGTGAATAGTCTCCAAGGCCTTCAAATGAAATTACGAGTGAGCGTGATTCAGGATAGACAATGAGTCACTGCTGAAATTAATTGCACATCGCTGGTTTTTAAGCAAATGGTCCGTTATAGTAGAACCATACGTATTGCTCAAAATGTCCGTTGGTTAGTAGATCCCATTCCGGATTTTACTAGGTACATGTTGTTGGACGCGACAATCTAACCTGAGAGTTGTTCTGCCCACTTAGTTGACACAGCATCTACATTTAAATTGATAAATAACATTATTCATATGATGGGGGGGGGACAAATATCCTTTCGAGAGGATGGCAATAATGGTTTTGTCGCAAACACCACACGTACATTGGAGGCAAAATAACAATATTCCAAAGCTAAACTAATTTGTTTGGCAAATTTTTCACTTATTGTCCCTAACCAAGGTAAACAAATGTAAATTGAACATTTAGCCGCCATCTTAGATTTTATTTGAAACAAAAAACAAACGAAAGTATAATTTGATTTGGACCTTAACACACCGTGCCCTCATGATTTGTTCACAATCCATATTGAATGAAGAACTAAAAATGATTACTAATACTTTGTCCAATAGTGGGCACCCTCTTGATGTGATTAACTCCGTCATAAAAAGGGAAATAAATAATTTTTCTCAAGAACATTGAATCTACCAACCAATGAATGGGCTAGGCAGTGGAGAAAGAGAGTTTGGGGAGAGGGAATGTAGAACAGAAGGGGAAGGGAGTGATAAAAGTTCTAATAAAAATGTTGCACGTTTGTTCTTGGCAACGTTGGGTAGTACTGCGTCATGATAAGTGGTACTTCCTTGTGAAAGAAAATTACTATAAGCTGACGAAATGGGACAGAGAGTCAATTCAGATGGCGTTATTTAGTTGGTGTCTATTGTTGTCAAATGCTGGTTGGTTAGAGTGGCTGTAGGTAGGTCAAACAAAAAAGAAGCACAACTCAAGTGACAAAGAAGTTCCGCGATATCAGCATCCCCAATCTCGCCTGGTTGCAACCTTATTGCCTATGTGAGACGCAATTGATATCGCATGCAACACTAATAATGCTCTGATATTTTCAAATGGAAATTGCTTCAGACAAGGCATCAAGCCACTTGATCGCAGAAGCTAAAAAGAACTTCTAAACCTTGGTGCTAGATGGACCAAATTCCGACCCAGAAAGCAGTCATTCTTCCCTCTATGTCAGAAACATCAATTTTGATTGCCAGGATCAAACTGGTTTTCTGACGTCTTCCGAAGGACACCATGAAGGCCACGTATTCCAGTTTTTGGTAGGATCAGGATAGCTTCTTTAAGTGAGCTGCATTCGGCAAAAGGTCTTTTAAGAAATGTATTTGGAATTTTAAGACTGCATCCATCATTGAACTAAGTACAACGTTTTATTTTCCAATTTATCGCAAACATTATAAACGAGGAAGGACATGCTAAAAAATACAACACTGGATCTGTTTGGAGTGTGATTTATAATTTTTTGAGCTGTTGACCCCGAATCGAAAGAAATGGAAACCCGGCTGTCGCAAGAACATTAATACATTCGAAGAGCACAGACAAAAGCGTCAATATTCAGACCAGACACCTGCATTCTTGTATAATTTACGACATTGTTTGCAAGATATTAGTTAAATGTCACGTTGGACATAATTCACCAATTGAGAAGTAAGCAGTTGAACAGCCATACGTCGTAAACACTGACTGGAAAGAGTCCAGTTACACACGCACGCACGCACACACACACACACACACACACACACACACACACACACACACACACACACACACATATGTATATATATATATATATATAACTACTTAATTTACTCACATAAAATTAATATACGAAAGTATAGATTTATGCGTAAACTTTAAGTATTTACTTCAAAAGTGCTCAATAAGTAGGTAGAGCTAGTTAGTAAGTTATAAAAATATATATGGCGATTAAGCTACACTGAATATTCCGCGTTTCATCCACTCTAGGATTCCTCGGGCTTATACGCGAATTCTGAGGAATCCTAGAGTGGATGAAACGCCGAATATTCAGTGTAGCTTAATCGCCATATATATTTTATAAATTACTATATATATATATATATATATATATATATATATATATATATATATATATATATATATATATATATATATATATATATATAATCCATAATAATTTTCATTTTGATATTTTTTTGTGACCAAGAGGAGGACCGCTTGAAATATGAAGATAAAATATTAAATACAAAAAGTAACATCGTTTTCATGCTTGAAAAAACCCTCATAACCTTTAAATCAATATATATATATATATATATATATATATATATATATATATATATATATATATATATATATATATATATACTGTGTAAGCAAAAACAAGACTTCAAAACAAGGTGTTAGTGACAACAAAAAGTGTATTTCCATTTACGTTAAAATTGTTTCCATGTCCAGTTCGACAATTTCAAGTATTATGTCGTTTGAAAATTTTGAAAACCAGCATTTCTTCAGACTTTATGAATAAGCACACTTTTGGCAATGGGGCATTTTTTGAAGAGAAGGAAGGAAGGGGAAATCACTAGCTAGAAAGGCATGCGAGAAACATTTACCTTTGTTCATATATATATATATATATATATATATATATATATATATATATATATATATATATATATATATATATATATATATATTAAATCCCCCGAAACAGTGTTTCATGGTAAACAACTGATGATCCCTTGAAAAATAAATTATTGGTATTATAGTAAATTCGAGAGCGAGTTGATGCAGTGATTGCAGGTGATTAAATGACTTACTGACTAGATAGTTTTCTAACGAATGATAAAAAATATTTTTGTATAGTTTTAAAGGTTAAAAACTTCAAAGACTATATATATATATATATATATATATATATATATATATATATATAATGAATGAATGAATGAATGACAAAAGTCTATATTCCAAGTTTCATGATGTTGACCATCTTAAAATTTATTCCTTTAATTCAGTTGACAGTCACAATTTTTGACAGCATCTATTTCGTAGCACAAAATCATCACTTAATTATTATATCAATCAGTGAATATGTTTTTCCCTTAACTCATCAGAAGAAATAACAACAATCAATCCACCAAAAGGAAATAAAATGCATTTGGATATGATTAAAAATCCGAAAATTGAAAGAGAAGCTGCAAATACCTTATAGTTTGCTTACATTACGCCATTTTGAATATATATATATATATATATATATATATATATATATATATATATATATATATATAATTATTTTTTACTATAATAATTAAATACCTACAGACACTAGTGTTTCATCTTTTCGGGAATCTTCAGTGCAGGGTGTCACGATTAATACCAGTCAAACGATTTGAACCACGCAACACGAGACATCTCTGGCTCGATTAGCGGAGACCTAATCCATTCGGCTATCATTAACCGCGTGTAATAACGTTGAATTCAAACATTTTAATTTTAAATGTTCATTTACGTCAGTCAGACAGTGATCTAATCGTTATACGATGATCTATGCATAAGAGCTAAATTGACCAACTTTAATTCAACTGAAAGTGCTCAACGATAAGAAACGAATTTCTTAAAGGGGCTGTATATATATATAGTGTTAAAACAATTAATCAGAATCGGGAATCGGAAATTTGAGGGAGTATCGGAACCGATATCGAAATCGGAAAACTTGTGCTTGTTTTCCGAAGCCAAAAAACGATTTTATAGTTAAATATTTAAAGATTTATAAAGCATCGGAATCGGTAATTGTATCAGAACCGGGAAAATATTGGAATTGTCTAAAAACGAATATATATACTCGGGTTTTTTTTATATTCAAAAGTAATGGACTAATGAATCGAGGTTGTTAGATAGTGCTCAATAAAAAGAGCTGATAATACTTGTTTATTGTTATATAAACATGCTCACATCCCGCTGCTACAAATAGCCACTTGTTTCAATCAAACAACAGATATCATCAGGCAGCGACTTGACTATTCAAAAGTTCAATGAATAATCTCATTGAACTTTTGAATAGTCAAGTGCGGGATGTGAGCATGTTTATATAACAATAAACAAGTATATATATATATATATATATATATATATATATATATATATATATATAGTAATTTATAAAATATATATGGCGATTAAGCTACACTGAATATTCGGCGTTTCATCCATTCTAGGACTCCTCGGGCTTATGCGTGAGGAGTCTCTAAATTACTAACTAGCTCTACCTACGTATTGAACACTTTTGAAGTAAATACTTAAAGTTTACGCATAAATCTATACTTTCGTATATTAATCTTATGTGAGTAAATAAAGTAGTTATATATATATATATATATATATATATATATATATATATATATATATATATATATATTAAATAATAATTATTCATTTATACCTACAAACGCTAGTGTTTCATGCTTACGCAATTATCAGCGTAGGATAACAATTCCTGCCGGTTATGGGATTCGAACCCAACCACGAAGCCACTTTTACTCCATTTGCTGAACTTCTATCTCAGGTTCACTAAACAATTGCCACGGCAATGAAGGGAATTAATGAATGATGGTGAATGCAAGAATAATCTAGAGTGTTCGAACGAGCGGAAGTTGTGAACGTTGCATAAACGCTAGTTGACTGCCTTTTAGTTTATACTTCCCAGACAGTGACTATCCTTAAGTATTCTTAAAAGGGGATTCATAATTATAATTAAATAATTATTCATTTATACCTGCAGAAACTAGTGTTTTATGCTTATGCGGTCATCAGTGTAGGGCAACTGTTCTGATTCTACACTTCACTTTTATGTTCTCGGTTAGTGGGGGAGGAGTTCTTCACGACTGAGATAATTTTTTTTCTTCTCCACATTAAAAAAACGACCCGTGTGTATAAATCTGCCCACGTGGGGAGGCATTGTAAACAGGAACAACAAAAAAGGTCAAATTACCGGATGAGGTCGGCAAATAGATCGGGAGTTTTCATTATTTTTTTGGTTTCGACGTTGAATTGTTCCCCATCTGAGACCCCAGAGCCTAAAATACAGAAAAGAACAAAATAACATGTTTGTTTGTTTTTTGTTTGTTTGTTTGTTTTTAAATAGTATTTATTTTGTTTTTTGTAAAACTCGGAATAAAGAAAAATGTTGGAAACAGCGGCGGCAGCGAATGTTGTTTTTATGCATCAATTCTCAATTGGACAAGTTTTCAATTCAGCAATTCCCCTCCCCACAACAATCAGAGCACAATAAAATATAATTAGATCCGTCTTAGACAATAGGACCATCCAGGTTGTCATTGATGAACGTTCATCCAAACAGCATAACATTAATGTGAGAGTGCTTCAGGAGTCGATCCTTGGACCATTATTATTGCTAATATTCATAAACGACCTCCCTGATAATATTGCGTCCGAGATAGGTATATTTGTTGATGATACAACGCTCTAAAAGATGCCCGAGGGAAGAACGGATGTACATAAATCTAAGGCAATGGCAGAATCATTAGAAAATGACCTCCAGACTGTAGTGGAATGGGGGCCGCAAATAGATGGCAACATTTAATGCTAGTAAGACCAAGTTGCACTCCGTTAACAACTACAAGACGCCTCTCCAACCAACAGTATCGAACATCTGGGCTGGTGCACCTCCCGGTAGCCTCTCTCTCTTGGATAGGGTCCAGAAAAGAGTTTTCAATCTAATAGGTCTCACTTTGTCAACTAAGTTCCAGCCCTGTCCCATCGCCGCAGCTTTGCATCTCTGTGTCTGTTTTGCAAATATTTTAACAGAATGTACTCTGACGAACTCGTTGCACTTGTGCTCCCTGGACGTACCTATTCCCGACAAACCCACTTACCAACAAAATCACACCCTTCACTGTTGAGGTCCCTAAATGTCAGAAAGTGTTCTACCCTAATAGCTCCTTACCTCGAACAGCTAGACTTTGGAATTCCCTTCCTGCTACCTGCTTTCTTGACTGTACTGATATGCAGAAGTTTAAATGTAACGTAAACCAACATCTTGTTAATCTTTCCTAGGCATCGTCTCAAATAGTAACCCCTTACATCCAAATGTCCTGTGATGGATGGACGTGAGTAAAAAGGAAAATACTCCAGAGAAATTGAAATTCGAGGAATATTTATTAATCGATATTCAGTAAATGTAAAAATTTCATCAAAAATCAGAATATTTGAATTTTCCCCAAACGCTTCCGTTCCACTTTGTCTCCTTTTGCATAATACTAAATTAAACTATATATATATATATATATATATATATATACATATATATATATATATATATATATATGTATATATATGCATATATATGTGTATATATATGTGTGTGTGTGTATATATGTATATATATGTGTGTGTATATATATGTGTATATATATGTATATATATGTATGTATATATGTGCATATATATGTATATATATATGTGTATATATATACACACATATATATACACATATATATATATATATACACACATATACACACACACACACACACACACACACACACATATATATATATATATATATAAAATGTGTGAAACAGCAAAACAGTACTGTATGTGGATGACTATAATGCTCCTCATCTTGGGTTGGGCATATTGGGAAGTGATATAAAAATTGCCATTAGCGTAATATGCGACGCTGTTTGTGTAAACAAATCGAGCGGAGACATTTGGACGATGTCAAAACATCGTTAATTCATTACCCTTACAGCAGCAGGCGTAATGGTGAGAAGCCTTGACTGTCATTTAGGCGGCGGTCGGGTTTCGATCTTAGCTTGAGGCAGCTGCCTGTCTAGCTGCACTGATGAGCTGTGAAACAGCGAAACAGTACTGTATGTGGATGACTATATATATATATATATATATATATATATATATATATATATATATATATGTATGTATAAGGAAAAGGGGAAAAATTCCAATAATATTAATAAAAGAAAAATAAGATATGCTTTTCACACGGCTGCCGAAACACAAATCACAAATGTAAATCACAAATGTAAATTTACATTATGTCTCGGCAGCTGTATGAAAAGCATATATTTGCTAATTCCTACCCTCTGATGAGAAGGAAAGTATTTCTTCGAAACTCCGCGGATTAAGGACTATCCACTTATCAAGTGTTTCCTTTTCAGATTAGATATGTTTTTAACTCTTTTTCACAGTGTTTTTAACATGTTTTATTAACTGTTTGATCTTATATATATATATGTATATATATATATATATATATATATATATATATATATATATGTGTGTGTGTGTGTGTGTGTGTGTGTGTGTGTGTGTAAAAGTGGCCTCTGTGTGTGTGTGTGTGTGTGTGTGTGTGTGTGTGTGTGTGTGTGTGTGGAAATCTATACCAAACTCCTCTCTGAATATACTGGTGTTGCCCGAAATGTAGCGAATTTATTTTAGCTTTTAATTTTTAGTTGTTTACACATTAAAAAAAAAACTTATACAGGAATAGAAATAACATTGTCGTTGCAATAGAGACAACCAATTTTTTTCTATTGGCATGAAGTGACTCGATGGTGGTCAACATACCGTTATCAGCAAAAAAGCTTTTCAATAAGTATGGAGTGGCGTTTCGGCGAGACCATTATCTTACCTGGACGGATGGCTAAAGAGAGTAAACCGCCAATGGTGGCAGCAATAATGTTTGTCACGATGACATAGATGACCGCCAAAATACCGAGTTTACCATTTGATTTGACATCAAGAGATGAAGAACCTAAAAAATAGAAATCATAGTTAGAATCGTCACAATATAACATTGGCATCAATTCAAGTTCATTTTTTTTTCATGACTATTTTTTGAGTATTGACGGGTAATTTTTATAGTAGGTATCCAAGGAGTAAGTTGTCAAAAAAACAAAAAAAAAAAACAAATATATAACAAATAAATGTTATCAAAAGCAAGATAAGTTACTCTTCTACCTAACTGGATAATTTTTTAAATGTTTTTAATGTAAAATGTTGACTTCGTTTGAGTATATATATGTAGGATTGTGGATTTATTTATTTATTAGCACTTTTTATTTACAGATAAATTTATTTATTTATTAGCACTTTTTATTTACAGATAAATGTATTTATTTATTAGCACTTTTTATTTACAGATAAATTTATTTATTTATTTTTTAGCACTTTTTATTTACAGATAAATTTATTTATTTATTTATTTATTTTTTAGCACTTTTTATTTACAGATACATTTATTTATTTATTAGCACTTTTTATTTACAGATAAATTTATTTATTTATTTATATATATTTTTATTTACAGATAAATTTATTTATTTATTAGCACTTTTTATTTACAGATAAATTTATTTATTTATTTTTTAGCACTTTTTATTTACAGATAAATTTATTTATTTATTTTTTAGCACTTTTTATTTACAGATAAATTTATTTTTTTTTTATTAGCACTTTTTATTTACAGATAAATTTATTTATTTATTTTTTAGCACTTTTTATTTACAGATAAATTTATTTATTTTTTAGCACTTTTTATTTACAGATAAATTTATTTATTTTTTAGCACTTTTTATTTACAGATAAATTTATTTATTTATTTTTTAGCACTTTTTATTTACAGATAAATTTATTTATTTATTTATTTATTTTTTAGCACTTTTTATTTACAGATAAATTTATTTATTTATTAGCACTTTTTATTTACAGATAAATTTATTTATTTATTTATATATATTTTTATTTACAGATAAATTTATTTTTTATTAGCACTTTTTATTTACAGATAAATTTATTTATTTATTTTTTAGCACTTTTTATTTACAGATAAATTTATTGATTTATTTTTTAGCACTTTTTATTTACAGATAAATTTATTTATTTTTTAGCACTTTTTATTTACAGGAGGGGAGATTATCACCAAAAGTGTCATGAATTATTTAGTTCGCACCGGACTTACTACTTAGATGTAAGTCACTTGTACCCATTCCCCTTTCTCCTCCCCCCCCTTTTTTTTTTTTTTTTTTTTTTTTTTTAAATGGAGAGTAGATAATACAGTGGATGTGTTATCGGCAGCTCCAGTAACTCTCGCTTCTCCTATATTTGTCATTCAGTCCTCATTCAATGAGTGATGTTTCTGACAAAGGGTGAAGAAAAAGCTGCTTAAAGGTCGGTACTACTTGGTGACCAGTAGTCTGAGATGTCGGATATTTTTCTGTCTTTGTCTGTCCTTGTTGCCATGTCACTAGTAAGGGTGCTGGAGGTAAACGTTTTGTCTGGGCTGACGTTATCCGCCTGATAGTCAGGGACCCGAACCTTGGATTAACCACTAAGGAGGCTGTCCTATCAGCAGGCGCAAAGTACTGGGACTGCTGTATTGCCATTTGGTGAGTGGGTCTGGACCATGCAGTAGTCTCTGGTGGGGCCTCTCGATGCCATACTAGTGGGTAATTGGTACGGCTTTACCTTTTCGTGTGCTACAAATAAAAAAAAAAATTTTTCCTGTCTTTTTCTCTCTTACTTTCCCTCTCTGTACTGCTCTAACCAAGTATGCCGACCTATTCCACAAATCCCAAAACCTCAACATGAAATATCTCCAGAATAAAAACTTGATTAAACCTAGAACCCCATCTTCCAGCGTAGACCCCTACTACCAGGTCTCCTTCTCCAATATCAGGGGTCTACGTTCCAACCTTCCAGAGGTTGAAACCCAATTACAGGAGACGAAACCGGACATATTATTTCTATGTGAAACTGGAATAGGGCCGACCACTTCCCTAGATGAGTTCATAATTAATGGATACTCCAATTTAACAGCTAAATCTGACTCCCAAGATCGCCATGGGCATGGAATATGTGCCTACATTAAGGATGGCTTCCCATGTGGCAGGGATATCTCTAGAGAAGATCCTAATTTACCCTATATGTGCTTCAGGGTTGCACTTGCTAACACCACTGTATTTATATTTGCCCTCTATAGGCCCCACAACAGCGGAGTTACTATCTTTAAGAGCGTATCTGAGAAAATAGACCACATACTGTCTTCACATCCCTCGGCTAACATCCACATCTGTGGTGACTTCAACGTCCATAACGTGGAATGGCTGACCCATTCAAATAAGACAGATGATGAGGGGAGGTTTTGTCATGATTTTGCCATTGCTTATGACCTCACTCAGATTGTTCGCGAACCCACCCGTGTGCCCGATACACCCAATCAATATGCAAGCCTCTTAGACCTTTTTCTTTCAACTTCCCCTGAGCTATGTTCATGTACCGTTCATTCTCCTTTAGGATCCTCCGACCACTCCGTCGTATCAGTTAAGATAAAAACAAAATGTAAGAAGCCATCAGACGTACCCCTCCACCATACTGTATACCGATACTCTATGGCTGACTGGGATAGCTTCCGTACATTCATATCTGATTTACCTCTGCACTCCATGTTTAAAAAGGAAGTGTCCTCTATAGTATCAGATCTGACCGAATGGTTAATTGTAGGCATAGACCAATTCATACCATCTAAAAAATTCCAACAAAAACCTAACAGCCAGCCATGGTTCTCCCCAGAATGTGCTGCTGCTATCACGCACAGAAATCACTTTTTCCATAACTACCAACGTAATAGATGCACTGAGACTAAAGCTGCTTTCAGGACTGCCAGCAACCACTGTAAAAGAGTAATAAAAAATGCAAGAGAGCTATATGCCCAGTCTGTTAAATCCAAGGTAGCTGATCAGCGGCTTGGTTCCCACCAGTTTTGGCAAATAACAAATAGGATCTTGAACAGAAGTGTGCGTTCTATCCCAACCATTATCAATGGACCAGAGGTTATCTCGTCAGCATCAGACAAGGCCAAACTATTTGCAAAGAACTTTGCAGCTAATTCTACCCTATGCGACGAAGGCCATCAACTCCCCATATTTCCTCCTATAACACAGAACAAGCTAGGTAACATACAAATATCCGTGCATGAGGTCGCCAAGCTAATAAAAAACCTAGATTCCAGTAAAGCAACTGGCCCTGATGGCATCCCAATTATAGTGTTAAAAAAGCTTCAACCAGAACTTGCTCCCATACTTACGAAACTATTTAAGCGCTGCCTTAAGGAGAAGTGCTTTCCAACCCCCTGGAAGACCTCCTCAGTTTGCCCTGTATTTAAGAATTCAGGTGATAAGTCATCTCCCTCTCAATACAGACCAATAAGTCTTCTCTGTGTTATGAGTAAGTTACTGGAATCAATATTAAATAGAGAAATAGTAAACCACCTCAGCAGGAATAACCTTCTTAGTGACACACAATATGGTTTCCGCTCTGCAAGATCTACTGCAGATGTGCTGACGGTTATATCCCACAGGATTAGTGAATCTCTTGACAAAGGCTTCCTTTCTAGGGCAATTGCTCTCGACATATCAAAGGCCTTTGACAAAGTATGGCATAAGGGTCTACTTCACAAGATTTCCAGCTACGGTATAACTGGAAATGTTTTCTCAATCATTAAATCATTTCTCTCTGATAGGCTCATAAGAGTAGTGGTAGATGGACAAAAATCGGAGGCCTGCAATATAAATGCTGGAGTCCCTCAGGGGTCAATCCTGGGCCCAACTCTCTTCCTGATCTACATCAATGACCTCCCTAAACACATACTTAAATCATTCGTTGACATCTATGCTGATGACACGACCATCTACGGCAACACATCAAAGGCTGTAAATGACGAAGTTCTCTCGGATTCTCTCTCCTCTGATCTCGAGCGCGTGGTTCAGTGGGGGAAGATGTGGCTAGTTACCTTTAATGCATCCAAAACCAAACTCCTATCCTTACATCATCAACGCTCTGATGCCCAGCTGGCATCAATTGTGATGGATGGCTCTCGTCTGGGTGAGGCCCCGTGTTTTGACAAGCTTCTGGGTTTGACCTTTACTCCTGATCTGAAATGGAACACGTACATCAAGTCTGTGGCCAAGGTCGCAGGAAAGATGGTGGGATCCTTCTACCGCTCCAGAAGATATCTCACTACTGATGCAATTCTCTATCTATATAAAAGCCAAGTACGGCCAAGGATGGAATACTGTTGCCATATCTGGGCAGGAGCTGCCAAAAACAGCTTATCATGCCTTGACAGAGTACAAAATAGACTTCGTGGTTTAGTGGGGGATGCCCTTTTCTCTACCCTGCAACCCCTCTCCCACAGAAGAGACGTTGCGAGCCTATCCTTGTTTTATCGTTATTTTCATGGCAGGTGCTCGTCTGAACTCCAATCCCTGGTCCCCCCTCGCCAATCTTTCACGAAAAACACCCGTCTAGCTGAATCCACTGTGAAAAATTTCCCCCACTCTATATCTGTGCCTAAATCAAAACGCGGATTTCATGAGCAAAGCTTCTTTCTTAGAACTGCACGCCTGTGGAACTCTGTTCCGTCTGCCTACTTCCCTCCGGACTACAACTTGGATGTCTTCAAGTCTAATGTTAACAAATTCCTAATGAACCGTCCCCCTAATTAAACACTTCATAAAATCTCCTCACTAACGTGATGTACTTACAATAACCCTTATCCCTGAGTGGCTTCCGGGCCTTGATAAGTGGTGATCACTGTGTGAAAAAAAAAAAAAAAAAGATAAATTTATTTATTTATTTTTTAGCACTTTTTATTTACAGATAAATTTATTTATTTATCTTTTAGCACTTTTTATTTACAGATAAATTTATTTATTTATTAGCACTTTTTATTTACAGATAAATTTATTTATTTATTTTTAGCACTTTTTATTTACAGATAAATTTATTTATTTATCTTTTAGCACTTTTTATTTACAGATAAATTTATTTATTTTTTAACACTTTTTATTTACAGATAAATTTATTTATTTATTAGCACTTTTTATTTACAGATAAATTTATTCATTTATTAGCACTTTTTATTTACAGAAAAATTTATTTATTTATTAGCACTTTTTATTTACAGATAAATTTATTTATTTATTTACTAGCACTTTTTATTTATAGATAAATTTATTTATTTATTTTTTAGCACTTTTTATTTACAGATAAATTTATTTATTTATTTATTAGCACTTTTTATTTACAGATAAATTTATTTATTTTTTAGCACTTTTTATTTACAGATAAATTTATTTATTTATTTTTAGCACTTTTTATTTACAGATAAATTTATTTATTTATCTTTTAGCACTTTTATTTACAGATAAATTTATTTATTTTTTAACACTTTTTATTTACAGATAAATTTATTTATTTATTAGCACTTTTTATTTACAGATAAATTTATTCATTTATTAGCACTTTTTATTTACAGAAAAATTTATTTATTTATTAGCACTTTTTATTTACAGATAAATTTATTTATTTATTTACTAGCACTTTTTATTTATAGATAAATTTATTTATTTATTTTTTAGCACTTTTTATTTACAGATAAATTTATTTATTTATCATTTAGCACTTTTTATTAACAGATAAATTTATTTATTTATTTATTAGCACTTTTTATTTACAGATAAATTTATTTATTTATTAGCACTTTTTATTTACAGAAAAATTTATTTATTTATTTATTAGCACTTCTTATTTACAGATAAATTTATTTATTTATTTTTTAGCACTTTTTATTTACAGATAAATTTATTTATTTATTAGCACTTTTTATTTACAGATAAATTTATTTATTTATTTTTTAGCACTTTTTATTTACAGATAAATTTATTTATTTATTTTTTAGCACTTTTTATTTACAGATAAATTTATTTATTTATTAGCACTTTTTATTTACAGATAAATTTATTTATTTATTAGCACTTTTTATTTACAGATAAATTTATTTATTTATATATATTTTTATTTACAGATAAATTTATTTATTTATTTTTTAGCACTTTTTATTTACAGATAAATTTATTTATTTTTTTATTAGCACTTTTTATTTACAGATAAATTTATTTATTTATTTTTTAGCACTTTTTATTTACAGATAAATTTATTTATTTATTAGCACTTTTTATTTACAGATAAATTTATTTATTTATTTTTAGCACTTTTTATTTACAGATAAATTTATTTATTTATTAGCACTTTTTATTTACAGATAAATTTATTTATTTATTTGCACTTTTTATTTACAGATAAATTTATTTATTTATTTTTTAGCACTTTTTATTTACAGATACATTTATTTATTTATTAGCACTTTTTATTTACAGATAAATTTATTTATTTATTAGCACTTTTTATTTACGAATAAATTTATTTATTTATTAGCACTTTTTATTTACAGATAAATTTATTTATTTATTAGCACTTTTTATTTACAGATAAATTTATTTATTTATTTATTAGCACTTTTTATTTACGGATAAATTTATTTATTTATTAGCACTTTTTGTTTACAGATAAATTTATTTATTTATTAGCACTTTTTATTTACAGATAAATTTATTTATTTATTAGCACTTTTTATTTACAGATAAATTTATTTATTTTTTAGCACTTTTTATTTACGGATAAATTTATTTATTTATTTTTTAGCACGTTTTATTTACAGATAAATTTATTTATTTATTAGCACTTTTTATTTACGGATAAATTTATTTATTTATTAGCACTTTTTATTTACAGATAAATTTATTAATTTTTTAGCACTTTTTATTTACAGATAAATTTATTTATTTATTTATTAGCACTTTTTATTTACAGATAAATTTATTTATTTATTTTTTAGCACTTTTTATTTACAGATAAATTTATTTATTTATTAGCACTTTTTATTTACGGATAAATTTATTTATTTATTAGCACTTTTTATTTACGGATAAATGTATTTATTTATTAGCACTTTTTATTTACAGATAAATTTTATTATTTTTAGCACTTTTTATTTACAGATAAATTTATTTATTTATTAGCACTTTTGATTTACAGATAAATTTATTTATTTATTTTTTAGCACTTTTTATTTACAGATAAATTTATTTATTTATTAGCACTTTTTATTTACAGATTAATTAATTAATTTATTTTTTAGCACTTTTTATTTACAGATAAATTTACTTATTTATTAGCACTTTTTATTTACAGATAAATTTATTTATTTATTTTTTAGCACTTTTTATTTACAGATACGTTTATTTATTTATTTTTAGCACTTTTTATTTACAGATAAATTTATTTATTTATTAGCACTTTTTATTTACAGATAAATTTATTTATTTATTAGCACTTTTTATTTACAGATAAATTTATTTATTTATTAGCACTTTTTATTTACAGATAAATTTATTTATTTATTAGCACTTTTTATTTACAGATAAATTTATTTATTTATTAGCACTTTTTATTTACAGATAAATTTATTTATTTATTAGCACTTTTTATTTACATATAAATTTATTTATTTATTAGCACTTTTTATTTACAGATAAATTTGTTTATTTATTTTTTAGCACTTTTTATTTACAGATACATTTATTTATTTATTAGCACTTTTTATTTACAGATAAATTTATTTATTTATTAGCACTTTTTATTTACGAATAAATTTATTTATTTATTAGCACTTTTTATTTACAGATAAATTTATTTATTTATTAGCACTTTTTATTTACAGATAAATTTATTTATTTATTTATTAGCACTTTTTATTTACGGATAAATTTATTTATTAGCACTTTTTATTTACAGATAAATTTATTTATTTATTTTTTAGCACTTTTTATTTACAGATAAATTTATTTATTTATTAGCACTTTTTATTTACAGATAAATTTATTTGTTTATTTTTTAGCACTTTGTATTTACAGATACGTTTATTTATTTATTTTTAGCACTTTTTATTTACAGATAAATTTATTTATTTATTAGCACTTTTTATTTACAGATAAATTTATTTATTTATTAGCACTTTTTATTTACAGATAACTTTATTTATTTATTAGCACTTTTTATTTACATATAAATTTATTTATTTATTAGCACTTTTTATTTACAGATAAATTTATTTATTTATTTTTTAGCACTTTTTATTTACAGATACATTTATTTATTTATTAGCACTTTTTATTTACAGATAAATTTATTTATTTATTAGCACTTTTTATTTACGAATAAATTTATTTATTTATTAGCACTTTTTATTTACAGATAAATTTATTTATTTATTAGCACTTTTTATTTACAGATAAATTTATTTATTTATTTATTAGCACTTTTTATTTACGGATAAATTTATTTATTAGCACTTTTTATTTACAGATAAATTTATTTATTTATTAGCACTTTTTATTTACAGATAAATTTATTTATTTATTAGCACTTTTTATTTACAGATAAATTTTTTTATTTATTTTTTAGGACTTTTTATTTACAGATAAATTTATTTATTTATTAGCACTTTTTATTTACAGATAAATTTATTTATTTATTTTTTAGCACTTTTTATTTACAGATAAATTTATTTATTTTTTAGCACTTTTTATTTACAGATAAATTTATTTATTTATTAGCACTTTTTATTTACAGATAAATTTATTTATTTATATTTTTATTTACAGATAAATTTATTTATTTATTAGCACTTTTTATTTACCGATAAATTTATTTATTTATTAGCGCTTTTTATTTACAGATTAATTAATTTATTTATTTTTTAGCACTTTTTATTTACAGATACATTTACTTATTTATTAGCACTTTTTATTTACAGATAAATTTATTTATTTATTTTTTAGCACTTTTTATTTACAGATACGTTTATTTATTTATTTTTAGCACTTTTTATTTCCAGATAAATTTATTTATTTATTAGCACTTTTTATTTACAGATAAATTTATTTATTTATTAGCACTTTTTATTTACAGATAAAATTATTTATTTATTTATTAGCACTTTTTATTTACAGATAAATTTATTTATTTATTAGCACTTTTTATTTACAGATAAATTTATTTATTTATTAGCACTTTTTATTTACAGATAAATTTATTTATTTATTAGCACTTTTTATTTACAGATAAATTTATTTATTTTGTAGCACTTTTTATTTACGGATAAATTTATTTATTTATTTTTTAGCACGTTTTATTTACAGATAAATTTATTTATTTATTAGCACTTTTTATTTACGGATAAATTTATTTATTTATTAGCACTTTTTATTTACAGATAAATTTATTTATTTTTTAGCACTTTTTATTTACAGATAAATTTATTTATTTATTTATTAGCACTTTTTATTTACAGATAAATTTATTTATTTATTAGCACTTTTTATTTACGGATAAATGTATTTATTTATTAGCACTTTTTATTTACAGATAAATTTATTTAGTTATTAGCACTTTTTATTTACGGATAAATTTATTTATTTATTAGCACTTTTTATTTACAGATAAATTTATTTGTTTATTAGCACTTTTTATTTACAGATAAATTTATTTATTTATTAGCACTTTTTATTTACAGATAAATTTATTTATTTATTAGCACTTTTTATTTACAGATAAATTTATTTATTTATTAGCACTTTTTATTTACGGATAAATTTATTTATTTATTAGCACTTTTATTTTCGGACAAATTTATTTATTTATTTTTTAGCACTTTTTATGTACAGATAAATTTATTTATTTATTAGCACTTTTTATTTACAGATAAAATTATTTATTTATTTATTAGCACTTTTTATTTACAGATAAATTTATTTATTTATTAGCACTTTTTATTTACAGATAAATTTATTTATTTATTAGCACTTTTTATTTACAGATAAATTTATTTATTTATTAGCACTTTTTATTTACAGATAAATTTATTTATTTTGTAGCACTTTTTATTTACGGATAAATTTATTTATTTATTTTTTAGCACGTTTTATTTACAGATAAATTTATTTATTTATTAGCACTTTTTATTTACGGATAAATTTATTTATTTATTAGCACTTTTTATTTACAGATAAATTTATTTATTTTTTAGCACTTTTTATTTACAGATAAATTTATTTATTTATTTATTAGCACTTTTTATTTACAGATAAATTTATTTATTTATTAGCACTTTTTATTTACGGATAAATGTATTTATTTATTAGCACTTTTTATTTACAGATAAATTTATTTAGTTATTAGCACTTTTTATTTACGGATAAATTTATTTATTTATTAGCACTTTTTATTTACAGATAAATTTATTTGTTTATTAGCACTTTTTATTTACAGATAAATTTATTTATTTATTAGCACTTTTTATTTACAGATAAATTTATTTATTTATTAGCACTTTTTATTTACAGATAAATTTATTTATTTATTAGCACTTTTTATTTACGGATAAATTTATTTATTTATTAGCACTTTTATTTTCGGACAAATTTATTTATTTATTTTTTAGCACTTTTTATGTACAGATAAATTTATTTATTTATTAGCACTTTTTATTTACAGATAAATTTATTTATTTATTAGCACTTTTTATTTACAGATAAATTTATTTATTTATTTTTTAGCACTTTTTATTTACAGATAAATTTATTTATTTATTAGCACTTTTTATTTACGGATAAATCTATTTATTTATTAGCACTTTTTATTTACAGATAAATTTAATTATTTTTTAGCACTTTTTATTTACAGATAAATTTATTTATTTATTAGCACTTTTGATTTACAGATAAATTTATTTATTTATTTTTTAGCACTTTTTATTTACAGATAAATTTATTTATTTATTAGCACTTTTTATTTACAGATTAATTAATTTATTTTTTTTTTAGCACTTTTTATTTACAGATAAATTTACTTATTTATTAGCACTTTTTATTTACAGATAAATTTATTTATTTATTTTTTAGCACTTTTTATTTACAGATACGTTTATTTATTTATTTTTAGCACTTTTTATTTACAGATAAATTTATTTATTTATTAGCACTTTTTATTTACAGATAAATTTATTTATTTATTTATTAGCACTTTTTATTTACGGATAAATTTATTTATTTATTAGCACTTTTTATTTACAGATAAATTTATTTATTTTTTAGCACTTTTTATTTACAGATAAATTTATTTATTTATTTATTAGCACTTTTTATTTACAGATAAATTTATTTATTTATTAGCACTTTTTATTTACGGATAAATGTATTTATTTATTAGCACTTTTTATTTACAGATAAATTTATTTAGTTATTAGCACTTTTTATTTACGGATAAATTTATTTATTTATTAGCACTTTTTATTTACAGATAAATTTATTTATTTATTAGCACTTTTTATTTACAGATAAATTTATTTATTTATTAGCACTTTTTATTTACAGATAAATTTATTTATTTATTAGCACTATTTATTTACAGATAAATTTATTTATTTATTAGCACTTTTTATTTACGGATAAATTTATTTATTTTTTAGCACTTTTTATTTTCGGATAAATTTATTTATTTATTTTTTAGCACTTTTTATGTACAGATAACTTTATTTATTTATTAGCACTTTTTATTTACAGATAAATTTATTTATTTATTTTTTAGCACTTTTTATTTACAGATAAATTTATTTATTTATTAGCACTTTTTATTTACAGATAAATTTATTTATTTATTAGCACTTTTTATTTACAGATAAATTTATTTATTTATGAGCTTTTTTTATTTACAGATAAATTTATTTATTTATTAGCACTTTTTATTTACAGATAAATTTATTTATTTATTTATTAGCACTTTTTATTTACAGATAAATTTATTTATTTATTAGCACTGTTTATTTACGGATAAATTTATTTATTTATTAGCACTTTTTATTTACGGATAAATTTATTTATTTATTTTTTAGCACGTTTTATTTACAGATAAATTTATTTATTTATTAGCACTTTTTATTTACGGATAAATTTATTTATTTATTAGCACTTTTTATTTACAGATAAATTTATTTATTTTTTAGCACTTTTTATTTACAGATAAATTTATTTATTTATTTATTAGCACTTTTTATTTACAGATAAATTTATTTATTTATTAGCACTTTTTATTTACGGATAAATGTATTTATTTATTAGCACTTTTTATTTACAGATAAATTTATTTAGTTATTAGCACTTTTTATTTACGGATAAATTTATTTATTTATTAGCACTTTTTATTTACAGATAAATTTATTTGTTTATTAGCACTTTTTATTTACAGATAAATTTATTTATTTATTAGCACTTTTTATTTACAGATAAATTTATTTATTTATTAGCACTTTTTATTTACAGATAAATTTATTTATTTATTAGCACTTTTTATTTACGGATAAATTTATTTATTTATTAGCACTTTTATTTTCGGACAAATTTATTTATTTATTTTTTAGCACTTTTTATGTACAGATAAATTTATTTATTTATTAGCACTTTTTATTTACAGATAAAATTATTTATTTATTTATTAGCACTTTTTATTTACAGATAAATTTATTTATTTATTAGCACTTTTTATTTACAGATAAATTTATTTATTTATTAGCACTTTTTATTTACAGATAAATTTATTTATTTATTAGCACTTTTTATTTACAGATAAATTTATTTATTTTGTAGCACTTTTTATTTACGGATAAATTTATTTATTTATTTTTTAGCACGTTTTATTTACAGATAAATTTATTTATTTATTAGCACTTTTTATTTACGGATAAATTTATTTATTTATTAGCACTTTTTATTTACAGATAAATTTATTTATTTTTTAGCACTTTTTATTTACAGATAAATTTATTTATTTATTTATTAGCACTTTTTATTTACAGATAAATTTATTTATTTATTAGCACTTTTTATTTACGGATAAATGTATTTATTTATTAGCACTTTTTATTTACAGATAAATTTATTTAGTTATTAGCACTTTTTATTTACGGATAAATTTATTTATTTATTAGCACTTTTTATTTACAGATAAATTTATTTGTTTATTAGCACTTTTTATTTACAGATAAATTTATTTATTTATTAGCACTTTTTATTTACAGATAAATTTATTTATTTATTAGCACTTTTTATTTACAGATAAATTTATTTATTTATTAGCACTTTTTATTTACGGATAAATTTATTTATTTATTAGCACTTTTATTTTCGGACAAATTTATTTATTTATTTTTTAGCACTTTTTATGTACAGATAAATTTATTTATTTATTAGCACTTTTTATTTACAGATAAATTTATTTATTTATTAGCACTTTTTATTTACAGATAAATTTATTTATTTATTTTTTAGCACTTTTTATTTACAGATAAATTTATTTATTTATTAGCACTTTTTATTTACGGATAAATCTATTTATTTATTAGCACTTTTTATTTACAGATAAATTTAATTATTTTTTAGCACTTTTTATTTACAGATAAATTTATTTATTTATTAGCACTTTTGATTTACAGATAAATTTATTTATTTATTTTTTAGCACTTTTTATTTACAGATAAATTTATTTATTTATTAGCACTTTTTATTTACAGATTAATTAATTTATTTATTTTTTAGCACTTTTTATTTACAGATAAATTTACTTATTTATTAGCACTTTTTATTTACAGATAAATTTATTTATTTATTTTTTAGCACTTTTTATTTACAGATACGTTTATTTATTTATTTTTAGCACTTTTTATTTACAGATAAATTTATTTATTTATTAGCACTTTTTATTTACAGATAAATTTATTTATTTATTTATTAGCACTTTTTATTTACGGATAAATTTATTTATTTATTAGCACTTTTTATTTACAGATAAATTTATTTATTTTTTAGCACTTTTTATTTACAGATAAATTTATTTATTTATTTATTAGCACTTTTTATTTACAGATAAATTTATTTATTTATTAGCACTTTTTATTTACGGATAAATGTATTTATTTATTAGCACTTTTTATTTACAGATAAATTTATTTAGTTATTAGCACTTTTTATTTACGGATAAATTTATTTATTTATTAGCACTTTTTATTTACAGATAAATTTATTTATTTATTAGCACTTTTTATTTACAGATAAATTTATTTATTTATTAGCACTTTTTATTTACAGATAAATTTATTTATTTATTAGCACTTTTTATTTACAGATAAATTTATTTATTTATTAGCACTTTTTATTTACGGATAAATTTATTTATTTATTAGCACTTTTTATTTTCGGATAAATTTATTTATTTATTTTTTAGCACTTTTTATGTACAGATAACTTTATTTATTTATTAGCACTTTTTATTTACAGATAAATTTATTTATTTATTTTTTAGCACTTTTTATTTACAGATAAATTTATTTATTTATTAGCACTTTTTATTTACAGATAAATTTATTTATTTATTAGCACTTTTTATTTACAGATAAATTTATTTATTTATGAGCACTTTTTATTTACAGATAAATTTATTTATTTATTAGCACTTTTTATTTACAGATAAATTTATTTATTTATTTATTAGCACTTTTTATTTACAGATAAATTTATTTATTTATTAGCACTGTTTATTTACGGATAAATTTATTTATTTATTAGCACTTTTTATTTACGGATAAATTTATTTATTTATTTATTAGCACTTTTTATTTACAGATAAATTTGTTTATTTTTTAGCTCTTTTTATTTACAGATAAATTTATTTATTTATTAGCACTTTTGATTTACAGATAAATTTATTTATTTATTTTTTAGCACTTTTTATTTACAGATAAATTTATTTATTTATTAGCACTTTTTATTTACAGATTAATTAATTTATTTATTTTTTAGCACTTTTTATTTACAGATAAATTTACTTATTTATTAGCACTTTTTATTTACAGATAAATTTATTTATTTATTTATTAGCACTTTTTATTTACAGATACGTTTATTTATTTATTTTTAGCACTTTTTATTTACAGATAAATTTATTTATTTATTAGCACTTTTTATTTACAGATAAATTTATTTATTTATTTATTAGCACTTTTTATTTACAGATAAATTTATTTATTTATTTATTAGCACTTTTTATTTACAGATAAATTTATTTATTTATTAGCACTTTTTATTTACAGATAAATTTATTTATTTATTTATTAGCACTTTTTATTTACGGATAAATTAATTTATTTATTAGAACTTTTTATTTACAGATAAATTTATTTATTTATTAGCACTTTTTATTTACAGATAAATTTATTTATTTATTAGCACTTTTTATTTACAGATAAATTTTTTTATTTATTGTTTAGGACTTTTTATTTACAGATAAATTTATTTATTTATTAGCACTTTTTATTTACAGATAAATTTATTTATTTATTAGCACTTTTTATTTACAGATAAATTTATTTATTTATTTTTTAGCACTTTTTATTTACAGATAAATTTATTTATTTATTAGCACTTTTTATTTACAGATAAATTTATTTATTTATATTTTTATTTACAGATAACTTTATTTATTTATTAGCACTTTTTATTTACCGATAAATTTATTTATTTATTAGCACTTTTTATTTACAGATTAATTAATTAATTTATTTTTTAGCACTTTTTATTTACAGATAAATTTACTTATTTATTAGCACTTTTTATTTACAGATAAATTTATTTATTTATTTTTTAGCACTTTTTATTTACAGATACGTTTATTTATTTATTTTTAGCACTTTTTATTTCCAGATAAATTTATTTATTTATTAGCACTTTTTATTTACAGATAAATTTATTTATTTATTTATTAGCACTTTTTATTTACAGATAAATTTATTTATTTATTAGCACTTTTTATTTACAGATAAATTTATTTATTTATTAGCACTTTTTATTTACAGATAAATTTATTAATTTATTAGCACTTTTTATTTACAGATAAATTTATTTATTTTTTAGCACTTTTTATTTACGGATAAATTTATTTATTTATTTTTTAGCACGTTTTATTTACAGATAAATTTATTTATTTATTAGCACTTTTTATTTACGGATAAATTTATTTATTTATTAGCACTTTTTATTTACAGATAAATTTATTTATTTATTTATTAGCACTTTTTATTTACAGATAAATTTATTTATTTATTAGCACTTTTTATTTACAGATAAATTTATTTAGTTATTAGCACTTTTTATTTACGGATAAATTTATTTATTTATTAGCACTTTTTATTTACAGATAAACTTATTTATTTATTAGTACTTTTTATTTACAGATAAATTTATTTATTTATTAGCACTTTTTATTTACGGATAAATTTATTTATTTATTAGCACTTTTTATTTTCGGATAAATTTATTTATTTATTTTTTAGCACTTTTTATGTACAGATAACTTTATTTATTTATTAGCACTTTTTATTTACAGATAAATTTATTTATTTATTTTTTAGCACTTTTTATTTACAGATAAATTTACTTATTTATTAGCACTTTTTATTTACAGATAAATTTATTTATTTATTAGCACTTTTTATTTACAGAGAAATTTATTTATTTATTAGCACTTTTTATTTACAGATAAATTTATTTATTTATTAGCACTTTTTATTTACAGATAAATTTATTTATTTATTTTTTAGCACTTTTTATTTACAGATAAATTTATTTATTTATTAGCACTTTTTATTTACGGATAAATTTATTTATTTATTAGCACTTTTTATTTACGGATAAATTTATTTATTTATTAGCACTTTTTATTTACAGATAAATTTATTTATTTTTAGCACTTTTTATTTACAGATAAATTTATTTATTTATAAGCACTTTTGATTTACAGATAAATTTATTTATTTATTTTTTAGCACTTTTAATTTACAGATAAATTTATTTATTTATTAGCACTTTTTATTTACAGATTAATTAATTAATTTATTTTTTAGCACTTTTTATTTACAGATAAATTTACTTATTTATTAGCACTTTTTATTTACAGATAAATTTATTTATTTATTTTTTAGCACTTTTTATTTACAGATACGTTTATTTATTTATTTTTAGCACTTTTTATTTACAGATAAATTTATTTATTTATTAGCACTTTTTATTTACAGATAAATTTATTTATTTATTAGCACTTTTTATTTACAGATAAATTTATTTATTTATTAGCACTTTTTATTTACATATAAATTTATTTATTTATTAGCACTTTTTATTTACAGATAAATTTATTTATTTATTTTTTAGCACTTTTTATTTACAGATACATTTATTTATTTATTAGCACTTTTTATTTACAGATAAATTTATTTATTTATTAGCACTTTTTATTTACGAATAAATTTATTTATTTATTAGCACTTTTTATTTACAGATAAATTTATTTATTTATTAGCACTTTTTATTTACAGATAAATTTATTTATTTATTTATTAGCACTTTTTATTTACGGATAAATTTATTTATTAGCACTTTTTATTTACAGATAAATTTATTTATTTATTAGCACTTTTTATTTACAGATAAATTTATTTATTTATTAGCACTTTTTATTTACAGATAAATTTTTTTATTTATTTTTTAGGACTTTTTATTTACAGATAAATTTATTTATTTATTAGCACTTTTTATTTACAGATAAATTTATTTATTTATTTTTTAGCACTTTTTATTTACAGATAAATTTATTTATTTTTTAGCACTTTTTATTTACAGATAAATTTATTTATTTATTAGCACTTTTTATTTACAGATAAATTTATTTATTTATATTTTTATTTACAGATAAATTTATTTATTTATTAGCAATTTTTATTTACCGATAAATTTATTTATTTATTAACGCTTTTTATTTACAGATTAATTAATTTATTTATTTTTTAGCACTTTTTATTTACAGATAAATTTACTTATTTATTAGCACTTTTTATTTACAGATAAATTTATTTATTTATTTTTTAGCACTTTTTATTTACAGATACGTTTATTTATTTATTTTTAGCACTTTTTATTTCCAGATAAATTTATTTATTTATTAGCACTTTTTATTTACAGATAAATTTATTTATTTATTTATTAGCACTTTTTATTTTCAGATAAATTTATTTATTTATTTATTAGCACTTTTTATTTACAGATTAATTTATTTATTTATTAGCACTTTTTATTTACAGATAAATTTATTTATTTATTAGCACTTTTTATTTACAGATAAATTTATTTATTTATTAGCACTTTTTATTTACAGATAAATTTATTTATTTTTTAGCACTTTTTATTTACGGATAAATTTATTTATTTATTTTTTAGCACGTTTTATTTACAGATAAATTTATTTATTTATTAGCACTTTTTATTTACGGATAAATTTATTTATTAGCACTTTTTATTTACAGATAAATTTATTTATTTTTTAGCACTTTTTTTTACAGATAAATTTATTTATTTATTTATTAGCACTTTTTATTTACAGATAAATTTATTTATTTATTAGCACTTTTTATTTACGGATAAATGTATTTATTTATTAGCACTTTTTATTTACAGATAAATTTATTTAGTTATTAGCACTTTTTATTTACGGATAAATTTATTTATTTATTAGCACTTTTTATTTACAGATAAATTTATTTATTTATTAGCACTTTTTATTTACAGATAAATTTATTTATTTATTAGCACTTTTTATTTACAGATAAATTTATTTATTTATTAGCACTTTTTATTTACAGATAAATTTATTTATTTATTAGCACTTTTTATTTACGGATAAATTTATTTATTTATTAGCACTTTTATTTTCGGATAAATTTATTTATTTATTTTTTAGCACTTTTTTTGTACAGATAAATTTATTTATTTATTAGCACTTTTTATTTACAGATAAATTTATTTATTTATTTTTTAGCACTTTTTATTTACAGATAAATTTATTTATTTTTTAGCACTTTTTATTTACAGATAAATTTATTTATTTATTAGCACTTTTTATTTACAGATAAATTTATTTATTTATTAGCACTTTTTATTTACAGATAAATTTATTTATTTATTAGCACTTTTTATTTACAGATAAATTTATTTATTTATTTTTTAGCACTTTTTATTTACAGATAAATTTATTTATTAATTAGCACTTTTTATTTACGGATAAATTTATTTATTTATTAGCACTTTTTATTTACAGATAAATTTATTTATTTTTTAGCACTTTTTATTTACAGATAAATTTATTTATTTATTAGCACTTTTGATTTACAGATAAATTTATTTATTTATTAGCACTTTTTATTTCCAGATAAATTTATTTATTTATTAGCACTTTTTATTTACAGATAAATTTATTTATTTATTTATTAGCACTTTTTATTTTCAGATAAATTTATTTATTTATTTATTAGCACTTTTTATTTACAGATTAATTTATTTATTTATTAGCACTTTTTATTTACAGATAAATTTATTTATTTATTAGCACTTTTTATTTACAGATAAATTTATTTATTTATTAGCACTTTTTATTTACAGATAAATTTATTTATTTTTTAGCACTTTTTATTTACGGATAAATTTATTTATTTATTTTTTAGCACGTTTTATTTACAGATAAATTTATTTATTTATTAGCACTTTTTATTTACGGATAAATTTATTTATTAGCACTTTTTATTTACAGATAAATTTATTTATTTTTTAGCACTTTTTTTTTACAGATAAATTTATTTATTTATTTATTAGCACTTTTTATTTACAGATAAATTTATTTATTTATTAGCACTTTTTATTTACGGATAAATGTATTTATTTATTAGCACTTTTTATTTACAGATAAATTTATTTAGTTATTAGCACTTTTTATTTACGGATAAATTTATTTATTTATTAGCACTTTTTATTTACAGATAAATTTATTTATTTATTAGCACTTTTTATTTACAGATAAATTTATTTATTTATTAGCACTTTTTATTTACAGATAAATTTATTTATTTATTAGCACTTTTTATTTACGGATAAATTTATTTATTTATTAGCACTTTTATTTTCGGATAAATTTATTTATTTATTTTTTAGCACTTTTTTTGTACAGATAAATTTATTTATTTATTAGCACTTTTTATTTACAGATAAATTTATTTATTTATTTTTTAGCACTTTTTATTTACAGATAAATTTATTTATTTATTAGCACTTTTTATTTACAGATAAATTTATTTATTTATTAGCACTTTTTATTTACAGATAAATTTATTTATTTATTAGCACTTTTTATTTACAGATAAATTTATTTATTTATTTTTTAGCACTTTTTATTTACAGATAAATTTATTTATTAATTAGCACTTTTTATTTACGGATAAATTTATTTATTTATTAGCACTTTTTATTTACAGATAAATTTATTTATTTTTTAGCACTTTTTATTTACAGATAAATTTATTTATTTATTAGCACTTTTGATTTACAGATAAATTTATTTATTTATTTTTTAGCACAATTTTTTTACAGATAAATTTATTTATTTATTAGCACTTTTTATTTACAGATTAATTAATTTATTTATTTTTTAGCACTTTTTATTTACAGAT
Organism: Euprymna scolopes; assembly: GCF_053919585.1. Classification (NCBI taxonomy): domain Eukaryota; kingdom Metazoa; phylum Mollusca; class Cephalopoda; order Sepiida; family Sepiolidae; genus Euprymna; species Euprymna scolopes. Next base: position 15,767,958 of record NC_136522.1, on the reverse strand, counting down.
AAATTTACTTATTTATTAGCACTTTTTATTTACAGATAAATTTATTTATTTATTTTTTAGCACTTTTTATTTACAGATACGTTTATTTATTTATTTTTAGCACTTTTTATTTACAGATAAATTTATTTATTTATTAGCACTTTTTATTTACGGATAAATGTATTTATTTATTAGCACTTTTTATTTACAGATAAATTTATTTAGTTATTAGCACTTTTTATTTACGGATAAATTTATTTATTTATTAGCACTTTTTATTTACAGATAAATTTATTTATTTATTAGCACTTTTTATTTACAGATAAATTTATTTATTTATTAGCACTTTTTATTTACAGATAAATTTATTTATTTATTAGCACTTTTTATTTACAGATAAATTTATTTATTTATTAGCACTTTTTATTTACGGATAAATTTATTTATTTATTAGCACTTTTATTTTCGGATAAATTTATTTATTTATTTTTTAGCACTTTTTTTGTACAGATAAATTTATTTATTTATTAGCACTTTTTATTTACAGATAAATTTATTTATTTATTTTTTAGCACTTTTTATTTACAGATAAATTTATTTATTTTTTAGCACTTTTTATTTACAGATAAATTTATTTATTTATTAGCACTTTTTATTTACAGATAAATTTATTTATTTATTAGCACTTTTTATTTACAGATAAATTTATTTATTTATTAGCACTTTTTATTTACAGATAAATTTATTTATTTATTTTTTAGCACTTTTTATTTACAGATAAATTTATTTATTAATTAGCACTTTTTATTTACGGATAAATTTATTTATTTATTAGCACTTTTTATTTACAGATAAATTTATTTATTTTTTAGCACTTTTTATTTACAGATAAATTTATTTATTTATTAGCACTTTTGATTTACAGATAAATTTATTTATTTATTTTTTAGCACAATTTTTTTACAGATAAATTTATTTATTTATTAGCACTTTTTATTTACAGATTAATTAATTTATTTATTTTTTAGCACTTTTTATTTACAGATAAATTTACTTATTTATTAGCACTTTTTATTTACAGATAAATTTATTTATTTATTTTTTAGCACTTTTTATTTACAGATACGTTTATTTATTTATTTTTAGCACTTTTTATTTACAGATAAATAAATTTATTTATTAGCACTTTTTATTTACAGATAAATTTATTTATTTATTTATTAGCACTTTTTATTTACAGATAAATTTATTTATTTATTAGCACTTTTTATTTACAGATAAATTTATTTATTTATTAGCACTTTTTTTTTACAGATAAATTTATTTATTTATTAGCACTTTTTATTTACAGATAAATTTATTTATTTATTAGCACTTTTTATTTACAGATAAATTTATTTATTTATTAGCACTTTTTATTTACGGATAAATTTATTTATTTATTTTTTAGCACGTTTTATTTACAGATAAATTTATTTATTTATTAGCACTGTTTATTTACGGATAAATTTATTTATTTATTAGCACTTTTTATTTACAGATAAATTTATTTATTTTTTAGCACTTTTTTTTTACAGATAAATTTATTTATTTATTAGCACTTTTTATTTACAGATAAATTTATTTATTTATTAGCACTTTTTATTTACGGATAAATTTATTTATTTATTAGCACTTTTTATTTACTGATAAATTTATTTAGTTATTAGCACTTTTTATTTACGGATAAATTTATTTATTTATTAGCACTTTTTATTTACAGATAAATTTATTTATTTATTAGCACTTTTTATTTACAGATAAATTTATTTATTTATTAGCACTTTTAATTTACAGATAAATTTATTTATTTATTAGCACTTTTTATTTACAGATAAATTTATTTATTTATTAGCACTTTTTATTTACGGATAAATTTATTTATTTATTAGCACTTTTTATTTTCGGATAAATTTATTTATTTATTTTTTAGCACTTTTTATGTACAGATAACTTTATTTATTTATTAGCACTTTTTATTTACAGATAAATTTATTTATTTATTTTTTAGCACTTTTTATTTACAGATAAATTTATTTATTTATTAGCACTTTTTATTTACAGATAAATTTATTTATTTATTAGCACTTTTTATTTACAGATAAATTCATTTATTTATTAGCACTTTTTATTTACAGATAAATTTATTTATTTATTTTTTAGCACTTTTTATTTACAGATAAATTTATTTATTTATTAGCACTTTTTATTTACGGATAAATTTATTTATTTATTAGCACTTTTTATTTACGGATAAATTTTTTTATTTATTAGCACTTTTTATTTACAGATAAATTTATTTATTTTTTAGCACTTTTTATTTACAGATAAATTTATTTATTTATTAGCACTTTTGATTTACAGATAAATTTATTTATTTATTTTTTAGCACTTTTTATTTACAGATAAATTTATTTATTTATTAGCACTTTTTATTTACAGATAAATTTATTTATTTATTAGCACTTTTTATTTACGGATAAATTTATTTATTTATTAGCACTTTTTATTTACAGATAAATTTATTTATTTTTTAGCACTTTTTATTTACAGATAAATTTATTTATTTATTAGCACTTTTTATTTACAGATAAATTTATTTATTTATTAGCACTTTTTATTTACAGATAAATTTATTTATTTATTTTTTAGAACTTTTTGTTTACAGATAAATTTATTTATTTATTAGCACTTTTTATTTACAGATAAATTTATTTATTTTTTAGCACTTTTTATTTACAGATAATTTTATTTATTTATTAGCACTTTTTATTTACAGATAAATTTATTTATTTATTTATTAGCACTTTTTATTTACAGATAAATTTATTTATTTATTATTTAGCACTTTTTATTTACAGATACATTTATTTATTTTTTAGCACTTTTTATTTACAGATAAATTTATTTATTTATTAGCACATTTTATTTACAGATAAATTTATTTATTTATTTTTTAGCACTTTTTATTTACAGATTAATTCATTTATTTTTTAGCACTTTTTATTTACAGATAAATTTATTTATTTATTAGCACGTTTTATTTACAGATAAATTTATTTATTTATTAGCAGTTTTTATTTACGGATAAATTTATTTATTTATTAGCACTTTTTATTTACAGATAAATTTATTTATTTATTAGCACTTTTTATTTACAGATAAATTTATTTATTTATTAGCACTTTTTATTTACAGATAAATTTATTTATTTAATAGCACTTTTTATTTACGGATAAATTTATTTATTTTTTTTTTCGCACTTTTTATTTACAGATAAATTTATTTATTTATTAGCACTTTTTATTTACAGATAAATTTATTTATTTATTAGCACTTTTTATTTACAGATAAATTTATTTATTTATTTTTTAGCACTTTTTATTTACAGATAAATTTATTTATTTATTAGCACTTTTTATTTACAGATAAATTTATTTATTTATTAGCACTTTTTATTTACAGATAAATTTATTTATCTTTTAGCACTTTTTATTTACAGATAAATTTATTTATTTATTAGCACTTTTTATTTACAGATAAATTTATTTATTTATTAGCACTTTTTATTTACAGATAAATTTATTTATTTATTAGCACTTTTTATTTACAGATAAATTTATTTATTTATTAGCACTTTTTATTTACAGATAAATTTATTTATTTATTTATTAGCACTTTTTATTTACAGATAAATTTATTTATTTATTAGCACTTTTTATTTACAGATAAATTTATTTATTTATTTTTTAGCACAATTTTTTTACAGATAAATTTATTTATTTATTAGCACTTTTTATTTACAGATTAATTAATTTATTTATTTTTTAGCACTTTTTATTTACAGATAAATTTACTTATTTATTAGCACTTTTTATTTACAGATAAATTTATTTATTTATTTTTTAGCACTTTTTATTTACAGATACGTTTATTTATTAATTTTTAGCACTTTTTATTTACAGATAAATTTATTTTTTTATTAGCACTTTTTATTTACAGATAAATTTATTTATTTATTAGCACTTTTTATTTACAGATAAATTTATTTATTTATTAGCACTTTTTTTTTACAGATAAATTTATTTATTTATTAGCACTTTTTATTTACAGATAAATTTATTTATTTATTAGCACTTTTTATTTACAGATAAATTTATTTATTTATTAGCACTTTTTATTTACGGATAAATTTATTTATTTATTTTTTAGCACGTTTTATTTACAGATAAATTTATTTATTTATTAGCACTGTTTATTTACGGATAAATTTATTTATTTATTAGCACTTTTTATTTACAGATAAATTTATTTATTTTTTAGCACTTTTTTTTTACAGATAAATTTATTTATTTATTAGCACTTTTTATTTACAGATAAATTTATTTATTTATTAGCACTTTTTATTTACGGATAAATGTATTTATTTATTAGCACTTTTTATTTACTGATAAATTTATTTAGTTATTAGCACTTTTTATTTACGGATAAATTTATTTATTTATTAGCACTTTTTATTTACAGATAAATTTATTTATTTATTAGCACTTTTTATTTACAGATAAATTTATTTATTTATTAGCACTTTTAATTTACAGATAAATTTATTTATTTATTAGCACTTTTTATTTACAGATAAATTTATTTATTTATTAGCACTTTTTATTTACGGATAAATTTATTTATTTATTAGCACTTTTTATTTTCGGATAAATTTATTTATTTATTTTTTAGCACTTTTTATGTACAGATAACTTTATTTATTTATTAGCACTTTTTATTTACAGATAAATTTATTTATTTATTTTTTAGCACTTTTTATTTACAGATAAATTTATTTATTTATTAGCACTTTTTATTTACAGATAAATTTATTTATTTATTAGCACTTTTTATTTACAGATAAATTCATTTATTTATTAGCACTTTTTATTTACAGATAAATTTATTTATTTATTTTTTAGCACTTTTTATTTACAGATAAATTTATTTATTTATTAGCACTTTTTATTTACGGATAAATTTATTTATTTATTAGCACTTTTTATTTACGGATAAATTTTTTTATTTATTAGCACTTTTTATTTACAGATAAATTTATTTATTTTTTAGCACTTTTTATTTACAGATAAATTTATTTATTTATTAGCACTTTTGATTTACAAATAAATTTATTTATTTATTTTTTAGCACTTTTTATTTACAGATAAATTTATTTATTTATTAGCACTTTTTATTTACAGATAAATTTATTTATTTATTAGCACTTTTTATTTACGGATAAATTTATTTATTTATTAGCACTTTTTATTTACAGATAAATTTATTTATTTTTTAGCACTTTTTATTTACAGATAAATTTATTTATTTATTAGCACTTTTTATTTACAGATAAATTTATTTATTTATTAGCACTTTTTATTTACAGATAAATTTATTTATTTATTTTTTAGAACTTTTTGTTTACAGATAAATTTATTTATTTATTAGCACTTTTTATTTACAGATAAATTTATTTATTTTTTAGCACTTTTTATTTACAGATAATTTTATTTATTTATTAGCACTTTTTATTTACAGATAAATTTATTTATTTATTTATTAGCACTTTTTATTTACAGATAAATTTATTTATTTATTATTTAGCACTTTTTATTTACAGATACATTTATTTATTTTTTAGCACTTTTTATTTACAGATAAATTTATTTATTTATTAGCACATTTTATTTACAGATAAATTTATTTATTTATTTTTTAGCACTTTTTATTTACAGATTAATTCATTTATTTTTTAGCACTTTTTATTTACAGATAAATTTATTTATTTATTAGCACGTTTTATTTACAGATAAATTTATTTATTTATTAGCAGTTTTTATTTACGGATAAATTTATTTATTTATTAGCACTTTTTATTTACAGATAAATTTATTTATTTATTAGCACTTTTTATTTACAGATAAATTTATTTATTTATTAGCACTTTTTATTTACAGATAAATTTATTTATTTAATAGCACTTTTTATTTACGGATAAATTTATTTATTTTTTTTTTCGCACTTTTTATTTACAGATAAATTTATTTATTTATTAGCACTTTTTATTTACAGATAAATTTATTTATTTATTAGCACTTTTTATTTACAGATAAATTTATTTATTTATTTTTTAGCACTTTTTATTTACAGATAAATTTATTTATTTATTAGCACTTTTTATTTACAGATAAATTTATTTATTTATTAGCACTTTTTATTTACAGATAAATTTATTTATCTTTTAGCACTTTTTATTTACAGATAAATTTATTTATTTATTAGCACTTTTTATTTACAGATAAATTTATTTATTTATTAGCACTTTTTATTTACAGATAAATTTATTTATTTATTAGCACTTTTTATTTACAGATAAATTTATTTATTTATTAGCACTTTTTATTTACAGATAAATTTATTTATTTATTTATTAGCACTTTTTATTTACAGATAAATTTATTTATTTATTAGCACTTTTTATTTACAGATAAATTTATTTATTTATTTTTTAGCACAATTTTTTTACAGATAAATTTATTTATTTATTAGCACTTTTTATTTACAGATTAATTAATTTATTTATTTTTTAGCACTTTTTATTTACAGATAAATTTACTTATTTATTAGCACTTTTTATTTACAGATAAATTTATTTATTTATTTTTTAGCACTTTTTATTTACAGATACGTTTATTTATTTATTTTTAGCACTTTTTATTTACAGATAAATTTATTTTTTTATTAGCACTTTTTATTTACAGATAAATTTATTTATTTATTTATTAGCACTTTTTATTTACAGATAAATTTATTTATTTATTAGCACTTTTTATTTACAGATAAATTTATTTATTTATTAGCACTTTTTTTTTACAGATAAATTTATTTATTTATTAGCACTTTTTATTTACAGATAAATTTATTTATTTATTAGCACTTTTTATTTACAGATAAATTTATTTATTTATTAGCACTTTTTATTTACGGATGAATTTATTTATTTATTTTTTAGCACGTTTTATTTACAGATAAATTTATTTATTTATTAGCACTGTTTATTTACGGATAAATTTATTTATTTATTAGCACTTTTTATTTACAGATAAATTTATTTATTTTTTAGCACTTTTTTTTTACAGATAAATTTATTTATTTATTAGCACTTTTTATTTACAGATAAATTTATTTATTTATTAGCACTTTTTATTTACGGATAAATGTATTTATTTATTAGCACTTTTTATTTACTGATTAATTTATTTAGTTATTAGCACTTTTTATTTACGGATAAATTTATTTATTTATTAGCACTTTTTATTTTCGGATAAATTTATTTATTTATTTTTTAGCACTTTTTATGTACAGATAACTTTATTTATTTATTAGCACTTTTTATTTACAGATAAATTTATTTATTTTTTTTTTAGCACTTTTTATTTACAGATAAATTTATTTATTTATTAGCACTTTTTATTTACAGATAAATTTATTTATTTTTTAGCACTTTTTATTTACAGATAAATTTATTTATTTATTAGCACTTTTGATTTACAAATAAATTTATTTATTTATTTTTTAGCACTTTTTATTTACAGATAAATTTATTTATTTATTAGCACTTTTTATTTACAGATAAATTTATTTATTTATTAGCACTTTTTATTTACGGATAAATTTATTTATTTATTAGCACTTTTTATTTACAGATAAATTTATTTATTTTTTAGCACTTTTTATTTACAGATAAATTTATTTATTTATTAGCACTTTTTATTTACAGATAAATTTATTTATTTATTAGCACTTTTTATTTACAGATAAATTTATTTATTTATTTTTTAGAACTTTTTGTTTACAGATAAATTTATTTATTTATTAGCACTTTTTATTTACAGATAAATTTATTTATTTTTTAGCACTTTTTATTTACAGATAATTTTATTTATTTATTAGCACTTTTTATTTACAGATAAATTTATTTATTTATTTATTAGCACTTTTTATTTACAGATAAATTTATTTATTTATTATTTAGCACTTTTTATTTACAGATACATTTATTTATTTTTTAGCACTTTTTATTTACAGATAAATTTATTTATTTATTAGCACATTTTATTTACAGATAAATTTATTTATTTATTTTTTAGCACTTTTTATTTACAGATTAATTCATTTATTTTTTAGCACTTTTTATTTACAGATAAATTTATTTATTTATTAGCACGTTTTATTTACAGATAAATTTATTTATTTATTAGCAGTTTTTATTTACGGATAAATTTATTTATTTATTAGCACTTTTTATTTACAGATAAATTTATTTATTTATTAGCACTTTTTATTTACAGATAAATTTATTTATTTATTAGCACTTTTTATTTACAGATAAATTTATTTATTTAATAGCACTTTTTATTTACGGATAAATTTATTTATTTTTTTTTTCGCACTTTTTATTTACAGATAAATTTATTTATTTATTAGCACTTTTTATTTACAGATAAATTTATTTATTTATTAGCACTTTTTATTTACAGATAAATTTATTTATTTATTTTTTAGCACTTTTTATTTACAGATAAATTTATTTATTTATTAGCACTTTTTATTTACAGATAAATTTATTTATTTATTAGCACTTTTTATTTACAGATAAATTTATTTATCTTTTAGCACTTTTTATTTACAGATAAATTTATTTATTTATTAGCACTTTTTATTTACAGATAAATTTATTTATTTATTAGCACTTTTTATTTACAGATAAATTTATTTATTTATTAGCACTTTTTATTTACAGATAAATTTATTTATTTATTAGCACTTTTTATTTACAGATAAATTTATTTATTTATTTATTAGCACTTTTTATTTACAGATAAATTTATTTATTTATTAGCACTTTTTATTTACAGATAAATTTATTTATTTATTTTTTAGCACAATTTTTTTACAGATAAATTTATTTATTTATTAGCACTTTTTATTTACAGATTAATTAATTTATTTATTTTTTAGCACTTTTTATTTACAGATAAATTTACTTATTTATTAGCACTTTTTATTTACAGATAAATTTATTTATTTATTTTTTAGCACTTTTTATTTACAGATACGTTTATTTATTTATTTTTAGCACTTTTTATTTACAGATAAATTTATTTTTTTATTAGCACTTTTTATTTACAGATAAATTTATTTATTTATTTATTAGCACTTTTTATTTACAGATAAATTTATTTATTTATTAGCACTTTTTATTTACAGATAAATTTATTTATTTATTAGCACTTTTTTTTTACAGATAAATTTATTTATTTATTAGCACTTTTTATTTACAGATAAATTTATTTATTTATTAGCACTTTTTATTTACAGATAAATTTATTTATTTATTAGCACTTTTTATTTACGGATGAATTTATTTATTTATTTTTTAGCACGTTTTATTTACAGATAAATTTATTTATTTATTAGCACTGTTTATTTACGGATAAATTTATTTATTTATTAGCACTTTTTATTTACAGATAAATTTATTTATTTTTTAGCACTTTTTTTTTACAGATAAATTTATTTATTTATTAGCACTTTTTATTTACAGATAAATTTATTTATTTATTAGCACTTTTTATTTACGGATAAATGTATTTATTTATTAGCACTTTTTATTTACTGATTAATTTATTTAGTTATTAGCACTTTTTATTTACGGATAAATTTATTTATTTATTAGCACTTTTTATTTTCGGATAAATTTATTTATTTATTTTTTAGCACTTTTTATGTACAGATAACTTTATTTATTTATTAGCACTTTTTATTTACAGATAAATTTATTTATTTTTTTTTTAGCACTTTTTATTTACAGATAAATTTATTTATTTATTAGCACTTTTTATTTACAGATAAATTTATTTATTTATTAGCACTTTTTATTTACAGATAAATTCATTTATTTATTAGCACTTTTTATTTACAGATAAATTTATTTATTTATTTTTTAGCACTTTTTATTTACAGATAAATTTATTTATTTATTAGCACTTTTTATTTACGGATAAATTTATTTATTTATTAGCACTTTTTATTTACGGATAAATTTTTTTATTTATTAGCACTTTTTATTTACAGATAAATTTATTTATTTTTTAGCACTTTTTATTTACAGATAAATTTATTTATTTATTAGCACTTTTGATTTACAGATAAATTTATTTATTTATTTTTTAGCACTTTTTATTTACAGATAAATTTATTTATTTATTAGCACTTTTTATTTACAGATAAATTTATTTATTTATTAGCACTTTTTATTTACGGATAAATTTATTTATTTATTAGCACTTTTTATTTACAGATAAATTTATTTATTTTTTAGCACTTTTTATTTACAGATAAATTTATTTATTTATTAGCACTTTTTATTTACAGATAAATTTATTTATTTATTAGCACTTTTTATTTACAGATAAATTTATTTATCTTTTAGCACTTTTTATTTACAGATAAATTTATTTATTTATTAGCACTTTTTATTTACAGATAAATTTATTTATTTATTAGCACTTTTTATTTACAGATAAATTTATTTATTTATTAGCACTTTTTATTTACAGATAAATTTATTTATTTATTAGCACTTTTTATTTACAGATAAATTTATTTATTTATTTATTAGCACTTTTTATTTACAGATAAATTTATTTATTTATTAGCACTTTTTATTTACAGATAAATTGATTTATTTTTTAGCACTTTTTATTTACAGATAAATTTCATTTATTTATTAGCACTTTTTATTTACAGATAAATTTATTTATTTATTAGCACTTTTTATTTACAGATAAATTTATTTATTTATTAGCACTTTTTATTTACAGATAAATTTATTTATTTATTAGCTCTTTTTATTTACAGATAAATTTATTTTTTATTAGCACGTTCATTATTGTTCTTTCACGATGTTTCGGTCAACTTATGTTCTTTTCTCTTCGCTGCAACCTCTATCTCACAGAAGAGATGTTGCTAGTTTGTTTCTGCTTTATCGTTATTTTCATGGCAAGTGCTCGACTGAGCTTCAATCTATGGTACCCCCCTGGCCAAACTTTCACAAGAAACACTCGTCTAGCTGAAAACACTATCAATAATTCCTCCCCCCCCCACTCTTTATCTGCGCCTAAACCTAAACGTAGATTCCATGAACAAAGTTTCTTTCTTCGAACTGCACGCTTGTAGAACTGTCTTCCGTTTTCCCGCTTTCCAGCTGACTACAACATGGTTGTCTTCAAGTCCAACGTAAACAATTTCTTGATGCGCTGTTCCACTTAAGTTAACAAATTTACCGAATTTCCATTACTAACGATTACTACATTGTCCCATTGACTACAGTACACTCTTAACCCTTATCCTCGAGTGGTCTCTGGGCCTTGATAAGTGGTTATGCCTACTTAAAAAAAAAAAAACTATTCCTCTGGCCTTCGTCAGATGGTTAACCGCGACGGGATAGGAATACTGAATCTCCTAACTGTATCCTCAGAAATTACTGTATTCCGTAGTTGTCTCACAACTACAGTTAGGAGACTCAGCATTCCTATCTAGTTGCGGTTAACCACCTGACGAAGGCCACAGGAATAGTTGGCCGAAACGCCGCGAAACAAAAACTAGAATGATGAGAATAATAGTTCGCAAATAAATAAATGAGGGTAATAATACATCTAAAAAAAAAAAATACCAATTAAAATTTTTCTTTCTAATAAAACGATTCAAAAAATTTATTTATCACAAAGAAAATATTTATAACACGTGCGAAATAGAATTTTCTTTAAACTAATTTATAAAACTCACTATGTCTGTCTGTCTGTTTGTTTCCATATTTTCAAACTCTATCTCCCCCGAAACTAAAAGTCGCAGAGCTGCGCTAGGGGCCCTCAAATGATTGTATTTTTTAAGGTTAAAATAGTTTTTAAGGGGTCAAAAAGGGGTCAAAATTGAACAAAAAAATCGTTCATATGCGTGTCATGTTGGTTAAGTGGTAACGTCACCAGCTTTGAATGTTACAGTTTTGCTTTCGGTTTCGATTCTAGTTGATGGCACTCAAATACTTTTTTTTTTTTACTTTTGAACTCACAACTCTATAATGATATATGAAATCTGAACAAACTAAAATATCATATTTAAGCGTATTTTACGACCGGGCAAAGCCGGGCGCCCCCTCCTCGCTAGTATAATATTGTAAAAAGATTTTTCATAAATTTATGTTTATTAATAAAAAATATGCGTGGCTACTTTTTTTAACACTGTTTATCTACTATTATATAAAAGGAATTTGTGTGTGCATGTGTGTATGTGTGTGAGTTCGTTTCCTATGAACTCGGAAACGGCTGGATCGGTTTTTTATATTACACAAGAAGGTATTTGATGTATCTGGAGGTGTTCTTACATAGGTTTTGAATCGGAATGCATCTGATAAATATTGAAAATCGATAATTGAAAAAATCTGATTAAAGAAGAAAGTTCGATTTTTACCAAAGTTAACACTTTTATACAACCTAACATTACAAGTGCATGTAAGAAGTTTTATCACTGCACAAGCAGCAAGGCCCAGCCTATAACATCAATTGTGGATTCTTTTATGAGACACTAGGTGGGGTACCCGGCGTTGCCCGAGTGTGGAGGAGTTTTATGATAAGGATATTGATCAGCGGAGCCCTAAAATACTGTTTCAAATAAACAAAAAAATATTAACCAACTTCCTAAAAAAAAAATGTAAATAGCAACGAGTACCCGTGCGAATGCAAGAAAAGAAGTAGTAAGCAGGGAGGCAGGCTCGAACCTGTAACGCTAAGAGGAAAAGGAAGTGAAAAAAAAAGCGAGCGGTTTTGTCGCCGCACCCACCGTGACATACGACATCGTCGCCGTTCAAATTAAGTTTAGTCATTGCAAGGCGTATGATAACTTTTGCAAAAATGTCAACGAAAAAAGTGCCCCCCTCCTTGTAAAAAAAACGGCTCAGTTGACGGTGAAAGAGTTAATGTTTTTGGCCAATTTTTGGATATTTGTCGGCCGAGTGACTAAGCTTTCAAACGCTACCAATTTTATCAATGTTGGTCACGTGTGTCGAAAGTTTCGGCGAGACATACAAACATGCACACTAACAGATGTTTGAGATTTATATCATAGAAGAAGAAGAAGAAGAAGAAGAAGAAGAAGAAGAAGAAGAAGAAGAAGAAGAAGAAGGAGAAGAAGAAGAAGAAGAAGAAGGGGACAAAAGAGGCAAATTGTGGTGTTTTAGTATCTTGGATGGTTCTTATCGGACATGGAAGGGGCCATTCACTCGGCTAACTAAGAACTTGATCTAGACATATAAGGGGTCTGGAGCCTGGCAAGATTTGAAACCATGCATGCCAAGATCAGGCGAGTAACATGAACTCCAACTTGGAACCTTTGCTTTAGTATAGAAGGATTTCCCCCTCCATTGACTAAGGACAATTAATTTGAGTGCGGCATCTGAGTAGACACCACACTTCAGCCACCAGTCCAGTACGCGTACCGGATGTCGACCGACAAGATTTCGACTGCTTGTCTACTCGACAAGCGGAAATGCACAGCTTTTATAGTCTTGGGTTATCAAGGGAGATAATCCATATCCACAACATGCTTGACGCGGAACCTGTTGACCAGATCGCATCTAGCCATCAGATTAGCCATGCTTAACCCGATTGTGGCGGTAATTCATACAGAATTATTATAACTGTAATTTAATTTAGTGTGTACATGCACGTAACCCTATACATTTTCAATCCGTTTTGATCCTTGGTTTCTTTGATGTGAAGCCCGTACAAATTGACTCATTTATAATTAGGACTGGGACAACAGCATATTTTTTTCATTTTTTTGACACTCGAGCGTGTATCCATTGATATCCTATATGCTTTTATATAGAGTGATGTGGTTCTCGGTTGAATAACTGTATCTAACTGTGTCGGATTTATACTAGAGAGTCCAAACAATGAAAAGAATATTCTATTGTCATAGTCCAACCCATAATTAAACAAAATATACTTGTAAAATTAAACAATGTTGCGTCTATTCAGTCAGCGCGCTTATAAATGAAAATGTTGTTTCAAAAGTACACGTGACAGACAAAAATAGTGGTCTGGCAGACCGATGGATAAGAACAGGTCCAAACACATGTAAGACAATTTGGCAATTTATTAACTGTCGCGGCCATGGAAGAACGCGAAAAAATCTGTTTAGATATTTAAAACTATGGGGTTTTTTTTCGTTATTTCTTTCTATCTATCTATCTATCTATCTATCTATTTACATACACACACACATACACACACATACATATATATATCAGAAAAGGGAAGAAATACACACGCACACACACACACACTATTTATCTGTCTGTCTGTCTGTTTGTCTGCCTATCTATCCATCTGTCTGTCTATCTATCTATCTGTCTCTCTCTCTCTCTATCTGTCTGTCTGTCTGTCTATCTATCTATATATCTATATGTCTGTCTATCTATCTATCTGTCTCTCTCTATCTATCTATCTATCTGTCTGTCTGTCTGCCAGTCTATCTATCTATCTATCTATCTATCTATCTATCTGTCTCTCTCTCTCTCTATCTGTCTGTCTGTCTGTCTATCTATCAATTTATCTCTCTGTCTATCTATCTATCTATCTATATGTCTGTCTGTCTGTCTATCTATCTATCAATTTATCTCTCTGTCTATCTATCTATCTACTATTATATAAAAAGAAGAAATACACCCACATACCCACAAACATTGTTCATAAGTCTATCTTTACTTGTGTGTGTGTGTGTGTGTGTGTGTGTGTGTGTGTGTGTGTGTGTGTGTGTTTTGTCTCATGATATATCAACTCCTTTCGGGTCATTCAGTGCTGAATCCAGTTATTTTGGAAAAAGTGTTTTATTTTTCAAGCTCTTTATATCTTCGCATATTTATTTGTAGAGTTTGGTTTGGTTGAGCAAGGAAGGGGGGGGGGTAGGAGATTAAAAAAAGGGGAGGGGAGGGGGGAACTATTGTTTTTGTTTTGGACTTCGCAGAATTTGATTTAGTTGTGCAAAGAGTTAAAAAAAAGACAAAAACAAAAAGGTGTTAATGTAGATGCATTGGAGCCAGGGAGCCATTTTTAGACAGCCTCATCTGGTTGCACCAGGTGTGTGTGTGTGTGTGTGTGTGTGTGTGTGTGTGTGTGTGTGTGTGTGTGTGTGTGTGAGATCTCTTTGCCTATGGACTTCATAACGGGTGGTCGGATTTTTTGTTTTAATTTCACACGAATATACTTTGTGCGTTTGGGAGTGTTTTTTCGTATGTTTTGTATCGGAATACCTCCGATAAATATCGAAAATTAATAATCGAAACAATCCGATTAAAGAAGAGAGTTCGATTTTGATCAAAGTTAGCACTTTTATACAGCCTAGCATCACACGTGTATTTGAGAAATTTTATCGCCGCACAAGCAGAAAGGCCCAGTCTTTCAAATCAATTGTAGATTTTGTATAAGAGAGGTGCGCGTTCTAAATGAATGCTTTTGTTTAGAGCACAATTGAACCGTGATACTTGACTTTTGTACGTTTAACTTTCATTTAAATGATTATGTAAAAATAATTTCATAAAATCATCAGTCGGTTCTTTAATAAGACAGGGGCGCGTTAGAAAGGAATTCTGTTTACAGTACAATTGAACTATGATACTTGAATTTTGTACGCTTAATTTTCATGTTTATGTAAAAATAATTTTCATGATTATGTAAAAATAATCTCATGAAATCATCATTTGGTTCTTTGATAAGGCAGAGACGCGTTCGAAATGAATTCTTCTGCTTAGAGCATGATTGAACAATGACGTTTGACTTTTGCATTTTAAAATTTTAATCAAGCCATTAGTTAAAGATAATTTCATAAAATTAACAGAAGATTCTATACAGCGCAATGCAGATTACAATGTATTGGTGGACTAAGTCACTGCTTGACCGGAGGTGAAGCTTCTTCTTGGTACACCGCGGAGGTGGGGGAAGTCCCCAGTTAGAGCAGACCATCAATCGATTTGATTAAAAAATGAGCGATTTCACCAATTTCAATGACAATAAAAGTATGAGAGAGTGGGACCTTTGCTGATTCTCATTCAAGTGTCCCTGCTAGTATATTACTAAATGGTGAATCATTCTCATTAAAATCCAGTTAGTAACATACATCTAAAATTGAGAAAGGCGGTTTTCCCTCAATTTCGTTATTAGATGTCGTGGCATAACCGCGATCTTTAAACATTGCCGACGAATTAGTAGTAAAAAAAACAAAAAAAACAACAACAACAACAACAAAAAACAGACACATAAAAAGCATATAAATAAAAACTTACCTGCGATGACATTACTTATGATGAGCGGTAGGACCATTGATGTCAAACAGCGCATGAATATTTCACCGGGGAGACCTACAATAAAATAAAATAAAAATAATAATTATGGGGGAGGGTAAGCAAAACAAACTCATTGAAGACAATGCTAAAAACTAAAGAAAATAATCTTATATTAGTACTAAATTTTTTAGATGAGGACTGACTGTTTGTATTACTTGTACTGATCGGACTATTGTTCTCATCTTGGGGACTATTTGTGCAACGCTTTGGTCGGTGTAGCCTCCGACTTCATCATCATCAGAAAGGAGAAAAATCACTGACTGCGTAAATGGTTTCTTATTCTTGGAGTCGTTTTTTTTTTTTGCCGTGGTTTCGTATGTGTGAAAAATTTGGTTGACAAGGGGAGGTAACTTTAATGGATTTTGACGGGATTGTCTCTTTTTTACCGTTGAAATTTTAAGAAGGGTTTGTATAAATTTTAACCTTTCTTTTTAATTAGAGATTCCCATATACTGCTGATCTCTATGCTTGGTCTGTTTAGTATTGCACTGAAGATTGTCTGATCGAAACAAATAATACAAATAATTTTTTTTATCGTTTGTCTTGTTATTGATTCATAACGATATTTAAAAAAAAAAAGTGCTTCCTTACTTTAATACATTGTCACGTGTTGCACTTGAAAAAGACTTAAAAGTTTCCGTTTACCACCCAGCGGATATTTTTACATCTCCAAGAAATAGAGAGAAAAAACAAAAGATTTATAAAAAGAAAAAAAAGCTTTCTTTTTCTTTTTGACAAATGAATCACCGCTTATTAAGGCCCGGAGGCCACTCGAGGATAAGGGTTAATGAGTATACAGTAGTCAATGAGACAATATCTTAGTAATTATTAATTAGCGGGACCTGTAGAAATTCCACAGAGGACTCATTCGTACGTAATATATTGATGCTAGAATTCTGTAGATATTCAGCATAAATGGAGACGCTCTGATATTATTGTAGTTCTTTTGTTAAAACTGCAAAAGTATTTATCCAAGCTAGCAAAGACGCCCGGCGTAGCCAGGTCGTAAAATACACTTAAATATGATATTTTAATTCTTGCAGATTTCATAAATATTATTATAGAGTTAATGTTCTATCGATTTTTATATAAAAGGGCACCCCCACTAGGCTACGAAGTCTATTTTAAACTCTGTCAAGGCATGATAACGTCTTTCTAGCAGCTCCTGCCAAGATGTGGCAACAGTACTCCATCCTTGGGCGTACCTGGCTTTTATATATAGAGAGAATTGCATCTATTTGAGCGGTTCAAGGATCCCACCATTTTTCCGGCGACCTTGGCAACAGATTTGATGTACGTTATCCATTTCAGATCAAAAATAAAGGTCAAGCCCAGAAGCTTGTCAAACATGGAGCCTCCCCAAAACGAGAGCCATTCATTTCAATCGATGCCATATGGAGTTGCAGGGAAGAGAAAAGGCATCCCCTACTAGGCTACAAAATCTATGTTGAACTCTGTCAAAGTAGGCTAAGGCCTTTTTAGCAGTTCCTGCCCAGATGTGGCAACAGTACTCAATCCTTGGACGTACTTGTTGAGAATCGTTTATACGAGCGAAAGCTAGTATGTAACCCCATACTGATGAAGCTCGGCTAGGACCCCTTTTTGTCTGGGAACTCTCGGCTCGTCTGGTCTTTCTCTGAGGGTTTTTATATTGAATCCTGTATGCTGAAAGCGAATATCGAAGCCGCAGACAGGAAGAAAAACAGACTCGTGAAATTCTATTCTACAGAATTAATTTCACAAACTTATGTACAAATAATTTAACAAATATTATTCAGTTCTTAGTAAGTTTTTTTCAGTCTCAAATCTCTTCACAGACAGCGTCAGACGGGTGGATAAGAGGAAGAGGAGTTACGTCTCCAGGGGACGGCGGTTTACCTCGAGTTTCACGCACAACTCTTTTGGAAACTCTTCAAAATTCAACTCGAAAACTTCTAAATAAATTAATCTATATATAGGAAGGTATGTGGATGGGGTAGAAGTTTCCCTAGCCAATCAGATTTCACCACGAAATCGGAAAACCCCAGATTTTTCGTGTGTGCAATTCCCGATTCTGATATCTGAGATCTACAGGCATACTAATTCCCATGACCTTAAGGTCATCATGTCAGCACTGACATCTGGCTTTTGAGTTCGCTAAGGCCAGACGGTGTTATGTTATTGTTCTAAGTTTCCTGTCATGAATTTTAACTGCAAAATATATTTCTCTGGTTTCAAACAATATCTATTTTGACATGAAATAAAAAATATATATATTTATATTCTCTGTTTTAGATCCTCGGGTTATCTGCGGTCACCCGGGAACGATTAGCTATCTAGCATAGTTATTCGGCCTCCTCGGGCCTCTGGGGGGGATCTAAAGCTCCCCAAATGAGGGCAAATTGCTCTCTCTCTCTCAGGTTGATTACGTCACAGTATAAAGGTAAATAAACATCTTTCAAGAAAAAAAAATCGTTTGGCTTTTCAAAATAAGTTAAAATAAAAATTGTATTAATGTGGGAGGATTTTTTAAGCAATGTAAGTCCAACAACCTTATAAAATTCTGCAAAAAAAAATTAATTTCCAGCAAAGAATCAAATGACCGCTCAGATTAAGAAGGGAGCAATGCACTTACCTTAGATTGCGAAAGAATTGCCCCCTTCCGCGACGTAACCGTCTTGTAGTATCTTCGCCAGACGAAAGTGGAAAAGATTTACTTTCAATCGCCGGCAACTGAATCAGGTTGTGGTGAAGAAAAATAAAAGAGAGACAAGACAAGGGAATCTCCCCTCTTATATAATGGAAGGATCAGATTAACTATCACGTGATCCGGAGCACAAAATAAAACTTTAAAAGGGTGAATAACAACAACAATTCTTCTTGGTTAGTATTCAAGGTAAGTGCACGCCGATCCTTCTCTTCTCGAGCAATCATTAATCCTTTTTTTCACAGATTCTTTGATACTCTCATAATTCAAAATGGCGTCCATTCATTCCCTCTTCTTTCTATGCACTTTAACGCACATGGGTAAACGCGCTTTGTACAAAAATGACGCAAAAAAATAATTACACTTTTTTGCACGAATATTTATCCATCTACTTCTACATAAAAACACCTTGTCTATCTCTCTCTCCCCCTCTCTGTCTTTCTCTCTTTCTATGTGAGTTCCTTCCCTATGAACTCCGAACGGTTGGGCCGATTTTTTTTTAACTTCACACAAATACACTTTGTGTGTCAAGGAGTGTTCTTAGATAGGTTTTGTATCGGAATGCCTCCGATAAGTATCGATAATCGATAATCGAAAAAAATCCGATTAGGAAGGAAGAGTCCGATTTTGACCAAGGTTAACACTGATATACAACCTAACATCACAAGTGCATTTGAGAAGTTTTATTGTCGCACAAGCAGAAGAGTCCGGAATATAAAATCAACAGTTGTTTTTTTGAGAAGACAGGGACGCGTTCGAAATGAATGTTTCTGTCTAGAACACAATTATACCATGATGCTTGACTTTTGCATTTTAACCTTTAATTCAAGTTATTATATAAACAGTTTTTTAAAATCAACCGTAGGTTCGCTGGAGTGCAATGTAGACTATGATGTATTGTGAACTAAGTTCTTGTGGGGAGGCAAGTGAAGCTTCCTTCCGGTGCACCGCGATGCATCCCCGACCAGATTTGATTGAAAAATGGTTGATTTCACCGATTTTGATGACAATAAAAGTAATAGATATGTGAAACATTCGTTAATCCTAATTCTATCCCGGGCAATTTTGGGTCACCGTGCTAATAATCACATATAAAATAACGTATGAATCAGTAAATAGCGTATAAAAATCATGCTAAACGTGCAGATATTTTTTCAAACGTCAAAAAAAAAACAATTTTAGTTGAAAATTAATAAATATTTATTATTTATTATTACTCATCGCAGTGGGAAATTCTGTTTCAAATCAAATTAAATAAGAAAAGATAATTTAAGAAATCGTTTTTGCCATCCTAAATAGGCACATATTTTTGTGATCCCCCCACTCAAATTCCGATTTTCCTTATTAATCGTCCCATATAAGCGGCTACATTGAATTTCAGCTCTAATCACGTTACCTGAATTGATTTTTTTAAATAAAAGTTCAAAAATAAAGTGGTGCTTTCTTTGTATCTCGTTTCACCCTATATATATGTGTGTGTTGTGTATGTGTTGTGTGTGTGTGTTTGTGTGTGTTGTGTGTGTTTGTGTTGTGTGTGTGTTGTGTGTGTTGTGTGTTGTGTGTTGTGTGTGTGTTGTGTGTGTGTTGTGTGTTGTGTGTGTTTTGTGTGTGTGTGTGTTGTGTGTGCGTTGTGTGTGTGTTGTGTGTGTGTGTGTTGTGTGTGTGTTTGTTTGTGTGTGTGTTGTGTGTTGTGTGTGTGTGTTGTGTGTGTGTGTTGTGTGTGCGTGTGTGTTTGTGTGTGTTGTGTGTTGTGTGAGTGTGTGTTGTGTGTGTTTGTGTGTGTTTGTGTGTTGTGTGTTGTGTGTGTGTTGTGTGTGTTGCGTGTGTGTGTGTGTTGTGTGTGTGTTTGTGTTTGTGTGTGTGTGTTGTGTGTGTTGTGTGTGTTTGTGTGTGTGTGTTGTGTGTGTGTTTGTGTGTGTGTTTGTGTGTGTTGTGTGTGTGTGTTTGTGTGTGTGCTGTGTGTTTGTGTGTGTGTGTTTGTGTGTTGTGTGTTTGTGTGTGTGTTTGTGTGTGTGTGTTTGTGTATTTGTGTATGCTGTGTGTTGTGTGTGTGTTGTGTGTGCTGTGTGTGTTGTGTGTTGTGTGTTTGTGTGTGTGTGCTTGTGCTAGTGTGTGTGTGTTGTATGTTTGTGTGTGTGTTTGTGTGTTTGTGTGTTGTGTGTGTGTTTGTGTGTGTTGTGTGCGTGTTGTGTGTGTTGTGTGTGTTGTGTGTGTGTTGTGTGTGTGTTTGTGTGTGTGTTGTGTCCGTTGTGTGTTTGTGTGTGTGTTTGTGTGTGTGTTTGTGTGTGTGTTTGTGTATTTGTGTATGCTGTGTGTTGTGTGTGTTGTGTATGTGTTGTGTGTGTGTGTTGTATGTTTGTGTGTATGTTTGTGTGTTGTGTGTTTGTGTGTTGTGTGTTGTGTGTGTGTTTGTGTGTGTTGTGTGCGTGTTGTGTGTGTTGTGTGTGTGTTGTGTGTGTGTTTGTGTGTGTGTTGTGTCCGTTGTGTGTTTGTGTGTGTGTTTGTGTGTGTGTTGTGTGTGTTGTGTGTTTGTGTGTGTTTCTGTGTGTTTGTGTGTGTGTATGTTGTGTGTTGTGTGTGTGTTATGTGTGTTGTGCGTGTGTGTGTTGTGTGTTTGTGTGTTTGTGTTTGTTGTGTGTTGTGTGTGTGTGTTGTGTGTTTGTGTGTGTTGTGTGTGTGTGTTGTGTGTGCTGTGTGTTTGTGTGTGTTGTGTGTTTGTGTTTGTGTGTGTGTGTATGTGTGTTGTGTCGTAACACAATAGTAAAAGAAGAAATCCAAGTCGAGGTTGGTTTTATAAATAATACAAAGGTAGGAATACGGGTATAACTGCCTTGCGCCCAGCGAGGCAGTGGAGTACTGTCGCTCCTTCTCACTGGTGTAGACATTGCTGGCACTATATATAGTGAGAACCGGTGTAATTTCCCTTATGCATAAAAAGGCCAATATAACAATATATATATATATATATATATATATATATATATATATATATATATATATATATATATATATATGTTGACGAAGGCTAAAGCCAGAAACATGCGGGTCCATACGTATACTTTTATACGGTGTTATTTACAATGTTATTAGATTATGTACATGTGTATTATATACTGTACTGTAACGAATTGCTGCCATATCCCGGGGTTATTCAGTATAAGTATATAACACTTTATCAATTATAACTTGCACAACTTTAGCTTCATCTTTGTCTTATATTTAAAGGGATAAAATATTTGACAGTGTGTCGTAGCTCGGTGGTAAACATCAGACTGCCGATTGAGCAGTTGCGCGTTCGATCCTTGTTAAAAGTTTAGCCATGCTGATGACGGGTAATACTCAGAAACACGGGTTCATGGATAACTTTTATGCACGTAAAAATATTTAATAAATATATTTGAATAAAAAATATTTAAATATTTAATAAATAATAATAATAATAATAATAATAATAATAATAATAATAATAATAATAATAATGATGAAAAAAAAGCGTCATAAAGTTAAGAATGTTATGAAACAATAATAATATATCAGCAAGATGAGAAAATGACAAAAAAAGCCACTATAAATGGCTTAATCAGATTGACAAGACAATTCTTTTACAATCTTGCAAAAGGTTGTCCGTGGGGAACGGCGATAGTGTTAATACAATAATAATATATCAACACCTCGGACTGTATGACAGTCAAGATGAATCCCATTGTAATTGAAACAATGACAAAAAAAAATCACCAAAAAGGGCTTAATCAGATTGACAATACTATTTTGCAAAACGCTGTCCGTTGGAAACGGCGATAGTGTAAATACAGCTTGAATGTCTAAAGTCAAAGGAATTGACCTGATGTTTAAGAAAGAAAATCCAACTAAAAACATCCAATGGTTGAGACTACTACTACTACTACTACTACTACTACTACTACTACTACTACTACTACTACTACAATAATAATAATAATAATAATAATAATAATAATAATAATAATAATAATAATAACATATAAAATAATATGATAATAATAATAAATAATGATACGTTCCCCAAATAAGGGACGACGCAAATAAACAAAGGGCATGTAACTCCCTCATACCTATTAGGTAAGCGAAACAATAAAATACAACAAAATCTATACTTTTATCATTTTTTTTCCTATTGATATTCATATTAAACCCGCCATTTTTGTATGTATTTAAAAAGAAAATACAACTTTGCTATAAATGGGTCGTGGAATTGCATTCATCTGCAAAAGATTTAGCTAATTTGCATATTCTTTAAAACATTTATCTTAATTGATTCCTTATTAGTTTTTCGGTTTTCGTAAGAGATGATCATCTTTAGTTAACTATTACGCATAATTATATTCTAATATTAATGCAGTTATTTTACATGATTTATACTTGCGTAATATTTGCGTAAAAAGGTTATAGTAAACACAACCCTCTTTTTACATATATTTATGCATGCGTAAATATATGTTTAAAAAATTGCCTACCAAACTCCTCTATCAGTTTTCGGTCTACAGACACGAAACTTAATACATAGGGTATTCGAACTCATGCGAAAATTTATATTTGGGTTTTAGCCGGGGAAAATCGGTACAAAAGTGTCAAAATTAAATAAATGGAATTTGCCAGGTGAAGGTCGAACGACAGTATGACGAATATGCATGCGTAACGTAATAGCTATTGGTTCATGTTTTAATTTTTAGCCTTGCAGCAAACACGTGTTCATAGCACAGCCATTAATGTCAAGGGAAAAAATAAATCGTAAGCTTTGGTTTCGATTCTCGGTGGTGGCACACGAGTCATTTTTTTTTTTTTTTTTACTTTTTAAATCATTACTATATAATGAGTTCGATATAGCATAATAATAATAAATACGAAATCTGCATTAATCAAAATATCATATTTAAGCGTATTTTATGACTGGGCAATGCCGGGCAGCCTACTAGTCGCTAATAAAAGAAAAAATAAAATAAAATAAGAATAAAAAACAATAGATCTTATATATATATATATATATATATGTGTGTGTGTGTGTGTGTGTGTGTGTGTGTGTGTGTGTGTGTGTGTGTGTGTGTGTGTGTTATTTAATTGATCTTTTTCTCGCATTGATTTCTGTAAGCAATAAAATCAAGGGGAAAAAAAGCATGTGACGGCTGGCGTCTCACACGACGCTGACCATAACCCCATTTCGCTTTCCA
The DNA here is from genome assembly GCF_053919585.1 of Euprymna scolopes. Lineage (NCBI taxonomy): Eukaryota > Metazoa > Mollusca > Cephalopoda > Sepiida > Sepiolidae > Euprymna > Euprymna scolopes. Next base: position 15,743,546 of record NC_136522.1, on the reverse strand, counting down.
CACAAGGATGATGCAATGCCGTGATAACTTGCATCGATCACGAGCACTTGCCACTGCTGCATTTACTCGGTTTACAATATCAACGCGTTGTGAACAAGTAAGAAACGTTGCGAAGTCGGATTTTTTTTTTATGTTCGATTAATCAACTGACTGTTTGAATATTGGAAGTCTTTAAAAATAAAGCGTATGAGTTGGAAGAAGTTAGAGGTTTTAGAAGGAGTCGAAGTCGGGGCCAGACACGTAAGAATGCTTCGATCGGAGTTTTTAATCTATGAAGAACAGACACTTTGAAACAAGACATTTATTATCCCAATCCATAACTGAACCCAGATCAACTGCCCCGCTTCTGCCATTGATGAGGCATCTGTTCGTGAATTTGAGGCTGCCATTTTGGAAGATCGGCGCATTACTATTCGCCAAATAGCCCAAGATGTCAAGATTAGTACAGGGTCTGTGGAAACTATCATTCATGACCATTTGCATATGCATAAGGTGTCTGCCAGATGGATTCCCAGGTTGCTCACACCGTTCCAGAAGCGAGAACGCGTCGAGTGCTCGAGGATGAATTTGGAGATGTGCTAAGAAGATGAGTCAAAGTTTTTCAAAAGACTGATTACACAGGATAAAACCTGGGTCCATCACTATGATCCAGAGATCAAAGCCCAGTCAATGCAGTGGAAGCACTTGGACTCACCACCTCCAAAGAAGGCAAGGGTGCAGCCCTCCGCTGGCAAGGTCATGCTCAGTCTTCTGGGACCAGGACGACAGTGATGACAGATTTCCTGGCAAAGGGTACCACGATTACAGGAGCCTATTATGCTTCACTTTTGAGGAAATTAAAGGAAGCTATCAAAATCAAGAGGCGGGGTAAGATCAGCAAAGGTACCCTCCTCCTGCAGGACAACGCTCCGGTTCACAACTCGCATGTCGCCAGATCAGAAGCACGGGCGTGTGGTTATGAAATCCTTCCCCATCCTCCCTACTCTCCTGACCTTGCACCCTCTGACTTTCACCTCTTCCCAGCCATGAAGTTGTTTTTTGAAAGGAAAGCGTTTCCCAGATGATGCAGCCTTGATTTCTGAAGTCACGTCGTGGTTGGAGGACCAACCCGGGGTTTTCTACAAAAACGGTCTCCAGAGCTGCATCAAACGATGGGAGAAATGCATAACTCTGAGTGGTTCCTATGTAGAGAAAGACTAATAACTGTGCCAAGTTTCGTTGCTCTACTGCTATGGTATTATTTTTATTATTATTATCATCATTATTATTATTATTATTATTATTATTATCATTATTATTATCATTATTATTATTATTATCATTATTATCATTATTATTTATATTATTGTCAGGGGTATTACTTATTGCACGCCCCTCGTATGTATGTATGTATGTATGTATGTATGTATGTATGTCTTCCTAAAACTTTTAACAGAAGCGACGGATGTTCACCAGATCAATATTCTTTTTGAAGCACAACCTTTCGGTTAACAAATATCGAAAATTGGCTAAAAACATTCATTTCTTCACTCTCATGGTTGCGTCGATCTTTTCGCTGACATTTTTGCAAGTCATTCAAACCTTGCGTCAACGACGTCATATAAAAGACGTTATTTCGACCGTTTGTGACGTCATAATCGCGGTAGGCGCATCGATAAGACCGTTTTTTTTTCACCTCTTTTTCCTTTGGCGCGTTACAGGTTCGAGCCTGCTTACTCCTATTATTTTTTTTTTTTTTGCGCTCGCAATTTTCTTTTTTTTTTTTTCTTTTTAAATCTTTGCTCAACCAACACTCTTACACACACCTCCACTTTCTTTTCCCCCTTCGCGTCATGGGCTACAAACACTCCGGCAACGCCGGGCACCCAGGCTAGCCTTCTATAATATAAATCTAGCCTGTCTGTTTAAATGTATGTATGTATGTATGTATGTATGTATGTATGTATGTAGAGAAAGTCAACTCGACAGAAATTGCTCAATTTGTATGTCCCATCTGCTTCAAGATGTGCAAATCTGCGGCGGGAGTGCAGAGTCATCTGAGATGGCATGGACGACAAGATTGGGAGAACTCAATGTAACGGCGATCATCTGGAAAGATGCAGCAATCATCATCATGTGTGTATGTATGTATGCCAAAACTTGTGACAGGGTAACGGATTTTCACAAGATTGGTACCGTTTTAAAGCTCGACTCTTCGAACGACAAATATCGAAAAATTAGCTAAAAACATCAATTCCTTCACTTTCAACTGGGCACTTTTCTACAAGGAGAGGTCGCTTTTTTCGCAACGGTAAAGACATCACGTTTTTTTTTGTTTTCTTTTTTTTTTCATTTTTTTTTTCCTCTTTTGGGTACGGGTTCCAACCTGCCTGCATACTACCACATTTTTTTTTTTGCTCAACACACACCTACAAACACCCGGGCAACGCCGGGCACCCAGGCAACGCCGGCACCCAGGCAACGCCGGGCACCCAGGCTAGTTTATATAGATAAGAAACAGTGTTGGACCTAGAAAGAGCCCTCAGCAATACTGACATTTATCTGACTTTTTGTTTTTCATCAAAGTTTCCTTCCCGCTGTATCGTAATCCTCTGTATATCAAAGGAAGATTAACAGGTACTACACCTTGACCAGAGATTATATGGAATGACTATACAATGCAGGAGCGTTCAGCCCCTTAAGTTATTATGCATAACCGCATACCTAAATACATACCACACCTAGTATCTCAAGCTCAATCTAATAACGTACGATGTGCCTTTAGAAGAACGATATGCAATAAAATTATGTTTTAAACTTAAAAAAAAAAAATGCCACAGAAACGTATGGAATGCTTCAGACTGTTTTTGGACCATCTTACATGAATCGAATATTGGAATTTTGGAGTGGCATAAGAGATTCAAGGAAGCCAGGGAGTCTGTGAGGGATGATGAGATGTGTGGCAGGAGTAAGACAGTCAAAACATAAGCGCTGATTGGCGAAATAAAGAATTTCATGGATAAGGACCATCGTGGGTCTATAGAGACAATACGTGCGCAGTTTAATGTCAGCGTGAGAACTGTTCATACAATTATTTGCGAGGAACTGAAGATGCGGAAGATTTGCATAAAGTTTGTCCCAAGTGTGCTCAGAGAAGATCAGAAAGATCGTTGTCATGGCAACAAGACAGTTCCTTATCCTCGCTTTAGTCCAAACTTTGTTCCCTGTGACTTTTGGTTATTTTCTAAGCTCAAGGAAAATCTTAGAGGCTGTCGTTATGAGACAATTAAAGGGGCTGTGACGAGGGTCATTTAAATGCATACATGAGAGGACTTCCGTGGGGCCTTCCAGAAGTTGTTGGAACGGTACAACAAGTGCATTGCAGCCGGAGAAGATTACTTAAATGGGACTAGAGTTTCGTGTGGAAATGCTACAGACACATATAGAATGCTTCAGACTGATTTTGGGCCATCTTGCATGAATCTATTATTATTATTATTATCACCATTATTATCTTGCATGAATCTATTATTATCTTGCATGAATCTATTATATTATTATTATTATTATTATTATTATTATTATTATTATTATTATTATTTTATTATTATTATTATTATTATTATTATTATTATTATCAGCATTATTATTATCATTATTATTATCATTATCATTATTATTATTATCATTATTATCATTATTATTTATATTATTGTTATTAGCATTATTATTATCATTATTATTATCATCATTATCATTATTATTATCAGTATTATCATTATTATTATCATCATTATTATTATTATCATTATAATTGTCATTATTATTATTATCATTATTGTCATTATTATTATTATTATTTTATTATCATTATTATAATAATTATTATTATTATTGTTATTATTGTCATTATTGTTATTATTGTCATTATTATTATTATTATTATTATTATTATTATTATTATTATGGTCATTATTATTATTATTATTGTCATTATTATTATAATTATTTTTATTATCATTATTATTATTATTATTATTATTATTATTGTCATTATTATTATTATTATTATTGTCATTATTATTATTATTATTATTATTATTATTATTATTATTATTATTTAATTCCTTTTTTCACTGTCTTCACTTCCGGCAATCTGCAGTCAATTGTGTAGCTTATATAAACCAACTTTATAATTTCTTGTTTATTTTATGGTTTTGTTGTTTTAAAAAGTCAATAAAAGTGCACATAGGAAAATTTGTTTTTTTTTGGTTGTTTTGCTTTGCGGCATATCAACCCTTTTCGGGTTATTTAATGCCGAATCCAGTTATTTTGGAAACAGTTTTCATGTTGCATCCAGTTATTTTGTAGGTTTTTATTCTTTAAACTCTTTGTATCTTCAATCGCTAGTTTGTTGTGTTTGGTTTATTTGTTTGTTTGTTTTTTATAGCGGATTTTATCGTTTTTGTTCTCTGTTCTGCAGAACATGAATGAGTTTTTGAGAGGGAAAAGGGTTACAGTATTAATGTTTGGTACATTTTAAGTTAGGAAACCAGTCAGGAAGTGGGGGAGATAGAAAGAGAAAGGGAAAATGGGAAGAAGGAAAAGGTGGGTTTTTGTTTTTGGTTTTGCAGAACATGATTAAGTTTTGCAAAAAGAAAGTAAAAAAAAAGCATCAATGTTAGGTGCATTTCGTCTCAGGAAGCCAATATCTTCAAACAGCCTGATCTGGTAGCACCAAGCCCATAGGAAAAAAGTCTGGAAACTTATTGAACGCCCCTCGCACTTCATTACAATATATTTTGAAAAAATGTATTTAGTCCGGTCTAGATGATTTTTAAAGCGTAAGATTTTTTAAATAATCACCGATTATTAAAATGAATGCAGATAACAATATCAAATATGTTCCGAACAGTTTGCAAATTAATTGCGCTAAATTGCCCATTTTCATGGAGCATTATATATATATATATATATATATATATATATATATATATATATATATATATATATTTAATTATAATGATCACATTAGTCAAATGAGACATTACATTAAAAATAACAAACATATTTGGGTGTGGATTTAAATATCTAAATACTAGCTAGAAGCCCGCCGTTGCCCGGTCGTACAAAACACTTAAACATTTTCATTTATGCAGATTGCGTATGTATTATAACAGAATCAATCCTGTATATATTACTATAAATAATCTGCCCGCTTTACTAATTCGCAATAAATAAATAAATAAATAAATAAATAATGATAATGTCGTTCATCAAATTCCGTCTGTGTTTGTTTACAATATCAAGTCAGCTGATATTTGGGCTTGACGATGAATGCCCTGAAAAAGTTACTTCTGATTAATGTTTAGTTTTAAAATATGCAAAGAAATGGTTTGCGGGGATTTTAAATGGTACCTCTTCTTTTATCGTACACTGAACTCAATATGAAAAAAGTGAGGTATATATTTGGGTATGGAGTTGGCACTTGTACAGTTTAATCAAGACATTAAAAAACTGAAAATATCGAAAAAAAAAAAAAAGAAGAAGAAGGTTATAAAAAAAATCATCAAGTAGTTTTTTTTTGTTATTTTTTTTTATTTTTTTTTTTTTACAGCGAAAAAATAATTTGTTATGATACCGAGCAAAAGGTTCGATTTTTAGGAAGAAAAGCTAGTATTGAAGATGGGGAGGGAGTGTCGGCGCTTTAAATTGAGTTATCTCCTCGTGGCGTGTTAAAAAAAAAATTCAAAGATGTCTGCCTTCAACGCGTTCTCATAAAAACGTGTTTTTCTGCTGTAAAAAAAAAATCTACTCCATCAAAAAAAGAAAAAAAAATTTCGGAGATCTTCAGTCCAAAGCGGATACGTAAAATATAACCTTTTTGCGATATTTTCATTTTTTTATGTGTTGATTAAACTGTACAAGTGCCGCGGATTAAAATATCTAAATACTAGCTAGCAGCTCGGCGTTGTCCGGTCGGTTAAATATTTTGATTTATGCAGATTGCGTATATATCATTATAGAATCAATCCTCTATTGATTATATATATTACCAGAAATAGTCGGCCCGCTTTACTGATTCGCAAAAAATAATTCAATAAATGAATAGAAAAATTATAATAATAATAAATGTCGTTCATCAAATTCCGTCTGTGTTTGTTTACAATATCACGTCAGCTGATATTTGAGCTTGACGATGAATGCCCTAGAAATATATATATATATATATATATATATATATATATATATATATATATATATATATATATATATATATATATATATATCGATGGGACGATGCCAATAAATATTTTTCCCGATTCTGATACAATTACGGATTCCGTACTAAATTCCCGATTCCGATACAATTACCGATTCTGATTCCGATTCTTTATAAATCTCTAAACGTCTAACTGTAGAGTTGTTACTTTTCCCCCAATTACCGGGAAAGCACGTGTTAAGTGTGCATATATTTTATCAAACGTAAAAACACACCTGTGTGGGGGTGATCTATAAATTTTGCTGGTATTTTAAAATCAATAAATATATAATCTGGGTACTTATTTTTGTGTATATCCGTTAGAAGCGTGGAGTGAAATTTGAAGAAGAAAACATGTATAAATACATTTGAAGCCAAAACTGCAACGCGAAATTTTTTTATAAAATAAACGGGTGTTTATTTTTAAAGAATATATATTTCGGAGTAAGACTCCTTTATCAATCATTTTTTTTTCTCTTATTCCTCGACATGTTGTAACAACATCACGTGGACTCTTCATCGAACTATCATCCACTACATCATGTCGAGGAAGAAGAGAAAAAAAGATTGATAAAGGAGTCTTACTCCGAAATATATTTCTTTTAAACTAAACACCCGTTTATTTTATAAAAAATTTCGCGTTGCAGTTTTGGCTTCAAATGTATTTATGCATGTTTTATTCTTCAAATAAATATATATTTTAATATTGCAACCAGCAGTAGAAGATTTTGTTGTAAACAAGACTAAATGAAAAAAAAGAAACATAATTTAAGGAATCGTTTTCGGCATCGGAAAATAGGTACAAATTTTTCCGATACTCACAAAAGTTCCGACAGTTTCTGTTCCCGATTTTGATTCCGATTAATCGTCCTAACGCTAGTACATACCTACACAACGAACTTTAGATAGACGATCACACGTATACACACACACGTCATATAGATGCCTGTGAATTACAATTATCTATATAGTCTATATATCTATCAAAGAGAGAATGTGCGTGTGTGAGGGCAATTCTCAACCTAAATACTCAACGGATTTTCATATATATTTGATAAATTTTTATACAATAAATGTTTGTCCAATTATATTTTGATAGATTTTTATACAATAAATGTTTGTCCAATTATATTTTGATAGATTTTTATACAATAAATGTTTGTCCAATTATATTTTGATAAATTTTTATACAATAAATATTTGTCCAATTATATTTTGATAAATTTTTATACAATAAATGTTTGTCCAATTATATTTTGATAGATTTTTATACAATAAATATTTGTCCAATTATATTTTGATAAATTTTTATAGAATAAATGTTTGTCCAATTATATTTTGATAGATTTTTATACAATAAATGTTTGTCCAATTATATTTTGATAGATTTTTATACAATAAATGTTTTGGGGTTGTTTTGGTTATCAAATGGCGCTCGCCCATATTAAACCCTGATGAATATGTCATGTGATTGTCTGTTTTTAATAACCAAAAATGTTTCATGTAAAACTTTCCCGTTGTCATTAATGGAAGCGAAACATTTCCAATTAAACTGGTCTCGGAACAGACACCCTAAACCTCCGCCTCTTGAGAAAGGCTTTCGGAATAGACAACCCGTAACGGTGTCAGCATACCCGGAAACCTATTGAAGTTGGCCTGTGGAATGTGAACGATGGTTTTGCCGTAATGCAATAATGTACCGGCATATCATTGTATGCCGAAATTCCTAAGCTCCTTTCACACTAATTAATTTAGGTGACTGAAATAAGAATTTGAAGATGAAACACCAAACGTAATTTCCCTAAGGGAAAAAGTGTTTGTACACGTGAGGGAAAGAAAGTGATGAGAATTTTTTTCAGTGCGAGGTTACCAATTCAGTTAATTTTTGAAGTTAATTAAATGTAATGTACAAATTCATTTCGAGATAAATCGTAATATTCTTTGTATAATTCAAAGATAATTAGTAAAGTCAACTCATAATCTAATGCAGTAAATATTACCAAAAAGAAAACACATTTTTTGTGCTAAAAATAGCGTCAGTAGTGACATTCTTTTTGGTAGGAGTTATATCGTAACGATGTTTACAACCGCAATGCAATCTGAAAAATGGGAACATGAAAAGAAACGAAACGAAAACATGCGAAATGCAGTAAACGGGAACGTCGGTTTTTAGAGATGCATATAGAAATGCATTGTTTACATGTTTAAATGTAGTAATTCTCGACGTGAGTCGGTAAATATGTTCAAGCACCCCTAAATTGATTTTTTACTAATCGAGATTGATTTGTTCGTAATCGCTGTAAGTGAAAAGTTGGCATCATATATTTTGTAATGCGTTAACCGGAAAATTAATATGTAAAGCAGTAATCGGAAAAAAGTAAATATAAAAAGAAAGCAGCGAACGAAACGAAACGGAATGTAAAGGAAATGATATATTATATGTTAATGAAAGAAAAAGATAAGGAGAGGAACGTTTTTTTTTTATCCTAGTGTAATAATGTTTCGAAATAAATTGTAAATAAGCAATGTATAACTATGCGTCGTGCGTTTCCCGTAGTAGGAAGCATTTCAGTTTTTTGTATGTAACTACAAAACCCTTAACCGGTGTGCGTTTGTATTAGTTCCTCGTGAACGACGAAGCGGCAGTGTAAATGGGGAACAGGGAGAGGAGGAATTAAATGGAGAGAAAAGATTTTACAACTTCCATTGATTCTTACAGGTCTTGTCAGTGAACTCTCACCAGAAAAAATATAGGAATGTACGATTATCAAGCAAGTGTAGAGGTAATAGGCCTATATCACACCGCAGATAATGTGCTGCAGTTTGTGCATATTACATTTGCATGAAATGTCTTCAGTATTAATCCTATTAAGGTCAAACTCAGAGGGGAAAAATGACTTCATTTTATTTATATAGAAGAAGATAGAAAGATAGAAGAGAAGATTATTTATATAGAGAAGAATATATATATATATATATATATATATATATATACATTTATATATGTATATATATGCATATATAAATGTATATATATACATTTATATATTTGTGTGTATAAATTTCTTTAAAGAACCCCAACATCTATTAAACTGTAGAAGAGAAATAGCAAACAACTGTGTTCACAAGATAAAAATTTACTCTAAGATAGCGATACAAAATAGTTTTAAAACTAACAAAAACAATAGAAAATAAACAAATAAATGAACATGAATATACATAAACGATCACACACATATATGTATGTATATATATGTATATATATATGTGCATATATGTATGTACACATATATATATATTTATATAAAAACTAACATTAAAAAAAATACTAACCTAGTTTTAAAACAGATCAAGAAACTAAATGGAGCACACACAAAGGAATAGGTCAACCAGAGGCCAAATAGGCCTTTGTTCGATAAATGCATGCTCATTGGCTGATAGGAAGGGCGCGGTGGATACTAGAAAGCTGATTGACTAACTAAAATCTCAATAGAAGAGGAGCATATAAAAACGATAAACAACCACAGAATTCACGCATAAGCCTGAAGAGTCCTAGAGTGGATTAAACGCGGAATATTCAGTGTCGCTTAATCGCCATATATATTTTATAAATTACTAACTAGCTCTACCTACGTATTGAGCACTTTTGAAGTAAATACTTAAAGTTTACGCATAAATCTATACTTTCGTATATTAATTTTATGTGAGTAAATTAAGTAGTTATATATATATATATATATATATATATATATATATATATATATATATATATATATATACACACAATACAACACCAAGCTTCCTTCCTTCCCTGCTTCCTTCCTTGCTTGTGTTCGAAGCATGTGATAATACGACAAAACAAAATTAGAGATGTAGTTGTTACTTTGCAATTAGACACAAATTAGCACGCATTGAAATTGATATGCAAATACTAATTGCTGTAAAATATTACATGCAGAAATTAGAAATATGGGGCGAAGGCTATGCTAATACACACACACACACACACACACACACACACACATATATATATATATATATATATATATATATATATATATATATATATATATGTATACTAGCAGTTCAGCCCGCCTTTGCTCGGGCCCGATGTACTGTTCATAACTTTATGTGCCTATGTATAAAAATATATATTAAAAAGTTTAACTACATCTAAAATTCCAAGTGTTTAGACCCAAAATTCGTGGAGGAGTTTGGCAGAGTCTGCAAAGGTCAACTCTTTCAACTTTGACCTCTTGGCAGTCAAATTTTCATCCAACGACGGATTTAAAAGTTTGCTGCCTGTCTGAATACCCTTTATGTTATATTTCAAATGTTAAGACTAAAAATTGGCTGTGTAATTTGGCAGAGACCGCAGAGGCCAATTTTTTTTTAACATTTGCCCCCAATTTTGACCCCTTAACATTTATTGTTTTGGGCTAGAAAAAAAAAAGGTTGATCGATGTCCAAGTAACCTAGACCCAAAATTGGCGGAGGAGTTTGGTAGAGTTTTCAAAGGTCAAATCGTTGAACTTTGACCCATTGACAGCCAAATTTCTGACCGAAAACCGATTAAAAATATTTTCCCAAAACTCAATACCCCTTATGTCAAATCTCGAGTCTGTAAACTAAAAATTGCCAGAGTAATTTGGTAGGAAAATGTACACACACACACACACACACACACACACACACACACACACACACACACACACACACACAATTTCACTTTTAGGTAGATAGATAGATAGATAGATAGATAGATAGATAGATAGATAGATAGATTAGCTGGCCGCTCGGCGTTGCTCGGCCATACAATACGCTGACACATGATATTTTAATTTATGAAGATTGCGTATGTATTATTACAGAATTAATCCTCTATTGATTATTATAAATTACGTGAACTAATTCAAAAAAAAAAAAATAGAAAAATAATAATGATAATGATGTTCATTAAATTCCGCCTGTGTTTGTTTACGTCATGTTATCACGTCAGCTGATATTTGGGCTTGACGATGAATGCCTCGAAAAAGTCACTTCTGATTCATGTTTAGCTTTAAAATATGCAAACGAAGAAAATATTTGTACTTATTTTAAATGGTACCTCCTCTTTTTATTCGTAAATTGAACTTTCTTTCCAGAACACGCGAAAGAAGACATATGTTTTAACATGTGTATGACGTCATGGAAAATGTGAAGTTCTAGATATAGTTAGAAAACTTTAGAGTTAAGCAACGAGAAAAAATTAAAATTAAATTTAACAGGGGGATCATTCGATCGGTAGTCGAATATTTTACCAGTGAGCTATATTTGAAGATGACAATTAAACTGCTTTTCTTTTCTTTTTTTTTTAATAAGAAATGATTTGCGGAGATTTTATTATCCCCCCCCCCTTGGACGGTGTAATCTAAAATATTCCCCTGTAAAAATCCTTCCTTTTTATCTATTACAGAGAAAAACTATTTTTGTATCGTCCCCCCCCCATTTTTTAAAATGATTGCTGACATTATATTTCCTTTGGCCGGTGTAACGTAAAATATTCCCTTGTTAAAATTCATCATGTTTTTTTTTTTTAATCTATAAGAGAAAAAGACTATTTTTAAGGTCGGATTTTTTTTTTTTGAATTTTCAATGCTTATCGGATGAATTTCTGTACAAAGCATATAATTTACCTTTGAAATTTGTAAAAGATAACCTCAGTCATTTCGGAATATATGAGAAAGGAATTCACACGCAAACAAAGTGACTTTTATAGAATACTACATATATATATATATATATATATATATATATATATATATATATATATATATATATATATATATATATTATAAATTAAATTATTTATAATATATATATATATATATATATATATATATATATATATATATTATAAATTAAATTATATGCTTTTAGATGATTTTGACAATCCATGCTGTGCTGATAAATATAAAATAAAGTAGTTCGAGGTGTTACACAGAGCAGACTCCAAAAACCATTTAAAGATTTTGGAGTCTGTCTCTATTGCGGTTCGCAAATCTTCTTTATGCCGACAAAAGGAGACAACGAAAACGTTATTTCTCTTTGGAAAACTTTAACCCGTTTCTCCCCCGTTTTTTCCCCCTCGTTGTGCCAAGTTTTAGTTTTAGTCGCTTTTAAACGCAGTAATTTCAGATTAAATCTTTCTTTGGTATTTTTTCAGATTAGGCCCACCTCCACAATTTTCTTTTAAATGACGACTTTTCTAAGTTTTCGACTATGCTGAATACGAATATCGCATTGAAATTTTGCAGAAATAAGTAGTTCTCGAGATATAAAAAGTTGTATTATGCATTGTGGTCTTCGGCGGCCATTTTTGTTACGCGCGAGCCATAAACAAATCTACTGAAGAACACAATGCATAATACAACTTTTTATATCTCGAGAACTACTTATTTCTGCAAAATTTCAATGCAATATTCGTATTCAGCATAGTCGAAAACCTTTACAAGTCGTCATTTAAAAGAAAATTGTGGAGGTGGACCTAATCTGAAAATTTACCCTTTCTTTTAACCGTTTTTTTTTTTTTTCTTATTTCTGGCACATCCAAATTCCCCTGTAGTGCTCGTTAAGAGCTTTCGAGAAATTTCCGCACGTTCTATTTAAATCGTTAAACAAATAAAAACATCTACATAAAAACGCGATGCAGTTAGTAGTCAGGCGAGGCAGCCGCGTGGTAGAGTTTTAGGCTTCTTATCATGGGGTCCCGATCTCGAGTCTGGCTAGATTCAGCCACTGATGAGTCGTAGACGACGAAATACGTGTCAGTGGATAATTATATTTTAAAAATAATATATATGCCGCTCCCCATTAAGGGGGTACCAGATTGGTCAATGGGAAAATTATTCCCAACAAGCATTTAGGTAAAAATGCACTTTCGTATAAATACTTGAATGCATTCAAGAAAGTATCGCTAATAAAAACATCTATCTATCTATCTATATATATATATATATATATATAAATTTTGTACCTTTAAACATTTATTTATATATATAATTCTTGTCATTGTTAAAAGATGTTTTTAGAATCGGCGAATTTTTAATTTTCTTTAATTGCTGATTTGGTAACTATCGGTTATTCAGCTTGGTTTGGCAAATCATCATGAAAAGACTGACATAGGAGCAAATTGTGCAAATTTACTTTATTTAGATTTTGATGAACAAATAATTTCTCAAAATGGACCGGTCAACTGGCCATCTCGTTCATCCTTTTTTTTTTACCTTGATTAGTTATTTCCTTTTCTCCAGTAATATTTTTTTACCTCGTATTAGGGTCGTAGAGAATCTATTGTTATTGCAAAAATAAATTATTTACCACTTCCGCGGGCAACGCCGGGTAACCTTTCTAATATATATCATCTAATATATAAAAGACAAAATTAGTGTGTGTGTGTGTGTGTGTGTGTGTGTGTGTGTGTGTGTGTGTGTGTGTGTGTGTGTGTCTGCCAAAAACTTTCTGACAAAATTGGTACCGTAAGAAAGATCGATCTCTCGGACGACTATTATGTAAGAATTGGCCAAAATGAATAATTCTGTGCTGGTCAAGTGGGCCGTTTTTTTGTTTTTTTTGCAAGGAGGGGTCAGTTTTTGTGTCAACATTTTTGCAAGGCATTCACGCCTAACGATCTCAACGTACGTTTAAAAGACATTATCTCGCAGGCCAGTGGGTGAGACATCTAACACGTCGTTTGCTTTTTTTTTTTCACCTCCTTTTCTTTTTTTTTTTGCGTTATATGTTCGAGTTTGGCCACTGCGGCTATTTTTCTTCGGTACTCGCTGCTATTTTCATTGAAACAATTCATTTATTTAATTTTTTAATGGGGTGTGTTTCTCAATAGCCTTACTATACCACTACTCTACCCCCGGGCAACGCCGGGTAGCCATGCTAGTATTATAGAAAGACTGGACGTTATTTTCATGGCAGCTGCTCGTTTTAGCTTCAATCTATGGTTCCTCTCGCCAAACTTTCACGAAAAACACTCGTCTAGCTAAAACCACTATCAATAATTTCCCCCGCTGTTTATTTGTGCCTAAACCTAAACGTAGATTCTATAAACAAAGCTTCTTTCTTAGAACTGCACCCTTATCCTCGAGTGGCCTCCGGGCCTTGATAAGTGATGATTCCAGTTTAAAGAGAGAGAGAGAGATATATATAAGAGAAACAGAGATAGAAGCTTTAATCGAAATAGAATTACTTTATCCCAGACAACGCCAACTACCTTTCCTGGTCTTATATAAAGGGGAGTTGTTTGTGTGTATGTTTGTTTATATACAGCATAATCACGTTGACACACTGGAGTTAAGCAACGTTGGCCTGGCGAATTACAGATGGGTGACCATTTGGGAATTCTAGGTGCTGTATGTGCTCTCCGCTTATCTCGGCATTGTTTCCAGCCGTCCTGAACCTCCACTTACCACTGGTATTTAACTACGCCGACCCAGATGGGGTGTGGTTGGGGATTGCGCCACTCTTGCCACAAAAATTCCACGCACAGGCACCTTTACAGTGGGTATCCATAGTCTGTCAAGACTGAAGGAAGCTCCCATGTTTCTTTGTCCAACTAAAAGTGAGTAAAAAAAAACTACAAAATAAATACCGACAAAGTTGGTATTTTCTTGATTGTTGTTTCTCCGGATGAACAATATAAAACATTTTGAAATTTTATTTATTCTATGAGTTTTCGTGGTGTGTGTGTGAGGGGGGGGGTAGTGTTCCTAATTTAGAAAGAAAATGTCAACAAATTCTTAGAAAAATCTGCTATATAAAAGGAAAATTGTCTGCGTGTATGCCTAGTTAGAGAGAAAATGGTGGAGGAGAAATAGAGGATTAGAAAGAGGGAGGTGTAAAACAAAGGAGGGGAAAGAAAAAAGAAAGAAAGAAAGATAGAACGAACAAAATCTAGAAAGACGGGTAGAGAGCGGTAGAAAGATAGAAGTTTCAATGTAAATCGATTATTTTGCCATGGGCAAAAGCGGGTACCTTTGCTAGTAGTTATTTATTTGCGTCCCCACGGAGCAAATTATGCACAAAGCCGTTTTTTAGTGTGGAGAGTGAGGGTACGGGGGCCAGCTCCCCCGAGGGGGGAACTGGATAGTGACAATTGGTATGAAGGGTTTCCCCTACATTGACCAAAACTGATTGCTACAAGAGCAATGGTCTGATATGTGGGGTGTCCCCTACATATGGTCTTTAGTGCAGCATCTGCTGGAACAAATATTACACTTTGATCTTTGAGCCTGGAATTACCTACGCAAGGTAAGTATGGGTACCTATGCTAGAATAATATAATTCTCAAATTGTGTCATTGGTTTCTAAATAGCCTGTATGTATCGGTGTGTCTGTGTGCGTCTGTGTACATTTCCTATCCAATAACTCTGTGGAGAGTGTCATTGGTTTCTAAACAGCCTGGTTTTTAATGACTGCCAGGCCTTTTATAAGTATCGCTTTGATTAAATAAAAGAATGCGCATTCTTAAGGTGAATCAATGGCCTGTTAAAAGACATTCAGTCTCGCCTTTGTGTACTTTTTCTTTTGTACAAAAGGTAGAGGACGTCAAATTGCGTTTTCATTCACAAAAAGTCGCGAGTAATTAGTGAGTCAGAAATGAAGTCACATGATTGTAATTTGTGGTCTGACTGGTTTTGATGACGTTTGTCTTTTGAACGTAATTACACACACGCACTTGACAGCAGAAGAGATAAAAAAGAAAAACATTTCGTTTACATGATTAAACGGAATTCCTGAAAGCACGGGAGGCCATACGAGATCGAAATATTGTCATGTTAGTATAATTTTTGTATGAATAAAATGATCAATCTATCTATACACCTATAAATTCGTTTTTCTTTTGTGTGTATTGATATTCATATTAAGAACCCGCTTTTCTACTTATTTAAAAAGAAAATCCACTTTCCTTATATATGAGTGCTGGAAATGCATTCACTAGCAAAATATCTAGCTAATTTGCATATTCTTTTAAACATTCATTTTAATTAATTCCCAATTAGTTTTTTCGGTTTTCTTATGGGATGATCATCTAAAGTTAACTATTACGTGTAATTATATTCATGCAGATATTCTACATAATTTATACTTGCATAATATTTGCGTAAAATCTTTACAGTAAACAAAAGATTGTTTCCATATATATTTATGTATACGTATATGTTTTTGTTTAATCTATTAGTATATCTATCTATCTACATATCTATAAAAGTGAAAGTGTGTGTGTGTGTGTGTGTGTGTGTGTGTGTGTGTGTGTGTGTGTGTGTGTGTGTGCATTTCCCTACGTAATAAATCTGTCAATTTTAAGTCAGGGTACTGAGATTTGGGAAAATCTTTGTGATCGGTTTTTGGCCAGAAATTTAGCTGTTAAGGGGTCAAAGTTCAACGATTTGACCTTTGAGAACTCTACCAAACTCCTCCGACAATTTTGAGTCTAAACACTTGAAATTTTAGATATAGGTTCCTTGGACATGGATCTAACTTAATAACTGGATTTGAGCCCAAACAATAAATGGTAAGAGGTTATAATAGGGGTCAAAGTTTTTTAAAAAAATTGACCTCTACGGTCTCTACCAAATTGCTCAGACAATTTCTGGTCTAAACATTTGAAATTTTACATAAAAGGTATTCAGAGATAGGGCAAGCTTTTTCATCAGTTTGGGTCGAAAATTTTTAGTTACCAATATATAAATGTCTGTATGTATGTATGTATGTATGTATGTATCTTTACATGTCTGCCCAACACTTTCGACAGCGGCGACGGATTTTCTCAAGATCAGTATCGTTTTGAAGTTCGACCTTTCATACGACAAATATCGAAAAATTTGCTAAAAACGTTAACATCTTCACCTTCAACTAGACACTTTTCTACAGGGGGGGGGGGCTTTTTTCGCCGATATTTTTTAAAGATATCCTCTCCTTTCGATTGCCCGGTCTGAAGACAGAACAATATATATATATATATATATATATATATATATATATATATATATATATATATATATATATATATATTGTTCTGTCTTCAGACCGGGCAATCGAAAGGAGAGGATATCTTTAAAAACTTTCACCTAACAATTTAATGGAGAAAAGACACTTTTCTAACTGTTACGGACTTTCACCTAACAGTTGATTGAAAAAGATAAGATATCCCAGAATCTGTTAATTTGGAAGCCTGTCCAAAACATAATTATTTCCATGTATTATTTCCTTTTGTTTAATCATGTTTTCTCCTTTTAACTATTTGTTTTGTTTTTGTTTCAGATTTTTTTTACCTAATTAATAAAGCGTTTTCAACGTAATAGTTGTTTTCGTTATGTTAATTTGAGTTTATCTGTCTGCCCAACGCACGGTTTCTAAAGTTTGACTGCTGGACGGTATTGTAGGTACCTGAAAGCAAGATTCTGAGGAATAACTGCCGCGAGTTTCAGAACATATATATATGTGTGTGTGTGTGTGTGTGTGTGTGTGTGTGTGTGTGTGTGTGTGTGTGTGTGTGTGTGTGTGTGTGTGTGTGTGTGTGTGTGTGCTTGCTGTTTTATGGGAAATAATGCCAACACAGTGCTCGATTACAAAGAAAAGATTTTCGAGCTTAATATTTATTTATTCAAAAATGTACAGAAGGTTAGAAAAACATTTGTACCGTTTCAAGCCTAACATAAGGGGGGGGGGTTAATAGTAAATAATGTTAGGCTCTCGTCAGCCATATTGTTTTCTGTTTGAGGAAAAATCAGGACGCACACATTATCTGTAATGATGTTCATTTTCAATATAGTTGATCGCGTCTTATACATATTGGATGTGTAAGACAACCAGCAACTTCTTAGTTTCTTGAATATTGTTTCTACAAACTTACAATTAGTTGATAGATTTAATTAAACATTTAATCATAATAAATTTTAAAAATATACTCCCAGGGTTCCCTGATAATTAGATTATCTTTGTAACTCGTTTAAACTTACTTTAGTAAATCCAAAAATTAGAAAGCTACCTTCTTTCCCCCCCTGCCAAAACATGGCGACTTTTACACCTGACGAAGGTTGAAGGTTTCATCCACGGAAGCGTTGTGCAGATATCACTCAAGATGGGAACAATTTTCCGATTAAGCAAGCATCTACACCTCATCTCAAAAATTCAGAACTGCTGAAGTGTGCATCGAACGATTACCACAATAATTAGTTCGCTACACCTGATCATAACAAAGATCCATACAAAATTTCAGCCAGATTAGCAGAGTAGTTTTTGGAGAAAACTTGTAGAGTTAATATGGTATTCTGGTAACTAATCGCTATTGATCTCTAGTAATCTTTAACGAATACCATAACACTAAGTTCGTTGCAATTTAGAATAATAAAGATCCATACAAAATTGAAGCCAGATCGGCCCAGTAGTTTCCGAGTAAATGTGGTATTGTTGTGATTAATCCCTATTGATCCCTATTAATCTTTAACTGTACATGGAACGAATACCACAACACTAAGTTCGTTGCAATTTAGAATAATATGCATACAAAATTGCAGTCAGATCGGCCCAGTAGTTTTCGAGTAAATGTGGTATTGTGCTGACTAATCTCTATTGATCCCTATTAATCCTCAAGTGTACATTAAACGTATAGCATAATACTCCATTCGCTGCGGTTTATCACAATAAAGATCCATACAAATTTAAGCCAGATCAGCCCAGTAGTTTCCGAGAAAAGTGGAACGGCAGACTAACAGACAGATTTAGAGAAATATAATATAGATACTTAACGTACCTTCCTTTATTCTTTATTACAAGTAGATTGTGTTTTGGCATTTGGCATTGACTCAATTAATGTTTCTAACCGGTTAGCATCAATGGATGCCCAAGATCATTGCAGGAGAGTTTCATATTCAAATCATGTTCGGTTAGAGCATGGGTCACAGATTTTCTATCGGATTCAGAATATCCTAAAAGCACTTGTTGTCTTTTGGGGACCTAACGTTGGTGACGATTTAGTTAGCTAGTGTTCATTTTTGACAAGGGTCACACTGAGTGCATGATAACACAGATCTGTCAACCAGAATTGTTCTTGCCGTTGAATGAAATGCAGATAACGTTAAGTTAATGCAGGGGGCATAAGTTAAACGTCGTATACCAAATAGAGACAATGAAGAATTGTTGTATTATCGAGTTTATATAACTGTATCTATTTATGTCTAATGTACAGCGTGGAACGATAAAATTGTCGCCCTAGATAAGACGACATGATTCCATTTCTGTTTGATGAAAACCGGTTTCTTTTTTTTTTTTTTTTTTTTTTTTTGCAAACCATCTACTAGTTGGCCAGTTGTGTACAAATCCCAAGAGCGATAGGAGTCTTCTAACATATCTGAAAGTGATACAATGTTCAACGAGCGAGATCGGAGATGCGCCGCTATACAACTCATGCTGCCTACCAATCCAAGTTATGACAACAGGACCATTTCCAGCACCCTCAAAATGCAAATCCGGGCGGTTCAACGCTTGAGTGAACAATCAACTAAGTTTCCGGCAACGGTTAGAGTCTTTGCTGTGGTTTCAAGTGAGGGCCACATCATACAATCTCACATCTGGAAATCAGTTTGAAAGTCAACACTAAAATGTATCTGGATGTGCTGAAGAGTATGGTGATGTCCTGGTGCAATCAGATGGCTGCTGGGCGACTCTGGGTGTGGTAGCAGAACTCGGATCCAACCCACAAGTCCAAAGAGACCCAGGCTTGGTTAAGAAGGAGTATTATGACTTTGTACCCTTCTCTCACTGCCCACCCCCATCCTCCTCTGACCTGAACCCGCTGGACTACTTCTTTTGGTCGTACATTGAGAATATCACCAACATGACCTTCCACAACATCAAAGCCAATCTGATGCTGCTATCCGCCGAGAATTTCCATAGCTCCCACCGGAACTTGTGGAAAAGGCATACTCCCAGTTCCGGACCCGTATCAAGGTGATGATTAAGGCTGAAGGCGGCTACATTAAATAGATGCCAGTTCAACTACATAATCAAGTTACCTAAATTGATTTTTTCAATAAAAGTTTTAAAATAAAACTAATATTTTTTTAGGGCGATAATTTTATCATTCTACTCTGTATATAAGCTATACGTGTTTCTGTAACCGATACTCGTGTACCGTCTAGTGGTTAGAATTATAAGAACAGTTACTTTTCTTTGTATATGGGTTCCGTACGTGTCGATCTGTTACGTGTATATTTAATAGACTTTCTATGTCTATGTGGGGGTTTTCACATGTTCACGACAATAACGAACGGGGCAATAAACGGGCAGTCTTTAACAATAACGAATAACACCCTTGCCTGCTTGACACATACCTTATTCATAGTCTCTCTCTCTCTCTCTCTCTCTCTCTCTCTTTCTCTCTCTCTCTCTCTCTCTCTCTGGCAGTAAGCACCTGCAAATGAAGGCATTCTTCTTCTGAATGGAACACCCAAAACGCCGAGTTATCGTTTCCAAATCTTTATTTTTTAAATATTCCACATTCTACATTTTCCTTAGTTAGTCTGTAGATGCTTCCATTGAACCACAGAGGCAACTCCTGTCCGCGCTAACCCAGTCTAGCTAACTAACAACTCGTTTCGTCGACATTCCGTTCTAAACTAATTCCTAATTCTGATTTCTCCTGATTCAAGTGGCAATATGCCCCGTCTAACGTGAATAGAAAAAATATATCATAGCGCTACATGGTTACTTAATAATGCGCCTATAGAAAAACTAAAAGATCGGGAGATCCTATTTATTAAAAAGAACAATACAATGCGATAACATACTACGAACATTATATCCTAATTTGATGTTCGTGGTATGTTATCACTTTCTATCTCCTGATCACCGAAGACGCAATAAAAATTAAAAAATGAATGTGACTTTTGAGCTGTACGTGAAACTAAAATATACCTTCTTGGATCCAAGGGTAGTATCTGTTATGTCTAAAGATGGTATGATATTGTGAGATTTCCCTTTGCGCAGAAATTTAAACGTAATGTGAATAGACATCTTGTATTGTCGAATGTATGTCTAATTTATATAAGGTATACATGTTTCTCTAACCGATGCTTGTGTACCGTCTAGTGGTTAGAATTATAAGGACAGTTACGTGTCGATCTGTTACGTGTATATTTAATAGACTTTCTATGTCTATGTGGGGGTTTTCACATGTTCACGACAATAACGAACGAGACAATAAACGGACAGTCTTTAACAAATAACGAATAACACCCTTGTCTGCTTGACACCCGCATATATCTTCTCTGATAATAAAAAATAGTGACCATTCAAACAAACATGACGTTCTAAAGGTTCGATCATGGAATTCAATGTCAAAAAATAAAAAAAAACTTTCACAAAATAGGGATAAACAAAAGAGTCTCACTAGTTTTCCGACACCCTCCGTATTTTTGATACCCTACATTTTGCTGCAATAGGCTACATGCGGCCCATGACCACATGTTTGACAAGTCTGTTTTTCGACCGTGTACCTAAGTGAGCTACAAGTCCTACGCTAATCATTGAATGATTGATGACAATTGGTGCCTTTCTTTCTTGTTTGAACCGGTTGGCTTCCATAGAACCGGTGATTATTTATTGGGACTCGTAGAGTAATTATAGCTTTGTAGAGGCACAGCGTCTGCTTGTACTGTTAGATAAGATTGGCGATCGAGTTTCAATGTCAATAGGGAACAAAATCACACACACACAGTTCCTTTTATACAATAGCAGCAATGACAAGTGTGACGTGACCGTCCCAGGGGTCGATTGGGCTCTCCAAGGAGGGAGGGGGTCAAGACTCTCGAAATGCGGGAGAGGTTGGGCAGATATGATTTCTTTTTATTCTTTAATTATCGTCTGTGGAAAGATTGGATTGTGCTTTTCATTGTCATGAAAATCATTGACAATATGATTCAAGGCTAAGGATGTTTATATTTTGAGTACAGTGCCGATCTTTCTTTAATGGAAAACTTAGTCGCAGGAATGACCTTTTCAGAGCATGAAAGCGCTTGCAGAGCCATGGGTGCACACAGGGAAGAGCGAACCTCTCCTGGGGGGGGGAGTGACGTAACTGGATGCAGTTGGCCCGGGAAGCAGCCCCGGTCTCACCCCTTCCCTGAGTACATGTACGGGTCCCAGAGCTAAAACCGGCAGAGTTAGTGCAAAGTTGAGCTGAAGTTTGGAGCAGAGTCAAGCACAGTTGAAGAGTTACCACACCCCTCTCTTCCCGCATTATTCCGCTGCGATACCGAGAGAAATTAACCTATTTTTAATCAGCGGAGTCTGTCGAAATCTACAGTGAACTACGAACAATTGTATATAACTATATATTTGTGTATCTTATCTTGAATTTAATCAGTATAATACAGCACCGAGTTGTTTCTTTCTTTTGTGTGCATGAAATTGCTTTCCGTCTAGCACGACAGATCGACGAAGCGGCGGCATATCAACCCAATCTCGAGATTAAGACCAACCAAATCGATTGACGGTTCCTGCCTCACTAAGATACCTTGCTGACCTATGAAGGACGGGTCACACATGTGATAATCAACCAATTTAGTTCTCTGAAATGAATGGTTGTAAATCCTGGTTGTAACTGCATGCAACTTGTTTGATAATAAAAATACTGATAATTCGAAAAAATGAACTCAATGTCAAAAAAAATTTTTTTTTCCAGAAAGTTTCTTATAGCGTGATTTTATTATTTGTATTGAACTATGTAGCACAATATTACTTGAAGTATTTTTTAATTTATCTCATTAGGGTCAGTTTTATACTTAAAATACAACGGACTCTATTTTCATAGAAATGTTAATAAGAAAGTCTCACTAGTTTTCCGACACCGCTCGTATTTCGATATCCCCCTTTTTCTAATTTGCTGTCTTTTTACTTAGCTTGTAATGGGCCACATGCGGCCCGCGGCCACATGTTTGACATGCCTCTTTTACGACTGTGTGCCTAAATGAGTTACAAGTCCTACGCTAATCATTTAATGATTGATGACAATTGGTGTCTTTGTTTCTTGTTTGCACCGGTTGGCTTCCATAGAACCGGTGATTATTTATCAGGATTCGTAGAGTAATTATGGCTTTTTAGCATGAACTGTGGTTTGTGGATGTACAGCGACTGCTTGTATTGTTAGATAATATTAGCGATCGCAGAGTTTCTGTGTCGATAGGGAACAAACTCACACACACAAAGTTTCTTTTTATACGATACAATAGCAGCGATGACAAGTGATGATGAATAAATCTAGTTCTCTGAAATGGTTGTAAATCCTTTTGGAGTTTTCATAATGCAACTGCATGCAACTTGCTTGATAATAAAGTAGGGTTTTGGTGTCAAGACTTAGATATCTATACTCCTATAAATGTGTTTTTTTTCTATACTCCTATAAATGTGTTTTTTTTTTGTTTTTTTTTATACTCCTATAAATGTGTTTTTTTTTGTTTGTTTGTTTGTTTTTGTTTTTTTTCTATACTCCTATAAATTTGGGGTATCAAAACCAAAGCAAAATATGATGAAAGTAAAAATAAAATAGATAAACCCCATCATTTATTATACCATACCTGTTCACACTGAAGCACTTATCACAATATTCTGTGGATCTATATTAAAAAACCTTGTTAAACTTTGTGACATATTTCCATTCTATGGAGGTCAGGTGCGAATGAACATCCCATAATTTTATTATACCATATTTCTTCAAACTGAAACATAATTATTAAAGTATACTTACGCAGATAGATATGAAAAGTCTTTATTTTTTGTTTGGGCATATTTACATTCTATGGGGGCCAGGCGCGAACGCAGACCCCACAATTTTATTATACCATCCCTATTTAAGTTGAAACATACTTATCAAAGTATTCTTATGTACATCTATATCAAAAACATTTGTAAACGTTTTTTTTAATTTTTTAATTTTTATTTCCATACTTTGTGGAGCAGGCGCGAACGCAGGACACCACAATTTTAATGAACCACCGTTCTGCCAGATCAAACATACCCATTCCTGATCCTCGAAACATCTTCTATCATTATATGTAATCAGTTTTTTAAAATAGTCAACCATATAGGAGCCTATCCGTGACCACACACACACACACACACACACACACACACACACACACACACACACACACACACACACACACACACAAACGTTCAGCTTTATATTATATATATATATGTATATATATATGTATATATATATATATATATATATATATATATATATATATATATATATATATATATATAATGTTAAAAGTCCACGTATGCTTCTAGGATAGTGATTTAAAGGTTATGAGGGTTTTTGAAGCATGAAAAACGATGTTACTTTTTGTATTTAATATTTTTATTGCTATTTTTTATATTTCAAGCGGACCTCCGCTCTTGGTCACAAAAAAGTATCGAAAAAAAACTTCGATACTTTTTTGTGACCAAGAGCGCAGGTCCGCTTGAAATATAAAAAATAGCAATAAAAATATTAAATACAAAAAGTAACATCGTTTTTCATGCTTCAAAAACCCTCATAACCTTTAAATCAACATATATATGTATATATATATATATATATATATATATATATTGCGTGAAAAATAAATGAACATAAAATCTACACACACGCGCGAGCGCACACACACATATACATGGGGAGTGCACGACTGCACGAGCGCACTCGCGCGTGTGTTTAGATTTTATGTTCATTTATTTTTCACGTAAAATGCCACTGTTAGTCATATATTTTTTATTACTGACATACTTCGCATAAGAATGCTTTTGTTTGTAAATTTGTATAAAAAATGTCATTTAGTCTGCGTTTTGTTTTTTGTTTTTGTTTTTGTTTTTTAGTCCATGAAAGTCACGGACATTAGCTTCTGCAAAGTATCTCCTCGTCATAATTCCTACAACAGCAAAATTTGAAACCCTATTTTTGTTGTTATTTTTCGCAATTATGTAGATAAGGATGGATAATTTAGATTATTCAGGCTAATATTTTCAGCTTAGTTGTTAGATTCACAATGTTTCGGACGATCTAACCTCCGATCATCTTCAAGTGAATCTTTTCAAACTTAAGAAACTAAAACTTGAACTTGGGACTTAATTATTTATTTATTTTATTTTATTTTATTTTATTTATTTTGTACTTTTGCAGTTTACAGACCGTCGTATTATTAGATAAGATTTCTACAAAAAATTCAATTTTTACAGTACCTTTTTTCTACTTAATTGTCAGGAGAAAATTAGAACTTTTAAAACGGGCCTCTCCTCATGCCAAGTATGGGTTTTAAACAATAACAATATTTCAGTACGGTCCGTAAACTGAAAAAGTGGCTTTTTTTTTTAAGTTTCTTTTTATGAAAGTCGTTATTGTTAAAATAAAAGGGTTTTTTTTTATCGGGTTTGTTCATAGTGCTCCTACGATTATTGATGATGATGATGATGATGATGATGATGATGATGATGATGATGATGATGATGATTTATTATTTACTCACTAGGACTTATTACACAAGCCATCATCAAAGATTTCTCTTTAAGAACATCTTGTGTTCTTTGGAGTCTGAGTGACAACAAGCTTCCTCAGATTTCCAGTACTCTCTCCTGTCTTTCGAATTGCAGATAAATTTGCGTTATCGCAACAGCCACCTACCATTGGCAGCGATTATTGGTCTTCACTGGAATTCGAATTAAAATAAGCCTCCTAACGATCCCAGTCCTCTTTGAACTCATCCAGCTCTTTCAATCCTCCTTGGCCCTTCCCACTGTGGCGTCAGTTTATTGTGACGCACATAAAAAGGGGTCAGGGGCGCGCAGGGGGGTGGGGGTGATTTACCTTACAATTAAACAGTTTCAGTTTTCATGATTACATATAATGTTCCTTTGTGCTTTACATCTGTAGCAGTTTCTGTATGTCCGGCTTGTGCCTGTAAGCTCATGTGTATTGGTCTCCGCATTCAAGGGTTTTCCTTAATATTTCTGCAGTTTTTATTATTTTTAACCGTTGTATCTTCTCAGTTATCCCTTTGATTCTAATCTCTCCCATTCCTTATTATTATTATTATTATTATTATTATTATTATTATTATTCTGATTTTGTGTATCAACGACTCCCTGGAAAGGGATGGAATTCATTTCCAGAGGATTTCCCTCAATCCCGGCTTCAAACCAGGAGCTTCAAAGCTCAAGGGTTTTCCTAAGGATGTTGGTGATACCTACAATTGCAGAGGTCTGAGGGCCGCCTAAAACATCGGGGATTTGCAGTTTTTTCAATTTTCCTTCCAGACGACTTGATACTACTCCTAGTGTACCTACCATGATCGGAATTATTTGTGCTTTAACCCTGTGTATACGCCTCATCTCCAAGGCCAATGGAGCATAATTGCTCCACTTCTCGTTCTCCTTCTCTCTCACATTCCTGTCCCAGGGTACTGAGAAGTCTACAATCTGCCAGTTTTTTGAGACCTTGTCAATGACGACTAAACCCGGACGATTATGTTCCAATTGCTTGGTCGTTATGACACTTTTGTCCCACTATACCTCTACCTTGCCATCCTCACTTGTTCTCACTTCATCAAGCACCTCCTCAAACCATTTTCCAGCACACTTCACCCCAACCTTCTTACAGACCTCCCAATATATCCGGAGTCCCATGCGATCGTGTCTTTTGCGGTACTCTGTTTAGGCCAGTCCACTACACCCTGCTGCAAGGTGCGCAATTGACTCTGAGGTCTTACCACAAATCCGGCATTCTGCAGCAAGTTCCTCTCCTAGAACCACTTTTTTGAACAATCGTGTTCCTAATGCCTGCTCTTGTGCTGCACAAACAAAAGCTTCAGTACTCTTAGCCAGATACCCAGCTCTAAGCCATTGCCATGATCTTTCATCAGCCACTTCTGCTATATCCTGGAAGAACCTTCCATGCATTTTCTTCCTAGCCAGTTCCTCTGCCCTTTCTCTATCCATACGTTTCACATTATCAGCCTTGATCTCACATACCTTCACTTCATTGGCCACAACCTTAAGCATCCACTCCTCACTTCTAACCATATTCTCCTTCAACGACATCTCCTCGGTTCTAACACAATCTTTTACACTTTTCAGTCCTCTCCTACCATCTTTCCTCTTTTGATACAGCCTTGCTACGCTACTTCGAATATGAAATATACCAAACATTGCTAATACTTTTCTTGTTTTGATATCCCATAGCATGCAACTCCTTGTCAGACCATTCTAAAATTCCTGCACTGTATCTCAAAACACTGACTGCCCATGCATTCACTGCTTTCATTAGGTTTCCTCCATACAGTTTCGACTTTGCAATTAGTTTCACTCTTCTAAGTTACTCCTTCCTGACTTTCTCCTTCATTTCTCTGTTCATGATGCCTACACTCTCCAACACTCCCCAATACTTATATCCTGTATTTTCTATTTCCTTCATAATTTCTCCATTTGGCAGCACTATTCCATTCGAATGAAGCTTTACTCCCCTTTTCATCACCAGCACTGCACATTTACTAATCCCAAACTCCATCCCGATGTCTTCTGAGTATGTCCCCACAAGTTCTACCAGTCTCTCCATTTCCTTTTCATTTCTACCGAATATCTTCAAATCATCCATAAAGAGTGGATGGTTGAGGCGTCTTCTACCAGATCCAAATTTATACGCCAATTTCTCTCTCTTCAAGACGATACTCAGTGGCATCATTATCATTACAAAAAGAAGTAGAGATAACGAATCTCCTTGGAATATTCCACATTTAATGCCAACCTGCCCCAGCACCTCTCTGTTTTCTGTCAGCACCGTTTTCCATGGAGCCATACTTGTCTCCAAAAGCCGTACCACATTCCTAGCAACCTTCATCATCAATAGTGCTTCACATATCCATGAATGAGGAACCATGTCATAAGCCTTTCTGTAATCGATCCATGCGACGCTCAGATTCCTCTTCTTCTTCGCATCCTGCATTATTGCTTTATCAATTAGTAGTTTCTCTTTAGTACCTCTCGAGCCTTTCCGGCACCCCTTTTGTTTGTCAGGAAAAACACCATTACTCTCTCGATGTTCATAAATTTTCTCCGCAAATATTCCAGTCAATAGTTTCCACATCAATGGCAGACATGTAATTGGTTTATAATTATTGGCATCTGTTACTTTTGTAGGATCTTTCCTAATTAGTGTGGTTCTTCCCTTCACAAGCCAATCAGGACATCTCCCGACTCTACAACCCTTTGCAGAGCAGCAGCTATAGGTGGATAAAGGCATGAGAACTGTTTAAACCAGAAGCCTATCATTCCATCTGGACCAGGTGCCTTCCTCTTTGCATCCTGCATTACTGCCTTATCAAAGATTCCCGTTAACAGTTTCCACATTAGTGGTAGACATGTAATTGGTCTAATTGCTGGTATCTGTTCCCTTTGCTCTCTTTTCAAATTAGTGTCGTCCTTCCCATAACAAGATAATCAGGGACATCTCCCGACTCTATGACCCTTTGCAGGGCAGCAGCTATAGGTGAATAAAGGCATTGGAACTGTTTAAACCAGAAGCCCATCACTCCATCTGGACCAGGTGCCTTCCAGTTTTTCATCCTTCGTCTGCCAGCCTTCAGGTCATCAATGGTTATCTGTTTGATCATCGCTTATCAAGGCCAAGAGTAACTCGAGGATAAGGATTAATGAGATGAGGTAAATGTAAGCCGAGAGATGAGGAATACTATGGGAGTATTAATTGTCTCCGTACCCGGATTGACAGGGCGATGTAGAAACGTAATTCTCGCACTGAAAACTCAAAGGGCAAGTTCTTTTTGAAGGCGGAGGAGAGGGAGGAGGGGAAGGAGGATGTGGGGGTGGAGGGAAGGAAAATAGGGATAATGAGAGGAAGGAAAGGGGGAAGGAGAAGGAGGGTTATGAGTTCTTTTTAGAGGCGGAGGTGGAAGAGGGGAATGAGGAAGGGGATGAGAAGGGGAAGGAAAAGGGGAAAGGATGAGTTCTTGTTGAGAATAGTCTAGAGTTATGATTGGAAGAAGGGAGAGGAGGAGTTATTATTGGAGGGAGGGAGAGGAAGAGAAGAGTAAAAGACAAACCAAGAATTAGGAGATTTTGTTACGATTTTGGTTAGAAGTCACTGGAAGATACGAGTAAATAAGACGGCATGATTGTCTGTCAAGAAATGAGGAAAACTATGGGAGTACTAACATTGGTGAAAAGTATGAATTACATTTGGTTTATACGGCGGGTGATGACAAGAATTTGTTTACATTTAATTTTTTTACTATTTCTTGGTTGATATCGCTTATCAAGGCCAAGAGTAACTTGAGGATGAGGGTCAATAAGATGGGATGATTGTAAGTCACAAGGAATGAGGAATACTATGGTAGTACTAACATTGGTGAAAGGTATGAATTGCGTTTAATTATGTATGGGTCAGATTGCGATACCTCTGTTCAGTCTCGAAAGACAATGGATACCACCTCCTGTAAGGGTAGCAGCATGTGAAATTGTGAGGCAAGAGTTGTGCAATCACCAACCACCTTTGCCTGAATTGGCACTGTTTCAGTCCAGTGGTAATGAGAAGTCCAGGACGATTGGAAACAATGCTAAGATATACTACTATATATATATATATATATATATATATATATATATATATATATATATATATATACTGCACAGGGAAGTTAACTCAGATTTAGACGCTAGAGGCGGGTCTTTAACGGCACGCACACACCCGTAACTAACAAGTCAAATGCACAATGTATATATCTGTGTTTGTTCTTTTATCATTTGTGTCTGCATTGGTTTTGTTTTGAATATAAATTGTAAGCCAGTGTTTGCTTTCTCGGTCATCGTCTAGACTAGCATTTTTTTTTTTTTTTTTTTTTATTACATTTTCACCTCAAAAAAGGCACATTGCTTTGATGTAGGAGCTACTCTCAGGGACCTAAGCTACAGGGGTACTATGTAGGGAGTTGGGCAGCAAGGTGTCTGTTCACGTTGCACTTGAACTTCTGCATGTCAGAACAGTTGGGGAAGCAGGGACCCAGAAGGGAATTCCAAAGTCTAGCAGTTCTGGGGAAGAAACTACTTGAGTAGAAAGCTCTCTTACATCTAGGGATCTCTACTGTGTAGGGGTGGGATTTAGCTGCTTGTCGGGTTTGTCGGGGGGTTTTACGTCGAGAGGGCACAAGTGCTTGCAGTTCCTCGGAGGATTCACCATTAAAATACTTGTAGAAGAGGCAGAGGGATGTATTACCATGGATTTTTGCAGTGTAATGTTTAAAGCTTTATTTCTTTTTAACATTTTTATTTGAACTATATTCAAATTTGCTCCTTTATTGAATTCGCGTCAAAAGTGGGAAAAATGTCAATTTACGGAATTCGCATTTCTTTCGCCCAAGTCTTTTTTTAAGAAAGAATCAATTAAGGGTTTCGCTTTCATTTATTTTATTATAACTACAACGAAGATCTCCGTTATTTTCGTCAAAATTAGAAATATTTTCATATTTCTCACCAGCTATGGGCAAATAGCTCCATTGTCTAAATTAGGCTAAAAACTTAGAAATGATTTGGATATTCTCTTACTAAACCCTCAAAATTATGAGGTGGGGCTTAGGGTTAGGGTTAAAATATATAGAGTAACCATAGGAATGGTTTTTATATTCTCCTATACACCTTAGTGTTAGCGCACTAGATAATACAAAGGGTGCCTTTGTGTTGCCCCCGACTATGATTGATTTCTTATCAATTCTCTTACAAATCTGTTATTACTGGGTGGATCAAGGGCGTGGCATTTAATGTTATTTTCTTTATAATCTATATACTAATAGAATAGCGTGTGTGTTATTTATTTTGTGTGTCACGCTTACATCCGAGTGACTGTCGTTTAATTGTTACTAGCCTGGGTACCTAGCGTTGCCCGGGTGTTTGGAGGTGTGTGTTGAGCAAAAAAAAAAAAAAAGTGGTAGTAGGCAGGCAGGTTGAAAAAAATCTGATTTGGGAGTCCCAGATTGGCGAATGTTAAAGCACTGCAACACCTTTTTTTTTTTTTTTTTTTTTACATAGGCATCACCGCTTTTCAAGGCCCAAGCGCCACTCGAGGATAAGGGTTAAAGAGTGCACAGTAGTCAATTGGACAAAGTAATTGTCAGTAATGGAAATTCAGTAAATTTGTTAACTTATCAAGAACTTGTTTACATTGGACTTGAAGACAACCATAGATGGAAAGCAGGAAAATGGAAGACAATTCCATAGGTGTGCAGTTCTAAGAAAGAAGCTTTGTTCATGGAATCTACGTTTAGGTTTAGGCACAGATAAAGAGCTTTCTGGCAACTCCTATTAGCTTGCCTTTCCATCAGATTTTGTCTGCTATGCTGAGAGGAGGTGCCTGGTAAGTGGGCAAACCTACATCTTCTTATCACTCACCGATGCCTGCATCTGGGGATCACACTCCAGCTTCCATTGCATCAGATGCACAAAGCCATTGTGTCGTGAGACAGAAGGTTGCTATCATCAATATCTCTATTATCGATTGATCACTATCTTTTAACACTCCATTTGGTTTACCATATTTTAGATGAATACTAGCGGGTGGGGGGGGGGCTGGGCGTAAAATACGCTTAAATATGATATTTTAATTTGTTCAGATTCGTATATATTATTCTGGAGTCGTGATTTCAAAAGTAAAAAAAAAAAAGTATTTGAATGCCATCAGCTAGAATCGAAACCAGAGCATTCAAAGCTCGTAACGTTACCACTGTATGAACGTGACACGCATATGAACTGATAAAAATAAAAAATAAAAAATAAACTAAGATGAATGTACAAAATGTACAACGATTTTTTCAATTTTTGATCACTTCAAAACTATTTTAACCGACTAAAGACCCATAAAAAAAAAGTCCGTAAAAAAGCCAATCATTTGAGGCCCTTACTGCTGCTCTGCGACTTTTAGTTTCAGAAGAGATAGAGTTTGAAAATATGGAGACGAACGGACAGACAGACAGATATATAGCCTTTTATATATTATATAATTTAAATTCAGGCAACTTGCAACCAATATAAATAAATGAACACTTTCTTTCAACCAGTTACAGCACAATAAAAACTTTCAGGTTCTAAATCTTGTGCTGCATCATCATCATCATCATCGTCGTCGTCGTCTTTATCATCACCATCATCATCATCATCGTGGACGTCATTGTCGTCATGACTATTATCATCATCACCGTTGTCGTTGTCGTCATCATCATCATCATCATCATCATCATCATCATCATCATCATCATCGGCCTCATTGCTGTCATCACCATCATCATTATCATCATCGTTGTTATCATCATCACCACCATCATCATTGTTATCATCCTCATCATCATCATCATATCATCATCATCGTCGTCGTCATGATCATCATCATTGTTGTCATCATCATCATTATCATCGTCGACGTCATAATCATTATGATTAATGATTTAATGTTCGTTTTACACGTTGGCATGTGCTGGACGGTTTTCAGAAGTTGACTTCCAAACTAACCTATCTCTGGCCAGGTCTTTTATTATACCCCATCCTTGAAGACCCATTTTAGTCACCTCCTCACATATTTTGCTTAGCCTTCCCCTGTGAACTGATTCTCAACTCTTCTACATCTACTAACCCAAGAACCCTCATTCATTCTTTTGACGTGACCATACCACTGAAGTCTACTGTATGGCACACGTCTTGTACTATTCATCATATCCAAGCATGTCTTTAGGAGTCACATTTCACATCCATCATATCATTTCCCTTCAAGCAACGCACGTCTACAAGAACTGGTGCTAAGACCAATTTCTGTATCTTGATAGTATCTAATGAAAACTGTCGCTCGAATGGAAAAACAAAACCTTTTTTTATAAATATATTTTAATTCGCCACTTCGGCCAACTCATCCTCCAGTCTTCTTAGGGCGATTAACAGGGACGAGATAGGAATGTTGAGTCTCTTAACTGTACCCCAGGTAATTACTGCCTTCCATAGTTGTTGTCTCACCACGTTTTGGCCAACTAATCCTCTGGCCTTCTTTGGGTAGGATTGGAACTGTAGAGGTTCAAGTTGAATCTCTACGGTTCAGGTTGAATTTTTACGGTTCCAGGTGAGCATTGTCTGAAGAAAGCCAGAGAATGAGTCGGCTGTAGATGAGGATAATGACTATACAAATTACTCATCTCAAAGGATTCCAATAAAACAAAATAAATAAAAATCAAAAATGTAACTTTTTTAATGAGAACAATGTAAGGATTTATTCAATTCTCAACACCGTCGGGTGTAGGTGGGAGAAATTTGGACAGTGTCCAGGTGGAGAAATGCAGTTAGAAAATTCTTTGGGTCTCAGAATGTCTGTCAGCAATTATTTTCATGGAGAGGTAGTTGATACTCGAGCAGGCAGTAAAGAGAGAGAGAGAGAGAGAGACAGACAGACAGACAGACAGACAGACAGACAGAGACGGTGATAGAGAGACAGAAAGAGAGAAAAAGAGAGAGAGAAAGAGACAGAAACAGAGAGATAGAGAAAGAGACAGAGAGAAAGAGACAGAGAAGAGAAAAAGAGAAAGAGACAGAGAGAAAGAGACAGAGAAGAGAAAAAGAGAAAGAGGCAGAGAGAGAGAGAGAGAGAGAGAGAGAGAGAGGGGAAAGAGAAACAGAGACAGAGAGAAAGAAAGAGAGAAAGAGAGATAGATAGGTAGATAGAGAGAAAGAGAAAGGGAGAGAGAGAGAAAGGAAGAAAGAAAGAAAAAAAGGGGCTGACTTATTATTTTTTTGTTTTTTTGTTCCATTTTCACCCCAAACAAGGCACAGTGTCACTTTAATGTAGGGGGCTACTATTGGGGCCATAAGTTGCAGGAATTCTATGTAGGGAGTTGAGCAGTGAGATATCTATTCACAATACACTTGAACTTCTGAACGTTAATACAGTTGAGAAAGCAGGAACTCGGAAGGGAGTTCCAAAGTCTAGCAGTTCTGGGGAAGAAACTATTAGAATAGAAGGCTTTCTTACATCTAGGGATCTTTACTGTGTAGGGGTGGGACTTTGCTGCTTCTCGGGTTTGTCGGGGGTATTTACGTCGAGAGGGTACAAGGGCTTGTAGCTCGTTGGCGCATTCACCATTAAAATACTTGTAAAACAGGAAGAGGGATGCAAGCACGTTTCGTCGATGGGACAGAGGTTGAAGGTTAGATGACAGTTCAAGACCCATCATGTTGGCGACTCTCTTCTGAAACCTGTCTAGGGGCGAGAGACTAGCAGCAGATGCACCAGCCCAAATGTGATACCAGTACTCCATACATGGACGAATGGTGGCCTTGTAGAGATACAGGATACTTTCAGGCGTAAGTAGCTTTCTAGCATGGCAGAGGGAGCCCACCCTCTTCGCAGCAGCCTTGGCAATGCTCTCAATGTATCTGTTCCAGAGTTCTTCAGAGGGACAAGATAAAATCAGTATGCGTTGCAAGATGATTAGTTAGTGCGTAACCAAATCACAGAGCAGGGACATTTCTCCGTGAGTCTTTATTTATGTCTCATGCGTGCTCACACCTCACTGGCCCGGTTCCACTATTGTTCAGTAATGGAGATAGAATTACAGGTGCGCAAAACAGGTATCACTTATTTCAAGTTTTAGATTTGGTAATAAAAACCGTTTAAATAAGTTTGAGCCTGAGTAAGTTTGTTCCATTTTCGTGGGTCCCCCCTCTCTCTCTCTTTCTCTCTCTCTCTCTCTCTCTCTTTCCATTTCTCTCGCCCACGTACGTACATACAATTGCCACCCTTATGATTAAGAATAAAAGATGTCAAAAAGATGAACCTTTTCTTTTCATCTTTTATTGTTTTCGTGGATGCATCGTCATGGTTTAACAATCGCAATTTGTACAATAATTATTTGAATAGAAAAAAATCTATTTTGAGCAAAAAAAAAAATGACCCAACTATAAAGTTTTCTTGAATAATCACTATCAAACAAATATGAAAAGTAAACCTAGCAGGACCCGTTTCTTAATTTATATATATATATATATATATAAATTAATTTTTTTACTATAATAATTAAATACCTACAGACACTAGTGTTTCACCCTTTCGGGAATCTTCAGTGCAGGTTGTCACGATTAACACCCGTCGACAGATTCGAACTCGGCAACACGAGTCATCTCTGGCTCGATTAGCAAAGACCGTATCCATTCAGCTACCATTAACCGCGTGAAATAACGTTGAATTTAAACATTTTAATTTTAAATGTTCTTTATGTCAGTCAGACAGTGATCTAATCGTTATACTATGATATATGCATATATATATATAAATATATATATAAATATATATATAAATATATATATATAAATATATATATCTTCTCTATATAAATAAAATGAACTCATTTTTTCCCGTCTGATTTTGACATTAATAGGATTAAAAATCAAGATATTTCATGCACAAACGGCAGAACAATATCTGAGGTGTGTTATAGGCTTATTATTTCTCAAATTCCTCGATAATCTTAGATTTCTATACTTTTTCTGATGAGAAGTCACGGCCAAAATCGGTTAAGATCAATGGAAGTGGTAAAATATTTTCTCTCTAATAAATTCCTCCTCCCCTGCCACCACTTAACACCGTTTGGGGATCGTTCACAAGGAACAGTTGAGAAGAGAACACCGGTTTGGCTTCGTAGTTCTTTCATGTGAAGTTATTTAAAATCACTAAACTAAGCTGCAGTGCTCTGTGGCGTAGTGGTTAGCGTGCTGGACAATTCACATTATATTTTCACGTTCGCGCCGACCTACCGTAGTCGTTTTTTTTGGGGGGGTTTTTTCCTAAACAACTGGAATGGACTTTTCTTGGTAGCCGAACTGTTAACGTTGCAGATGTTTTTTTTTTTTGTTTTTTTTCACACTTTATTTTCCTACTTTTACTCATGACTCCGGATTTGATCCTTCCTACTTACCTACCATAACATTTTTTAAAACTCCCCCCCCCGTCCTGGAAACAAACACTCGGGCAACGCCGGGTACTCCCGCTAGTATATAAATATATATATATAAATATATATATAAATATATATATAAATATAAAT
The DNA here is from genome assembly GCF_053919585.1 of Euprymna scolopes. NCBI lineage: Eukaryota > Metazoa > Mollusca > Cephalopoda > Sepiida > Sepiolidae > Euprymna > Euprymna scolopes. Next base: position 15,707,135 of record NC_136522.1, on the reverse strand, counting down.
ATATAAATATATATATAAATATATATATATAAATATATATATAAATATATATATATATAAGTATATATATAAATATATATATAAATATAAATATATATATATATATAAATATATATATATAAATATATATATACATAAATATATATATAAATATATATATAAATATATATATATATATATATATATATATATATATATATATATATATATATATCCGCATCATATCATAGGTTTTAGATTGGAGATCTTTTCTTTTCTTTTTTTCGAGTAGGTTTTTGTTTGTTTGTTCCAACGTTTTTAAACAGTGCGAACTGAACATTCCAAACTAAAAATAAAACTTAGCTGAAGATTCTGGCGTTTGTGATATATTAAGGAGGCCGAGGAACTAACTTCATATAACCTGCTGACGTCATTGAATTTGGTTTATTGACTCTGGCCAAGGGTCCCAAGAAATAACCAGAAATAGATAACATCTAATGACAAAACCAAAAGATAACTATTTTCGGGAATTTAGCAGAGAAGCCAACAAACGAAAAAAAGGTAAAAACAGAAAGGTAAAAAAAAGAAGGTAAAAACATTTAAATATATAGCAAATAAACGTTACCGAAAGAAAGATAAGTTACTCTTCTACCTATCTGGATAAGTTTTGTGTGATTTAATGGGATCTAAAGCTTTTATTCGGCTTGAAAAAGAACTAATGCCAAAATGTCCAGATAAACAAGCAATCATGATGCCTGACGAAACATTGTTTTTGAAGCGTCACAAATAGTTCGTACAATAAAAGAAATCCAGCCAAAAGGTGTCAGAAAGTGTCAGTTAAGTGAATATAGCAAAGTAAGATTTTTTTTTAATTTAATTGTTAGTAAAATTTAGTATGGCTTAGTTTGCTTTTGTTTGTTTTACGGCATATCAACCCTTTTCGTGTTATTTAATGCCGAATCCAGTTATTTTGGAAATAATATTCATGTTGCATTCAGTTATTTTGTAGAAGGTTTTAATTCTTCAAACTGTTTGTAACTTAAATCGTTAGTTTGTAATGTTTAGTTTGGTTGTTTTGAAGTGGATTTTATCGTTTTTGTTTCCTGCCTGCAGAACATGAATGTGTTTAGCAAGTGGAGATAGGAAAAGGTTACAATATTAATGTTTGGTATATTTTAAGCTAGGAAACCAGCCAGGAAGTGGGTGGGGGGGAGATAGAAAGAGAAAGGAGAAATGGGAAGAAGTAAAAGGGGGAAAAGGTGGTTTTTATTTTTGTTTTTTGGTTTTGTAGAACATGATTGAGTTTTGCAAAAGGAAGTAGAAAAACAAAAAGCGTCAATGTTAGGGGCATTTCGTCTCACGAAGCCAACATCTTCAGACAGCCTGATCTGATAGCACCAGAATAAAATTTGAGATTTCATAACAATATTTAAAAGACAAAAGTACCGTCGTATATATTAATTATTTATAAAATAAATCGTTAAATGATTTTTTTTATTTTATTAGTATTTAGTAGAGTTTTTGGTCCCCCCCCCCGACAAAATTCACCCTTCGTCCGTTCGTCCGTCCGCATTTTTCTCAATAACTACACTTTGAATTTTTTGGAAATTTTGCACAAACATTAAACATGATATAAGTAAAAAAGTAAGAGAATGGATTTTCCGGAAAAACGTTGGTGCCCCATAGGGGTGCCTTTCGGGTTAAAATGGCTAAAATTGATACATTTTTGTGTTTATTAAAAAAATTAATGCCTTTGATTTTTATAAAACTTTCTGAAAAGTTGTAACTGACTGATTTCTATATAATTTGTTTGTCTTTACTTCGCAATAACTTATGGGTGTGCCCCAGGGGTTCTTTTAGGGCTAATAAAAACACTCCATTTTTGAGACTATTTTACCATATTTGTCCAAAATTTTCTGTGTATGTCTATTTAGCAGTTTTGCATGGTACTGAACTCAGATGTTAAGGCCTTGGGGACTTTGGGGGCTAAATGGGTGGGGGGGGGCAAATGATGGACTTTAGTCATTTCTTTTCTTTGCATGGTGCAGAACTTAAATTTACATATGTTGGCATAAAACTGCACCGTTTTTTCATTTTCACCAGGATTTGACGTCCTCTGGGGACTTTTGTGGCTAAATAGGCGGGGGCAATGCTGAGCTTATGCCTCGTTCACTGTACACTCTCGGGGGGACCATGAGTGCTTCATTTTTTTTTGTCTTAAATTGTAGGTTTGTTAGTGTTAAAAAAAGCGGCACGAAGGCAGTTGAAAAACATGTTTTTTAACGTCACTAAGAGAATGACTATAAAAAAATTAGAAAAAAGAAAATTCAAACTTTTAATTAAATTCTACAACATTTTTGTAATCTTCTATTCTATCTTCTTCTTCTATCTATCTTCTATCTATCTATATATCTATCTTCTATCTTCTTCTATCTATCTATTTATATCTTCTATCTTCTTCTTCTATCTTCTTCTATCTATCTTTCTATTCTATCTTCTCTATCTTCTCTTCTCTTCTATCTTCTCTTCTATCTATCTTCTTTCTATCTTCTATCTTTCTATATAAATAAAATGAACTTATTTTTCCCGTGTGAGTTTGACCTTAATATGATTAAGTCACGACATTACATTCAAATGTGATGTCCCCACACTTCAGCACAGGATCTGAGGTGTGCCATAGGCCTACTACCCTTACAGTTCCTTGATATTCGTACATTTCTATATTTTTTTCCAGTGAGAGTTCACTGCCACAATCGGTTAGAATCAATGAGAGTTGTAAAATCTTTTCTCTCTATTCGATTCATACTCCACCGGCGACCACTTAACACTGCTGCGAATACGTCCACAGGGGAATATACGAGGAATACCGGTTTGAGTTCTTAGTTGCTTCAAAAATATGGATTGGCATTTTTCCGTCGGGTGAAACGCGACTTTATATTCCAGTTATTCTGTGGGTCACTTGTGCCATTTTATAAATTTCTTCTTCTTTTTCCCCCTTTTTTCCTTTCCTTTATATTTTTTCTCTTTTTGTAGTGGGGTGCGATTCGAAGGATTACTTAAATGAAACGAACTAACATTGGATTCCAGTTTTTACAAGAAAGACAGCGTTCTTCAAATCTTGCACAAATTAGTCGCTTTAATATTTTATTTACTGTCTTTACACTTCTATTATGTTTGCACTGATTTCATATGTGATACTAGGGGTGGGGAGCTGACTTCCTATTTTCGGATTAGTTACTTATTTATTATTTATTTCTATACATTGCATTTCTGAGAGTTTCATTAGCACAATTACTACTATGCTATCGATATTGGAATCAGACGATATTCAAATTGGTTAACAGCGACAGCAAAGAAAAATACAAAAAAAGAAACCAAAACAAACCAACATTAAAAAAAATAAAAAAAACATGGTCAGTTTTCTGGTTTTATTTATTCATTTTTTTTTCTTTTTCATTGAAACAAAGAAAAATAAATAAATAAAATCTAATAAACATATTTTTATTATACACGGTAAATTTATTTTTTTTGGATTTTTGTTTTTCCATTAAAAAAAATTAGATTTAAATAAACATATTTGCATTTTACGCAGTAACTTTTTGGGGGGTTTTCTTTTTTTTTCCTTTAGTTTACTTTCACGTTCGTTTTGTTTTTTATTCCTTTCAATTTTATGCATCATATATTAGTTATGCTAAATTAGCTTAGCGGGGGGGGGGGAGCATCTATAAATATAAAAGCTAACATGTGTGTGTGTGGGGGGGTTCCTTCATCCTAACCTCGACCTCCTTCTGCAACTACGACAATGACGTCATGTTTGACCTTGAAAACGTTGACGTTAGTTTTAACCATTCTCAATTGTGTGTTTCTTTGGTGTAGAGGTAACGTGTCAGGCATATTTTTTCGCCTTACCCTCGATGTTTCGGGTTCGAGCCGGTCTTCCTACCTAAACCTTTTTTCCCCCTTTTTTTTTTTTTTTTACATTTGTTTGCAGTTTTGCTTTGTTTTGGTTTTTCTAATTTTTTATAACATGGTGTTTTTTTTTAATAATTTTAAAACAGGGTCCCCTCTCCTACATACCCACCTCCAAACACCCGGGCAACGCCGGGACCCCTCCGCTAGTGTTTTAATATTTAATATTTGAAATATTTCTGCACTAATAACTATAGATTCCAGTTTCTTTTCATTTCGTACACATGACCCTGGTATTTCGTTATCTTTTTCCTTTTTAGCTCCATTTAACCCAACATTTATCCTCGAGTGGCCTCTGGGCCTTGATAAGTGGTGACTTCTTTGTAAAAAAAAAATATCATTGGCGACGCTAACTTTTACTAAGGTTTCTTCTTTCTCTTTCTTGTCATCTCTCGTGTCATTATATCAGATTTAAGGATTCCGTTTTTTTAGGTACGTATCTGTCATAGTGGATAGTGTATGGTTTATCTCCAACCGATCGTTCTGGCGAACGCTGTTGCAACTATATGCTGTTTTTTTTGTTGTTTTTTTGGTATTATTATACAAACACCGTGACAGCGTTAGGGTTAGGGTTAGGGTTAGGGTTTAGGGTTAGGGTTAGGGTTTAGGGTTAGGGTTAGGGTTAGGGTTAGGGGTTAGGGTTAGGGTTAGGGTTAATTCGCTGTCACGGTGTTTGTATAGTTTTACCGTTTTTTTTACATAGGCATCACTATTTATCAAGGCCAAGAGGCCGCTCGAGGATAAGGGTTAAAGAGTGTACAGTAGAAATTGGACAATATAGTAACCGTTAGTAATGGATATTTGGTAAATTTGTTAACTTATATGGAACAGCTCATCAAAAACTTGTTTACGTTAGACTTGAAGACAACCATATTGTAGTCAGCTGGAAAGCAGAAAAACGGAAGACAATTCCATAGGCGTGCAGTTCTAAGAAAGAAGCTTTGCTCATAGAATCTACGCTTAGGTTTACGCACAGATAAAGAGTGGGGGAAATTATTGATAGTGTTTTCTGCTAGACGGGTGTTTCTTGCGAAAGTTTGGCGAGGGAGGACCATAGAATGGAGCTCAGACGAGCACCTGCTATGAAAATAACGATAAAGCAGAGACAAACTCGCAACATCTCTTCTGTGAGACAGAAGTTGCAGGAAAGAGAAAAGGATATCTCCTACGAGGCTACGAAATCTATTTTGAACTCTATCAAGGCAGGATAAGTCCTTTCTAGCAGCTCCTGCCCAGATGTGGCAACAGTACTCCATCCTTGGACGTACCTGGCTCTTATATAGATAGAGAATTGCATCAGCAGTGAGATATCTACTGGATCGATAGAAGGATCCCACCATTTTTTCCAGCGGCCTTGGCAACAGATTTGGTGTACCTGTTCCATTTAAGATCAAGAGTAAAAGTCAAGCCCAGAAGTCTTTTTGTTTTGGGTGTTTTTTTAGCACAGTCATTTACTACAGTTTAACTAATAAAACAAATATCGCTTTCACTTAACCAGATCCGGTGCGTTTGTCAACATGTCTCTGTTAATATTTATCCTCCCCACACAAAAAAAAAAAACAAAAAAAAACAAAAACGGAAGTTTGTAACGTGTTCGGTACGTAAAAGATCTGCTTAGCATAGCCGGGTGGTTGAGATTACGACCTTCAAATCTGGGTTAGATTTCAAGAATATCCTGGTCTATAATTGAACTCGAGAAAGCCAAACAACTAAATCTGGGTGTGGAATAGAATGTACGGGATTCACACGAACTACGTCATCTGTCAAGCACGGTTATTACTCCTTGCTACCTTTTCATGTTTTTACGAGTCACCGCCTATCCAGCCCCAAAAGCCACTAAAGGATAAAAGTAAATGAAACAGAATGATCGTCTGTTTACATTTGAAGAATGTTACAAGAGGCTTCGTATTAATACGATAGTGTGTTGTTTATTTATTTTCTGTGTAACGTTTACATCTGAGTCATTTAATTGTTATGGACTTCCATTTCTTGTAATAAATAATTTTACCAAGAATTCTTCATAAGTTTTGGTTTCGGTTTCGATTATAGCTGATGGCACTACAGTATTCTCTCTCTCTCTCTCTCTCTCTCTCTATATATATATATATATATATATATATATATATATATATTCATAAGTTTTGGTTTCGATTTCGATTCAAGCTGAGGCATCCAAGTAATATCGATATATTTTTTTATATTTGAAATCGCAACTTTATAATATATAAAAATCGATAGAACATTAACTCTATAATAATATATACGAAATCTGCAAGAATTAAAATATCATATTTAAGCATACTTTGTGACCCGGCTACGTCGGGCGTCCCTGCTAGCTTAGATAAATACTTTTGCAATTTTAACAAAAGAGCTACAATAATATCAGGGCGTCTCCATTGATGCTGAACATCCACAGAATGCCAACATCAATATATTACATATGAAAGAGTCCGCTGTTGAATTTACACAGGTCCCGCTATTTGGGATTATTCGGACTACTGTTCTTGTCTTGAGCGTCATTTTCATGACGTTTCGTAACCTTCGCCTTTCTTCAAATGTATCTTGTTGAACTCAGGAATCTTTCCGTCGAACTCGGGAATCTGCACGGAATTTCACACAAAACCTTTTATTTACTTCGCGTGAATGAGACGGAATGGTTATCGGTTTAGATTTGAAGTTTATTACAAAACTAATTATAATATATATTTACCTGCATGTCTGGACTCTTAACCTAGTAACTGCCGCGCCTTGATTAACAATCCCATCTCAGATATCTTTTGTGTAACTTGGTGAACCACCTCTGCCCATTGTCTTTCTACTAAACTTACGTCCTATACTTTTGTTTTGCTTATGAACTATTTGCTCTTTTAGTTATAGTTTTTCTTTCTTTTCCATTCCTCAACATATAAAACTTCCTTTTTTTTTTTATTACATTTTAACCCCAAACAAGGCACATTGCCACTTTGATGTAGGGGGCTACTATTAGGAACACAGGCTACAGGGGTACTAGGTGGGGAGTTGGACAGCAAGATGTCGGTTCACGTTACACTTGAACGTCTGCATGTCAGTACAGTTGGGGGAGCAGGAACCTGGCAGGGAATTCCAAAGTCTAGCAGATCTGGGGACTAAACTACTGGAGTAGAAGGCTCTCTTACATCTAGGGATCTCTACTGTGAAGGGGTGGGATTTAGCTGCTTGTCGGGTTTGTTTGGAGTATTTACGTAGAAGGGGTACAAGTGCTTGCAGTTCGTCGGAACATACATAAAGTATTTGTAGAACAGGCAGAGGGATGCTACATTGCGTCGATGGGACAGAGGCTGAAGCTCGGATGTCAGTTCAGGACCTATTAGGTTGGCGACTCTCTTTTGAACCTTGTCTAGGAGTGAGAGACTAGTAGCAGATGCACCGGCCCAAATATGACAACAATGCTCCATACATGGGCAAATAGTGACCTTATAGAGGTACAGGATACTTTCAGGCGTTAGTAGCTTTCTAGCATGGTAGAGAGAACCTGCCTTTTTTGCAGCGGTCTTGGCAATGCTCTCAATATAATTGTTCCAACTCATGTTTCCTGTGAACGTTAGGCCGGGCGCACAGCGGCAGGTCCCCGACTACAACAGGGAATCAATCGATTTGATTAAAAATAAATTCAATAGACATGTTGAAATTGTGGAACATTCGTTGATCCTCATTCAATCCCAGGTAAAGTCGGGTTTCCCTGCTAAGTAATTGATAATCTTGTACGCTTTTCAATAATAAATTTGATTATTGTTTTTATTAATGCTATATATTAAAAATTGCATGAAACCGACCCTTACAGCTATCATGTTTCCACTACTGACAGCATTACTATTGAACGAGTACAAAATATTGGAAAGTATTATCCACTAACAATGGATTCTGCATTTTTTATTGAATAATGTTTGTTTCTCGGATCCTTCTATCGCTCCAGAAGATATCTCACTACTGATGCAATTCTCTATCTGTATAAAAGCCAAGTACGCCCAAGGATGGAGTACTGCTGCCACATCTGGGCAGGAGCTGCTAAAAACAGCCTATCCTGCCTTGACAGAGTACAAAATAGACTTCGTAGCTTAGTGGGGGATGCCCTTTTCTCTTCCCTGCAACCTCTCTCCCACAGAAGAGACGTTGCGAGCCTGTCTTTGTTTTATTGGTATTTCTATGGCAGGTGCTCGTCTGAGCTCCAATCCCTCGTCCCCCCCTCGCCAATCTTTCATGAGAAACACCCGTCTAACTGAAACCACTGTCAATAATTTTCCCCACTCTTTATCTGTGCCTAAATCCAAACGTAGATTCCATGAGCAAAGCTTCTTTCTTAGAACTGCACGCCAGTGGAACTCTCTGCCGCTTGCCTGTTTCCCACCTGACTACAACTTGGACGTCTTTAAGTCCAACATAAACAAACTCCTGACAAACCGCCACCTTAAGTAAAACACTCTATCAAAACCCCCAATACTAATGATTACTACAATACTATCTCACTGATTACTGTGCACGCAATAACCCTTATCCTTGAGTGGCCTTCGGGCCTTGATAAGTGGTGACCCCCATGTAAAAAAAAAAAAAAGATCCGTTTTTTTCCCTTTTGGCGGGCCAATGTTTGAACGTTCTGTTCGAATGTAAAAAGAAATGTTCCATAGTCTCGAACGTTTTCGACTTCCATGAGTCGTCTTCAGGCAAGTGATGAATTTAAAAATTGCGTTTAGTGAGTTGATTGTAAAAAAACGGATAAAATCGTTTAAACTTGTGAAAAATACCCTTCCCCCTCATATTGAGCCTGACTGATAGTCAGTTTGTTTAGGCGATTGAGTAGGGCTTCAATGATTGGGAGGCGCAGGTTACAATGTGAGACAGCTAAAATGGCGGTGTTTTTATTAATATGTTTCTAAATTCATTTTTGGGGATGTCATGTGCTACAAGGTGTTGGTAGATGGAGCTGTTAGCGGAAGATAGGTAACGTGTAAGCCAGCGAGATATATTGATTCTTATCATATATTGATTCTTATCATATATTGATTCTTATCATATATCGATTCTTATCATGCCGATGTATGAGTAGTTTTTGAAGACACATTTCCCCCCACAGGATATTTAAAAACATACACGACATTGCTAGTTTTTAGTAAATTGTCGTCGGGTGTTGGGTTATTGCTTATTAGTAAAAGAGTTGTTTTAACTTCTTTTTATAATAAATGATTTTAAGTTTAGAATTTTTTTTTTAAATGGTGTAAATGTGTTTCTGTACGATATTTCTCCTTATTTTCTCGGCGATTTTATAATTAGAAACTAAGTTTTTGAGTGGCATAAGTGATTCAAGGGAGGCAGAGAGTCTCTTAGGGATGATAAGAGATGTGGGAGAAGTAAGGAAGTTAGAACATCAAAGTTGATTAGTCAAATAAAGACTTTTATGGATAAGGACCATCATGTGTGTGTCTATAGAGAATTTTACTAATTTTGGCATGACACAATTCTGTAATAGTTTTTTTATTTTTTTTATTTAGATATTCAATTATGATGCACAAACAGACACAAAAAACAAGTGAAGCATGCATAGCCCCCCCCCATGAGTGCAGTGTGCAAGGTATATATAAAAAATAAATAATACCAAGCCCCCCCACACCAATTTATTCCCCAGGGGACGTAAAATCCTTGTGAAAATGAACAAACGGTGTAGTTTTAGGCCTTAACATATGTAAATTTGAGTTCTCCACCATGCAAAAAAAGAAATGACTAAGTCAAGCATCAATTTTTAAGTGGCATAAGAGATTTGAGAAAAGAAAGGGGTCTGTAAGGAATGATGAGTTGTGGGAGAAAAAGTCAGAGCAACAGAGTTGATTGGTCAAATAAAGACTTTCATGGATAAGGACCGTCGTGTGTCTATAGAGAAAATAAGTGCACAGTTTGATGTCAGTGTCTGAACTGTATACACAATTTGTTTATGAGTAACTGAAGATGTGGAAGATTCGCAAAGTTTGTCCGAAGGATGCAGTCCATAACTCCATCCTTGTCATAGACTATTTGACCAAGATGAGCATCAAGATCGTTCCTCACTCTCTCTATAGTCTAGACCTTCCTCCCTGTGACTTCTGATTATGTCCTAAGCTCAAGGAAAACTTTAGAGGCTGTCGTTATGAGACAATTGAGGAGATGAAAGAAGCTGTGACGAGAATCACTGATATGCTCGCACAAGAGGACTTCCAGGGTGCCTTCCAAAGTTGATAGAATGGTTACAAATGCATTGCAGTCGGAGGAGATTACTTCGAAGGGGACTACAGTTTCATGTGTGTACTATCAATAAAAATATACATATGAAAAAAGTCTGGAAACTTAATGAAATCAGCTCGTGCACCTAAAAAAGGTTGAAGACTAAAATGTGAAAATAACACTCAAGATGAGAACTATAGACCAAGTAATCCAAATTGCCTTCAGACCAAGCCCCCCCCCCCCTCCCACCAATTCATCCCCAGGGGACGTAAAATCCTTGTGAAAATGAACAAACGGTGTAGTTTTAGGCCTTAACATATGTAAATTTGAGTTCTGCACCATGCAAAAAAAGAAATGACTAAGTCAAGCATCAATTTTTAAGTGGCATAAGAGATTTGAGAAAAGAAAGGGGTCTGTAAGGAATGATGAGTTGCGGGAGAAAAAGTCAGAGCAACAGAGTTGATTGGCCAAATAAAGAATTTCATGGATAAGAACCGTCGTGTGTCTATAGAGACAATAAGTGCACAGTTTGATGTCAGTGTGGGAACTGTACACACAATTATTCACAAGGAACTGAAGATTCGAAAGGTTTATGCAAATGCACCAGTCCACAATTCCATCGATATCACAGACTATTTAACCAAGATGGGCATCAAGACAGTTCCTCATCCCCCACATAGCCCACACGTTGCTTCATGTGACTTTTGGTTATTCCCTAAGCTCAGGGAAAACCTTAGAGGCTATTGTTATGAGACAATGAAGAGATGAAAGAGGCTGGGACGAGACTCATCGACACGCTCACACAAGAGGACTTCCATGGAGCCTTCAAAAAGTTGTTGGAACAGTATAACAAGTGCATTGCAGCCGGAGAAGATTACTTAAATGGGACTATATACAATAATACAATATAAGTGCATTGCAGCCGAAGGGCAATTTTTCGAAGAGAACTAGAGTTTTATGTGTGTATTAAGAAGTCTGGAAACTTATTAAAGGAACCTCGTACGCAGCCGTATGAATTGTAAAGTATACTGAATAGTGTCTGTCTTATTTTCAACCGTTCTTTCTGACACGGACTATTGTTTATCGTGAAGGAACAATTACAATTTATAACCGCTGCTTTTAATAAAGTCATGCTATTTAGTTTAACTAATGATACATGAACCATTCCTACACGTAGCTTCAAATAAATAATTATGCCATCTACCAAATTATGTAATCTACCAAATTATGTAATCTACCAAATAATGTAATCTACCAAATTATTTTAACCAAGTCGTGCTATTTAATACACTTTAACTAATGATACATGAACCGTTCCTAAACGTAGCTTCAAATAAATAAGTATTTAATCTACCAAATAACACATTTTAATGATGACACGCACTCATTAATAAATGATTCCCCCCCCCAAAAAAAAATAAATTGATCCCAAATTACTAGGGGACTCATTCATTAATTTTCTCTAATAAAAAATATAAATGATTGGTGATAATTGCTCTTTAAACGTTCATATCAAAACATGTAAAGTCTGGGCTTGTTTTCTTTGTTTCAAAATAACCTTTGTTCAAGATGAGTTTTGTTCAAGATGAGTTTTGTTCAAGATGAGTTTTGTTCCAGATGACCTCCATTTAACATTGCGCTTCTCTTGAAGCCCAACGCAAATTGATCCATGACATATTTCTCTGGAATTTCTTTAAAGGACTCCTGTGCCGTGACGCATGTCTTACTGAGAGTTGTGTAATGTTGACACCACCAATATACTCGCTCCATTGAAAATAAAACAAAGAAAATTATGCTTCGCTTGTGTTCGCTCGCGCTATTTACGTGGTGCCTTCAATAAGTTTCCAGACTTAAAAAGTATGGCCACTTTTATTGATAGTACAAACGTGATGCTTAGAGAAGATCACAGACTACTTAACCAAGATGGGCATCAAGACAGTTCCTCACCCTCCCTATAGTCCAAACCTTGCTCCCTGTGACTTTTGGTTATTTCCTAAACTCAAAGAAAACCTTAGAGGCTATTGTTATAAGAAAATTAAGGAGATGAAAGGGGCTGTGATGAGAGTCATTGTCGTGCTCACACAAGGGGACTTTTATGAGGCCTTCCAGAAGTTGTTGGAACGGTGCAGCAAATACATTGCAGCCGGAGGAGATTACTTTGAAGAGTATCAGAATTTCATGTCTGTACTATCAATAAAAGTGCCCATACGAAAAAGTCTGGAAACTTATTAAAGGCACCTCGTAGCCTAGTTGTCAAGGTAGCCCCAAAGAAATGAGTGTGGAGGGCTATTTTTTATTTTATTATTTTATTTTTTTACACAGTGATCACCACTTATCAAGGCCCGGAAGCCACTCAGGGATAAGGGTTATTGCAAGTACATTACGTTAGTGTGGAGATTTGATGAAGTGTTTAATTAAGGGGGCGGTTCATTAGGAATTTGTTAACATTGGACTTGAAGACATCCAAGTTGTAGTCCGGAGGGAAGCAGGCAGACGGAACAGAGTTCCACAGGCGTGCAGCTCCAAGAAAGAAGCTTTGTTCATGGAATCCGCGTTTTGATCCAGGCACAGATATAGAGTAGGAGAAATTTTTCACAGTGGATTCAGCTAGACGTGAAAGATTGGCGAGGGGGGACCAGAGATTGGAGTTCAGACGAGCACCTGCCATGGAAATAACGATAAAACAAGGATAGGCTCGCTACGTCTCTTCTGTGGGAGAGAGGTTGCAGGGTAGAGAAAAGGCTATGCCTTCAAACTGATCACACAGCCTCTTGAAGATGCTCGGGGATGGGATTTGCTCAATCTCTAATCTGAACTTTACAATAAAGAACATAGTCTTATATTATTAGGTTGTACACTTCTTGATTAGCTTCGATGATTATCATTAGTTACTGTTTTTGAAGATGAAATGAAAGAAATATTATCCATTTTAAAAACAGTTTCCCCGTTAAATGAATATAAACTTTGAAAGGAGATGTATTTGAAGGCTATGACAATGTAGTTTGTGGAAAACACCATCGGGTAAGGGTTAATGTAAAACAGACTAATAGCAATATTGAAGGAATTTCAATAATTTTCAATTATAATATATTTCATATTTGTTTTCTCTCCTGAAGAAGAGATTTTATTCTCGAAAATTCGAGATATCAACACCTACTATCCTATATGACACATTGTGTTAGTAAATAAATATATTATAATTGAAAGTTATTGAATTTCCTTCAATAATGGTATTTATTTGCTTCCCCATGAAAACAAAATGTGACACAAGTTCGTTTTTAATGTGAGGAAAAACCAGTTCCGCTAAAAAAAAAAGGGGGGGCCACTCTGGTAGTTTGCAAAAATAAAATTGCCTTAGTATAGAAGGATTTCCCCCTCCATTGACCGAGGACAAATTAACTTAAGTGTAGCATCAGAACAGATACTACACTTTTATTATAGCTCGAAGAAATTCCTTCAATATGTATATATTAATATGATAGCGTGTGTGTTATTTTCTGTATCACGCTTACATTCGGGTCGTTTGATTGTTATGTACTTCCATTTCTTGTAATAAATAATTTTACCAAGAATTCTTCATAAGTTTTGGTTTCGGTTTCGATTATAGCTGATGGCACTTAAGTCATTTAATTTTTTTTTATAAATAATTTTACTAAGAATTCTTCATAATTTTGGTTATATTATAACTGATGGCACTTAAGTCATCCCTTTTTTTTAAATAATTTTATCAAGAATTCCTGATAAGTTTTGGTTTCGGTTTCGATTATAGCTAATGGCACTCCAATAATCTATTTTTTTTTAAATAGTTTTGGTTTCAGTTTCGATTTTAGCTGATGGCACCTTAGTAATCTATTTTTTTATAAATAATTTTATCAAGAATTCTTCATAAGTTTTGGTTTTAGTTTCGATCAGAGCTGAAGGAACTAAAGTTTTATATATACCGTACTTTGGTGTAATTGCGTTAAATCCAAGAGTAATTGTGCCAACTAAAAAAAAAAGTGCTCTTTATATGTGGGGTTGCCAAAAGAGCACTTTTAGCTAGTTGGCACAATTATGCCGGACTTGGCGCAATTACCCCAAAGTATGTTATATATATATATATATATATATATATATATATATATATATATATAAGTTTAGGCTTCGGTTTCGATTCAAGCTGATGGACCCAGGCATATAGATATATTTTTTATTTTTGAAATCGCAAATTTATAATATATAAAAATCGATAGAACATTAACTCTATAATGATAAATATGAAAATGCAAGAATTAAAATATCATATTTAAGCGTACTTTACGACCTGGCTACACCGGGCGTCCTTGTTAGCTTGAATATATACTTTGCAGTTTTAACAAAAGAGCTACAATAATATTAGAACGTCTCCACTTACGCTGAATATCTACAGAATGCCAACATCAATATATTACACAGGTCTCGTTAATTGTTGTTATTCTTTTACACACTCCATGGTATTCCTACAAACTGCACATTGCCATAGCCTTCAAATACAACTCCTTTTCACACTATGCACAATGCTTCAATCAAACTACAGTATTCTTTATTTTCAACAGGAGCGAATATTTATAAAACATTGTATTCAATCAGCTCATTTAACAAAGCTAATTATATTTCAAACTTAAGCATGATCGATCAACGGATAAAAAATTTAAATTGATCATGTTTTAAAATGTTTCATGCAAACACTTAGAGATTACTTCATGTTTTTTCTTGTGAATGTATACACAATAGTGTTGGGACGATTAATCGGAATCGAGAATCAGAAAAATCAGAACTTTTGGGTGTATCGGAATCGGTATCACACTTGGAAACATTTGTGCCTATTTTTTCAATGCCAAAAAATGATTCTTTGAATTATCTTTTTTTATTTGATTTTGTTTAAAACAAAATCTTCCACTGCAGGCAGTAATGATGAAATTATAAATATTTATTGATTTTAAACAACAAGTAAAACTAAAATATGTAGACTAAACCACACAAGTGTATTTTTACGTTTGAGAAAATATCTGCACATTTAACGTGCTTTTATGGTAATCAGGAAAAAAATAACAATTCTATAGTTACATATTTAGAAATTTAAAGAATCGGAATCAGAATCAGTAATCTGAAATCGGGAATTTAGTACGAAATCGGTAATTGTAACGGAATCGGTAATTGTAACGGAATCGGTAATTGTAACAGAATTGGGTAAATATTGGAATCGTCGCATCACTAATACAAAGGGTAAAAAGAAACCAAAAAAAAACATGAAGTACATTTCTTAATTTTCTTAAAAAATTAAAACTTTGCTTATGCTGTTTGAATCATCATAAACGTGTTTGAACCTATTTTATTTTAACACTAGCAGGCTTCCTGGCGTTGCCCGGTCGTAAAATATGCACAAATATTATATTTTAACTAATGAAAAATTCTTATTTATTATAAACAGAAATAAGTATTAAACATTTTTTTTTTTTAATAAATAGAAAAGAGGATTGCCTTTTTTCTGCTGTTCTTGGCCTTTGAGCCGGGATCAAAGTGTAGTATCTTTTCCGGCAGATACTGCATGCAAAGACCATATTTGAGGGCAACCCTACATATAAGTTATTGGTCAATGTAGGGGCAACCCTTCATACCAATTGTCACTATCCAGCTCCCCTACTCCCCGGGGAGTTGGTCCCCATTTCCTCTTCACTCTCCACATTAAAAAACGACCTTGTGCCTAATTTGCTCAGTGGGGAAGCAAATAAATACCCTGTTGTTCTTGGCCTTCCGGCCGGGATCAAAGTGTAGTATCTGTTCTAATGCTACACTTTAGTTAATTTGTCCTCAATCAACGGAGGAGAAACCCTCTATACTGAGACAATTATTATTTTTGGTCCCAACCAGAGTGACCCTTTTGCCCTTATTTTGGGGAGCCGGTTTTTCCTCCACATTAAAAAACGACCTTGTGTCACATTTTGCTTTCGTGGGGAAGCAATAAAATACCAATAAGTATGTTAAATTCCTTAAAAAAATGAAAGAAAAACAGAAAGAAACTGAGACGCGTGCATGTGAGTATCATGTTTTTTTCTAAACAGTTCAGTTCAAAAAATACTCGAGCTGATATCAAAACATGAGCCGAAAGACAATGAGTCAAGTACTATAACCATTAAGCCAGCTTGCCACAATCTTTAGAAACTGTTTTTAAACCCACTCATTCTTAATAAAAGGAAGCTGTCATATTTCATGACCGAGTATGCGCAGTCGTGAAACAGTTGCAAAACATAAAAATCCGACGACCTCGAAAAAAACAATTTCTCAATTTTGGTCCCTTAGCAGCTTTTTTCCGGATGAAAACCGATTAAAAAGTGTTCCACATGTCTGAATACCCTATATACTAAATTTCAAGTCTGTAGATCAAAAATTTGTTGAGAGTTGTTCTCACAAACAAACACACTTTTATAGATATATAAGATATATAATAGTGTTGGGACGATTAATCGGAATCGGAATCCGGAATCGGAAAAATCGGCATATTTGGGGGTATCGGAATTGGTACCGGAAAAATTTGTACTGATTTTCCAATGCCAAAACGATTCTTTTAATTATCTATTTTATTTGATTTGGTTTAAAGCAAAATCTTCCATTGTTGGTAATAATGATAAAATAATAAATATTCATTGATTTTTAAACCACCAGTGAAGCTAATATCGATAGATTGTCCCCCACAAGTATATTTTTACGTTTAGGAGAATATTTGCACATTTAACTTGTATGTTTTTACGGTGATTGGAAAAAATACAACTATATAGTTAAATATGACAACAATACTCCATACACGGGCGAATGATGGCCTTATAGAGGTACAGGATACTTTCAGGCGTTAGTAGCTTTCTAGCACGGTAGAGAGAACCTACCTTCTATGCAGCGGTCCTGGCAATGCTCTCAATTAATCTCAGTTAGTTTAAAGGAGTCAATTGTGTTAAGTTAATTGTATTGTAATGTATATTAATATTTTAATATATATTGTATAAAAAAATTTGTAAATAAAATAGTTAAGATCTTATATATTACAATTGTGCTGTGCGTTGTTTGTGCCTGTATTGAATGTCTGCCTTAAGTCAAACGAAACGGGCCTGAAGACGAAGTGGATTCCAACCATGTTGAACCTTCAAGGAATAAGACCTCATTCTAGGAGAAGGAAGAGCCAGCTACAGGGTGGTCAAAAAGTCAGGTAACATTTTAAAGAAAAACGATATTAGCAATACACGTGTATTTAAGTACCATACATTGAAATATAAAATGAAACAAACATGAAATATGTTTATTTTGTTAATTGTCGTCCATTTCTCTCTATCAATCGCTGGAAGCGATTAACCACTGATTGTGTAACACGTGTAATCATGTCAGCTGATATCCGCGCAATCTCCTCTTCAATAAATAACTTTAAAGACGCTATTGTATCAGGCTTCTTGCCATAAACGCTATCCTTTACATAGCCCCAAAGCCAGAAATCAGGAGGTGTAGTTTATATATTACACTCAAATATTTAAACAAATAATATTAAATGAATAGAGATTATAATGGATCATATTGTTTTTTCTACCTTTAACATGTTACCTGACTTTTTGACCACCCTGTAGACTCAACATCTCAGGTATGCCTTTTCTCTTCACCTAGACAAAAAAGATGTCTAATCGACAGATCTTCATACACAGACCGTTTCCAAGACATTTAATGTAGCAAGGCTCTATGGACAAATTTATCTTTAGTTGACTTTTGGCAACTAAATATTTTCGTTTACTAGCCAAATAGAAAAGTTACTAGCCAAACCCATATGATTTTTAGAATATGACATCTTTGTTCTGTGAGGAGTATGTACATCATAAAGATTGCTCTGTATTTTGTTTTTTTTAATAAGCGTAATTCTAAATATACAACACATTTTATGTTGATACTTGAAGGTATAAACATTCTAATTTCTTCGGATATTTTTTTTAACGGCCTTCGTTAAAAAAAAAAAAGAAAGAGTATATTGTTCTATTAAACTTTTATCGTTTAAATAATTTAACTTTGTTCGTTTTATAAAAAAGTAAAATAAAAATAGTTGAAAAGATATTTTTCACTCAGTAGTGAGCTTTGGAAGATTGTCAGTGAAAGAAACACAATCACCAAAAGATAAGTGTTTCATTATTTCTAGTCGCCACTTTGAAAAATCACTCGCAAATGCGACTGTTTCAGTCGCAATGTAGCGCCCTGTGTAACACGTGAGTCGGTCACACGCCAATGGCCGGCCTATAGACGTACAGAATCAGGAATTGGAAAAAAAATTCTAACTTTTTAGGGTGTCAGAATCGATATCGGAAAAATTTGTACTGATTTTCCGATGCTAAAAACGATTCTTTTAATTATCACTTTTTATTTGATTTGGTTTAAAGCAAAATCTTCCATTGCTGGTAATAATGATAAAATTATAAATATTCATTGACTTTAAACCACCAGTGAAGCTAAAACCGATAAATCATCCCGTACAAGTATATTTTTACGTTTAGGAGAATATTTGCACGTTTAAATTGTGTGTTTTTACGGTGATTGGAGAAAAATACAACTATATAGTTTAATATTTAGAGATTTGTAAAGAATCGGAATCGAAATTGGTAATTGTATCGGAATCGGGAATTTAGTATGGAATCGGTAATTGTATTGAAATCAGGAAAAATATTGGAATCATCCCATCATAAGATAAACGAAAATCAAAATGAGTCTTTAGATTCTATTTCTTTATTCTAGAATATGTGTTCAAGATGAACCCCATTTAGCGCTGCGCATTTCTTGGGGCCCAACACTAATTTGTCCATGACATACCATGATATATCTTTGGTCTTCTGCCCCATGGCTTCCTTTAGAATACTGTTGTCATATGTGAACTAATGTATCCCAGTTCTATTTGAGGGTTCTTGATGGGGTGAAGAAAAGCATCTGCAATCTGATTGCCCCCCACCCACCCACCACCACCCTTCTTCTTCTCTATCACCTTTCTCCCACAGACGTGATGTTGCTAGTCTCAATCTCTTCTATAAATAATATTATGGCAAGCATTCTTCAGATCGTCTCAGCTTCAATTTATGCCCCCCCTTGCCAATCTTTCACAAAAAACACTCGTCTATATGAAACCACTATCAATAATTTCCCCCACTCTTTATCTGTGCCTAAACCTAAATGTGGATTCCCTGAACAAAGCTTCTTTCTTAGAACTGAACCCCAATGCAACGCTCTTCTGTTTTCCTGCTTTCCATTTGATCGTCTTCAAGTCCAGCGTAAACAAATTCTTGATGAGCCGTCCCCTTAAGTAATCCAATTTACCAAATCTCCACTAACGATCTACTAACGATTAATACGATATTGTCTCATTGACTACTGTGCACTCATTAACCTCCAGTGGCTACCAGGCCTTGATAAGTGGTGACTCCTTTGTAAAAAAAAAAAAAAATAGGTAAACTATATTTTAACGTGATAAATTCTGGTCCTATTTGAAGCTTCTTGATAATGTGAAGAAGCGAATCTGTAATTTTATTGACCCAATTCTTCTATTGTATCACCTTTCTCTCACACAGACGTGATGTTGCTAGTCTCAGTCTCCTCTATAAATACTATCATAGAAAGTGTTCATCAGAATTAAGGTAAAATATATTTTAACGCAGTATATTCTTTGCTTTGAAACCTAGATCTGGTCACAGATGTTGTTCCCGCCATATTCTGCAAAATGAAGGTAGCTGATGAATTATTGAAAGATTGTAACGGAGAACTGTATTGCATGATCACGCAAATGCCATCTCATTTCGATTCTAAATCTTGTCAAGAAAGCCTTAAATCTTCAGTGGTCTGACAGGTTCTAAGATCTTTTGCATTTGCGTGGCTACTCAACGCCTGTATTATTTAATTTGGGTTTCACTCTAGTTAATGTAAACATGGTAGGCGATTGCATGTTTGTAATTCACACAAATAGCAGGCTTGCTGTGAGTGAGAAATATGTAACAAAGAGGAAATAAACCATACAAGAAATAGGAAATAAGTCTGATCTAAGGTTTTGACCACTGAGAATTCAATTTGTCCACTATTTATACTCCTATATATATATATATATATATATATATATATATATATATATATATATATATATTAATATATATATATATGTATGTGTGTGTTTGTGTATATATATATATGTATATATGTATGTATATTTATAACAGACGCCCCATTTCTTGAACTTGGCCATTTGTTTGTTCTTCTGATCAGTTTTCTTAATTCAATTCTGAGATTTTCACGTGCATATCTAAGCTGACCTAATTATTAACGCTAAGTTTCGCGCTTTTTGTCTGGGTCAGTTTGACCTTGCTTTTCAAATTTAAATTGTCACCGTTTTTCGTTTTTTTTTTAAGCCTTATTTTTTTTTATTCATCCAGCCTTGACAGACGTGTTTCAAATATTATCTCTAGTACTTTTCTTTTAATGATTTGGAATTCATTCCATTTGCGCTTTTTTCCAAGGAACTTTGCCTTTTGAATGATTTTGGACCATTTGGAATTTACCCAGTGGATTGAAATTTTAAATTCGACCGTTTTGGATTTTACCATTTTTGGATCTTTACCCTTCACCGGACTATCCATTCATGTGAAATCTTTTTTATTATTTTTCTTTTGCCTCCTGTTCCCCTTACCTCACCCTTTTTTTAACCAAGTAAGATCTTTGACTTACTTGTAGTTTCATTAAATACTTTTATATGCAAAATCCGATCCTGCATTTTGCTAATTCCTGCCCTCTGATGAGAAGGAGAGTATTTCTTCGAAACTCCGCGGATTAAGGACTATCCACTTATCTTGTGCTTCCTTTTTTAAAATTAAATATGTTTTTAACTCTTTTTCAAGATGTCTTTTAACATACTTTATTAATCATTTGTTCATATTATAAGCTCTATTTCCTTTTCGGTTTTATTGAGCTTTTTATATCTGGCTGAGTTTATTATTTTACTTGTAAATATTAACTCTTTAATATTTATAATATATTTTAAGTTTACCATTTTGATTACCTTAGTAAACTTATTGTAACTTTTATTTTATATATATATATATATATATATATATATATATATATATATATATATATATATATATATATATATATATATATATATATATATATTTGTATTGATATTCATATGAAAAACACTTTTTTCTGAATACAACTTACGTTATATATGGGTCGTGGAATTGCATTCATCTGCAAAAGATTTTTCTAATTTGCATATTCTTTTAAACATTCATTTTCATTTTCGGTTTTCTTATCGAATGATCATCTTTAGTTAACTATTACATGTAATTATATTCATGCAGATATTCTATATGATTTATACTTGTATAATATTTGCGTAGAAAAGCTTATAGTAAACACAAACTTCTTTCTATATATGTTTATATATACATATGTTTAAAAAATTTGCCTACCAAACATATTTGTCATTTTTTTGGTTTACAGACAGGAAACTTAATATATAGGGTATTCGAACCCATGCAAAACTTTATATTTGTGTTTTAGCCGGGGAAAATTGGTGCAAAAGTGTGAAAATTAAAAAAATGGAATTTGCCAGATGAAGGTCGAACAACAGCATTACGAATATGTATGCGTAACGTAATAGCTATTGGTTCATGTTTCAATTTTTAGCCTTGCAGTGAACATGTCTTCAAAAGTTAGGCATTCGCGTCAAAGGAAAAAGTAAATCATAGACTAAACGTTTTGGTTTCGATTCTCGGTGGTGGCGCATGATTCATTTTTTTTTTTTTTTAACTTTTTAGAATCATTACTATATATTGCGTTCAATATAATCTATAAATATAAAAGCGAAAATGTATGTATGTTTGTATTTTCTGTGTGTCTACAAAAGGCTTCTTTCAGAGAAGCGGTCAGTCGCTTCACAACTTTTTAAAACTTTTTATATCACATGTAAATCGTAATATCTCACAGTTAACAACGAAGCTCACCTGTCTATTTAATTTGCTCGATTTCGGGAAGATAAATATTCAGTATTTGTCGCTCGCCGCATATGGGTTAGTCTTTTTCCTATAACATCTTGGGGGAGCGTTCAGCAGTAAATGAATACTATCCCGCAGTCAAACTTGACCTCATTAACTCATTAAAACGGGCATCTGCCAAATCCAAGTAATTAAATAAATTCAAACGAGCTTCCGTTAGCATCTTGCGGTGGGGCAATGGTTAACGTCATACGTTTTTTTTTTTTTCACACTTTAATTTACAACTTTGCCTCAACGGTTCGGGTTCGATCCTCATACTTACTTTTTTTTTTTTAACTCCTTACACACCTCCAAACACCCGGACAACGCCGGGTATCCCTCGCTAGTATAATAATAAATATGAAATCTACATTAATCAAAATATCATATTTAAGCATAATTTACGACCGGGCAATGCCGGGCGACCTGTTAGTAGAAAAAGTAATGGCACTACAGATACAAGGTTCCCTGCTGTAGTTATGAACCCACTCAAGGTTTGCCAAACTTAATGAGCATCGGGACACGAAGCCTCTAGACAGTAGATTTTTTAATGTTCATAGGCAACATGAATTGGAATAGGCACATTGAGGACATTGCTAACCTGCTGCAAACAAGGTAAGTTTCCTTTATCATGCTAGAAAATTATCCACACCAGAGAGTATCCCATATCTCTACAAAGTAACCTTTCATCAACGTATGGAATATTGCTGCCACATCTGAGCTGGTGTACATACCATTATCTTCTCACCCTTAAACAGAGTCCAAAAAGGAGCTTCAAATCTAATAGGTCACACACTAGCAGCCAGGCTCTAACTTCTGTCCCATCTCTGCAACGTTGCATCCCTGTGCCTGTTTTACAAGTATTTTAATGAAAGGTGCTCTGATGAACTCACAGCACTTGTGTCCCCTTTCAATTTCAGTCGGCATCTTGTTTTGATTTTGCCATAATGTTGACACATTTCATTCATGTTTTTCTCAAGTCACATGCGTAATACTAAATGGATTTTGACTCGAAATGATCAGAGGAGAAAAAATTGGCTTTTTTTTTTCATTACTGCTTCTCAAAACGCTATCTTATATAATTGTTTGCTCAGCATGAATGACAAATATCGTAAAATGAAACAACTCAAACTGAATCAAAACGGCTTTTAAAATCTAAAACCAATGCATTTTACTTAAGTAGCAATCATAGACTTTTTATTTAGAGTGGAGGATTTCTTTTCCAAATTCATTTCAGGTGGCGGGGGTTGCCTGACTTGCTATTTGTATTCTAATGTAGGTCTTTATAATGCATTTTTCAATAGGATAGGATGGTTAGACATTAAAGAAAATGACGACAGGTGTTAAAAACACGTTAAAACATCAATGTCGTCGTTCACTTTGAGAAATAAGAAAGGAAGGAAGGAAGGAAGAAAACGTCTCAAACTGTAAAGTTTTAAGAAAAGAGAGAAAATGAAAAAAGAAGCGTATAAATCGAAATAGAAAACAAAAAAGAAAAAAAACGTATGATTATAAAAATAGATTTGCATTCTATTTTCGCCAGAGATATTTGTATGTGACGGGACGGATATATATTTACAAATGATTTATACACATTATTATTTGTTATAAAGCTGATGATATTTCAGCTTAGGTGGATTCTTTTGGGACTAAAACATAAGTGACCTGCTATAAAAAAAAAACAAAAAAAACTTGCAAAATTCAGCAAGCATAACTATGAAATACTAGCAAGGTGATCCGACGTTGCTCGGGATTGAATCATGATCAACGACTGTTTCACACTCCCATATTTTTATTGTCATCGAAATTGATGAAATCGACCATTTTTCAATCAAATCGATTGATTGCCTGCTCTAATTGAGGACCCATCGCGATGTACCCGAAGGAAGCTCACATGCTCCTCGCAGTGACTAAATCCACAATACATTGTAGTCTAGATTGCATCGTAGAGAATCTACCGTTGATTTTATAAAATTATTTTTTATACAATGGTTTGCATTAAAGTTTAAAATGCAAAAGTCAAGCATCATGCTTCAATTGTGGTGGTGGTGGTGATGATGATGATGATGATGATGATGATTCCATTCAGTCTCGAAAGACACTTCCTTTTTAAACATGGAAAGCAGAAGTAGATCAGATATAAATGTACGGAAGCTATCCCAGTCAGCCATAGAGTATTGATATACAGTACGGTGCAGAGGTACGTCTGAAGACTTATTGCATTTCATTTTTATCTTAACTGATACAACCGAGTGGTCGGAAGTTCCCAGAGGAGATAGAACGGAACATGAGCATAGCTCAGGGGAACTTGAGAGAAAAAGGTCTAGAAGGCTTGCATGCTAACCGGTAGTATCGGACACACATGTGGGTTCATGAACAATCTGGGTGAGGTCATAGGCAATGGCGAAATCATGACAGAACCTCTCCTCATCATCTGTCTTGTTTGAGTGGGTCAGCAATTCCACATTATGGACATTGAAGTCACCACAGATGTGAATGTTAGCTGAAGGATGAGCAGACAGGATGTGGTCGATTTTCTCAGATATGCTCTTAAAGATAGTAACTCCGCTGTTGTGGGGGCGATAGAGGGCAAATATAAATGCGGTGGTGTAAGCAAATGCAGCCTGGAAGCACATATAAGGTAAATTAGGGCCTTCTCTGGAGATATCCCTACCACACAGAAAGCCATCTTTAATGTAGGCGATCTTGGGGGTCAGATTTAGATGTTAAGTTAGAGTATCCTTTAATTATGAACTCATCTAGGGAAGTGGTCGGCCCTATACCAGTTTCGCTTAGGAAGAATATGTCCGGTTTCGTCTCCTGTAATTGGGTTTCAACCTCTGGAACGTTGGAACGTAGACCCCTGATGTTGGAGAAGGAGACATGGTAGTAGATGTCTACGTTGGAAGATGGGGTTCTAGGTTTATTTGTGTTTTTTTTTTCTGGAGATAATCTCCAAATAATTATTTAATAATAAATATTTAATTGTTATCTATATACGTATCTATGTTTCATCCTTGCGCTATCACCAGTGTAAAGATAGCTGTTTAAAACAGTCGTACAATTTGAACCCTGTAGCAAGAGTCACTTTTAACTCCAGTTCCGAGCTCTCACACCGATGAGGCTACCTTCAACGGCTACAAAGGGGATGAGAAATTATAGTCAGCCGCCTAATTTTCTCCTTGGCCTTCAGGCTAAGATCAAAGTGTAGCATCTGATTCGTCCCCCGGCTTCCCCAATAAGCAATCTCAGAGAAACTCCACAACCCTCTCACAACACCAGTTTCTTTGATCCTGCCTAGAATTTCAGTCCCATATAAGAGAGCGACTTGCTTGTTTTCGACCAACACCAAACCGGAAAACTGTGGGCGTTCTATCACCTAGAGAGGGTTGGGAGGGTCTTACAAACATTTTTAGACATTTTTTCCCCCATCCCAAGCCAATGAAATAAAATTAAACAAATGACTTTTTATACAATTTTATTTTTATAAAATTTATTTTATTGCTTATAAAGCAAAAAATAAAAAACAAAAAAACGCACACACACACGATATGATTTGTGAATCTTAGGTATGACGACCCCCTGGTGTGCTTGAGGTATTGTGGTGAATCAGAACTTTAACTAGGATCAAACATAGACTAGCAAAGGTACAGTGATGAGGATGACCATAGACAACCCCATCCCCAATTTCTGAATGGCCTTGTGCCTAATTTTTTTGTTTATTTCTGTTTTAGTTGTAAACTTCCAAAGTGAATAAAAATATATAAATTAAAGTGTAGTATCTGTTCTGATACTACACTTCAACTTTTTGTTCTCGGTTAGTGGAGGAGAAATCCTTCATGACAGAGACAATTTTCATTTTTTTGCTCCCCCCCCCCACATTAAAAACCGACCTTGATGTCTAATTCTGACCTCGTGGGGAAGCAAGTAAACGGGAACTATAGTCAGCCGTCATAACAGTAAAGTACCTTCATGGGAAATTTCATAAAAATCGACCCAGCCGTTTTCGAGTCCGTAGGGAACGAACTCACAGACACACAAACACACAGATAAATATCCTTTTATATAATGATAGAAATATTCCTTTGCTCCTGGACAGGGTTCAAAAGAGTCGCCAACCTGATAGGTCCTGAACTGTCGGCAAAACGTGGCATCCCTCAACCTGTTCTACAAGTATTTTAATGGTGAATGCTCTGACGAACTACAAGCACCTGTACCCCCTCGATGTGAATACACCCAACAAACCCGACAAGCAACTAAATCCCACCCCTTCATAGTAGAGATCCCTAAGTGAAAGAAAGCCTTCTACTCCAATAGTTTCTTCCCCAAAACTGCTAGACTATGGAACTCCCTTCCGGGATTCTGCTTTCCCAACTGTACTGACATGCAGAAGTTCAAGTGTAATGTGAACAGACATCTTGCTACTTATCTCCCTGATAGTAGCTGCCTACTTCAAAGTGGCATTGTGCCTTGTTTTGGGTGAAAATTGAATTAAAAAATTGAATAAAAAAAAAAAAATGATTAAAAAAAAAAGTCGGCATAAAATTGTCGAAATGAAACGATTTCAATTACAGCCTGTCTACACCCCTGTTCATCCCTCTTCCACTTTCACATGAAGGCAACGCCCTCCAACACACACATATTGCAATTTCTCATAAGCACAGCTGTTTCCTTATCGATCCGAGTGCAGATCCGTGAAGATCGAAGAAATGCATTCAAACACTAAGTCTCCTGTTCGTGTATACGAAAGCAAAAGACAGTTTGATCTTTTTGGAACCTGAAACCTCTTTCCCACAGAAGGGACGTGGCGAGCCAGTCTTTGCTTTATCGTTACTTCCACGGCAAGTGCTCATCTGAGCTCCGGTCCCCCATCGCCAATCTTTCTCGAAAAAACACTCGTCTAGCTGAAACCACTGTCAATAATTTTCCCCAGTTAAATCAAAACGTAGATTCCATGAACAATGCTTCTTTCTTAGAACTGCACGCCTGTGGAACTCTCTTCCATTTGCCTGCTTCCCAGCTGACTACAACGGTTGTCTTCAAGTCTGATATAAACAAATTCTTGATGAAACGCCCCCTTAAATAATACAATTTACCAGATGTCCATTAATAACGACTACTACGATATTATACCATTGATTACTGTACACTTAATAACCTTTATCCTCGAGTGGCCTCAGTGACTTGATAAGCGGTGACTCCTATGTAAAAAAAAAAAAAAACTGACCAAAGGTTACGTGGGCATCTTTCGGTAGTTTACGGTAAGCAGCCGGAAATGTTGCCCGAAGAAGCTGACGCGAACACTGCCAGACGATAAATTAAAAACGCTGAAAACAAAACCTTTAGCACAAGAAGATAAAACTTATGAAATGTTTTTTTGCTAGAAAAGTGTATTGAATCATATACGTAAATTCGATGTGAAAACAATACTATGAGATGACCGGAAAACAATGATGAAAACGTTAAGATTTGATTACAGTAGAAGGCAACTCAACAAGTATTTGTTAATATTGGACTTGAAGACGATCACGTTGTAATCATCAGGAAAGCTCTTGTATTCTATTATATCCGATTTGTTCGATTTACAAAGTTTGAAGGCAATATGGGCTTTCATAGGCTGAATAGTCAACATGGCCGATCGATGCTGACGTCACGTGGAAACTTCAAATTGCGAAATGCGAATACAGGAACGAAATGCGTTTTAATATTTTTAGACAGACACAAAAACACACACACACACACACACAAAAATTGCGTGTTCTGTTTTTCAGACAATTTTTCAATTCTTATTTGTAAATAAAATATTTATTTTGAAATTAATTATACTTTCCTTTGTTCGTTCATTTTATATAATTCCCCCCCCCCCTCGGTCTTATTTCTGAAGTTAAAGAAAAGGAAGTTGCAACTATTTTTTAAAATAAATTTTAATCTTAGAAAAACTAAAAATTTAAAATATAATTAAAACAATAATTTTAATTTATACAAATGAACTAATCTCGTGATGAGCACATTTAATAATAATAATAAAAAACATGTACTTATAACTTCCTTTTCGTTTGCTATGTTTTCTATTTTATCCAAATTCTTTTTAAATGCAAAAGATCAACATTTTAAATTTTCACGTAATGTCAGCATTGGTCGGCCAATTTAACGATTCAACCTATGAAATCCCATATTTTAAGTTCGAAAATGAAATGAAAGTTAAATTTAAAAAAATTTAAAAAAAAAATTGATTGATGTAGTGATCACTGTCATTTTTTATTCACATTCAAAAAAAAATATTTGGACACTATTGTCGCTTGCACATTTTAAAAATAATTAGGCAATCCTGTCAATATAGTTCACCGCTGGGAAATTAATTTTAAAAATAGCTACAACAAATAACAATTATCAAACGCATTAAAATTTAAACGCATTAAAATTTCATTTACTACCGACCTATATACTTTTAACATTCTGAAGCTGCTTTCAAGTTTGTTTTGATTTTAAATTTTCGTTTAATTCTCTCTCTCCCTCTCTCCCTCTCTCTCTCTCTCTCACACACACACACACACACACACACACACACACACACTTTCATTCCCCCTCTCTCCACACGAGAAATAATATGTTGCCGATTTGGGGTATGTGATCGCTTTGCTTTTGACAACTTTAGACTGAAAAAAAAATACTTAAAAAATTAATTACTCTAACACTAACCCCTCGGCCATTAGAGAGTTCGCCATATAGGACTATCTTGGGCAGGCGATGATCCTCCATTCTAGAGACGTGCCCGACCCAGCGTAGCTGTGACTTCAACAGCATGGCTTCGATGCTGGTGAAAACAACTAAAAACTAAAGCTACAATAGTTAGTAGGCTTAAAAAACGTTATTTCTACCTAGTAATATGCTATACAATTAATTATGAGAAATATATAGATGGCGTATATGATTAAAATTTAAAAAGCGATATAAATGTTGAACGACCTTAAAACTACAGTAAGTAGGTTTTAGAAAAAAAAAACGTTATTTCTACCTATTAATCTAATATATAAAAGGTTATATGGCTGGTGTCTATCTGTCTCAAAATTGTTAAACTCCATCTTCTCCTAAACTAAAAGTCGGTTGAATGACTGGATTTTTTACGGGCCGTTCCTTTATGGATCTTTTACTGGTTAAAAGTTTTTAAGGGGTCAAAAATAGGTCAAAATTTAAACAATCTTTATACATTTTGTACATTCATTTTAGTTTATTTTTATTTTTTAATTTTTAAGCAGTTCATATGCGTGTCACGTTGGTCCAGTGGTAACGTCACCTGCTTTTAATGCTACAGTTTTGATTTTGATTTTAGCTGATGGCTCGCAAATACTTTTTTTTTTTTATATTTTTTAAATCACGACTATATAATAATATATACGAAATCTGGACGAAATAAAATATAAATATAAAAATAAATATTGAACGACCTGAAAACTACAGCTGCAATAGTAAGTCGGCTTTAGAAAAAAGTTATTTCTACCTATTAATCTAATATATAAACAGCTATATGTCTGTCTGTCTGTCTGTCTGTCTCATATTTTTAAACTCTATCTTTCTCGAAACTAAAAGTTGCAGGGCAGCGCAAAGGGGCTCAAATGATTGGGGTTTTTTTTTACGGATCGTTCTTTTATGGGTCTTTAGCCGGGTAAAATTGTTTGTAAGGTGTCAAAAATGGCTAAAAATTGAAAAAAAAAAAGTTATACTTTTGTTCATTCATTTTAGTTCACCAGTTTTGAAGGCTAATGTTTCAGTTTCGATTCTAGCTGATGGCACCCAAATACTTTTTTTTTTTTTAACTTTTGAAATCATGACTCTATAATAATATATACGAAATCTGGACAAATTAAAATATCATATTTAAGCGTATTTTACGCCTGCGCAAAGCCCCCCCCCCCCGTTAGTATGGTACAAAATGACTTATGAAAAATGTATACATGAGTATATAATAAACATTAAAAAAAAACATAAATAATGAACGACCTTACAACTATAGCTACAATAGTAAGTAGGTTTTAGGAGGAAACGTTATTTCTACCTATTAATATGTTATACAAATAGTTATGAGAAATATATACATGAGTATATAATTAAAATTCAAAAAGCGGTATGAATATTGCACGACCTTTAAACTACAGCTGTAATAGTAAGTAGGTTTTAAAAAAAGTGATTGTTGTTCTAAATTTTGGAGATGATGTTTAACTATTCGTATTATTTGGACTACTGTTCTCATCTTGAGTGCTATTTGCACAATGTTTCGGATGATGTAACCTACGATCTTTTTCACGAGTATATTGTCGAACTCGGGAATCTTTATGTACAACTCGGGAATCTGCACGGAATTTCGAACAGAACCCTTTATTTAATTAACGGAAATAGCATGACTGGGTAGAGATGTCCTAAGTAATTCGCAGTTATGTTCTTAGTATCGACCACACTTAGGATCGAACCTTCGACCAGTGATGTTAGATTTCTAAGAAAACATACTTATTTCAAAATCCTGCATGATTTAATTTGGGAATTTTCTTCACACCCTGCTATAAAAAGTGTTGCAAAAATAAATAACCTCTATTTTTACTCTTATATTAAAGAAACTCTTTGTGTGTGTGTGTGTGTGTGTGTGTGTGTGTGTGTGTGTGTGTGAGAGAGAGAGAGAGAGAGAGAGAGAGAGAGAGAGAGAGAGAGAGAGAGAGTTCCCTATGGACTTAAAAACGGCTGGATCAATTTCTATGAATTTTTACACCAAGGCATTTTACGTGCCTGGCAGTATTATTAGATAGGTTTTGGGTACTTCTGCAGTTTAAATCCCGTTTTCTCGTGAGTCTCACTCAGCAACGCTCGGCGAACCCTGGAAAATGTCGAGTGAGCTTATTCACGGAGAAACCAAGTGGCAAAAAGAGATGCGAGCGAGCAGACGACACCAAATTGGAAGAAAAAAAAAAAAGAAAGGAAAGGGAAGCGTTTCATTGCGCTTCAAACAACAAGTCTTTATTTTTCTGACAAGGAAGGAAAATGAAATGCTTTCCTTCAACCGGCAGAAACTATTGTCCCTAAGAAAATAGCCTATTCTCAGGAAACCACAAGTTGCCCTCCCCACAAAATTTGTAACTCTAACCCCCCAAAATAAATGTAACAAAAATGTATTTTCAAAACAGAAATTTTTGCAAAAAAATACATTTAAAAAATAAATGGCGTCGTTGGCTGCTTATAAGAAAGTCGTAACTTTTCTTTGGACCCCCCTCCCCCCTAAAAATTCTTTAAAAACTACAAAAAAAAAACACACACACACACTTTCTCTTTGAGAACAAAGGTTTTAGTATATATATATATATATATATATATATATATATATATATATATATATATATATATATATATATATATATATATATATATATATATATATATATATATATATATATATATATATATATATATATATATATATATATATATATATATATATATATATATATATATATATATATATATATATATATATATATATATATATATATATATATATATATATATATATATATATATATATATATATATATATATATATATATATATATATATATATATATATATATATATATATATATATATATATATATATATATATATATATATATATATATATATATATATATATATATATATATATATATATATATATATATATATATATATATATATATATATATATATGTTAAATTAAATATTATTTTACGTGCATGAAAGTATACCTATGGACACGCGTGTTTCTGACTTTTAGCCGCCGTCAGCATAGATCAGGATCGAACTCCTGCCATTATACTCATACGGTCAATCGCCACTTTAATGCACGGTTTTTTATCGCTTATAATGTTAAGATTTGTTGTTGGCATTTTTTAGCGATATTAACAACTTCGAAACGCTATCATGTTTATTTATTCCGCTATTATTTATTAGTTTGTAGAAGTGCAAATAAGTGCAAAAAAAAATTAGACATTTTGAAAAAAAAATAACATGTTAGAGTGGGGATAAATTTAACGTAAAATGAGCACCCACTTTTTGGTCAACGAGACATGTACAATACAGAGCATTTTTTTTAAAGTTTGGCGATTGAGGGGGGGAGTGAAAAACTGGGGGAGGATAACATTGGAAACTTAAAATAACGATAAATTTAATTATTTTTTATGAGACCATTCACTACTTTCATCTAACAATTTAATAAACAAAACAAAGCCCAAAATATGACCAATCCACTTTTTTTTGGGGGGGGGATTACATTAGAAACATAAAACGACAAATAAAAAGCAAATCGAAATGCCCCTCCCCTAAAAAAGCAAATCTAAAATTTCCTTAATTTACAATTTGCCCTTACAAAAAATAAAGGTAAATGTGTAGTTTAGCGGCGTAAATTATTTGACAGACAAAAAAATTATAAAAACTGTTTATTTTTATATAAAACATTATTAGACTTAAAGGCTGAAATTAAACAACAAAAAAAATTCATTTTTATGGGTTTTTTTTTACCATTTTTATTAGAGTAAATGTGCACGCTTTACACGTTTAAAATTTGGCCTTTATTAGGTTTGGCAGATTGGCCAAATTTGGCCTTTTTACGCTCTTTCATTACAAAAAATATGGTAACCAAAAACATAGTTCATGACAGAGCTTAAAAAGGCCAATCTGCCAAACCTTAGAAAGGCCAAATTTTAAAAGCAATATAGCAGCCTCGAATAATAAATATAAATGATAAAAAAATAATAAAAATGACTTTTTTCTGGTTTTATTTCAGCTTTTGGGTCTAACAATGTGTTTTATATAAAAATAAATAGTTTTTATATTTTTTGTCTGGCAAATAATTTACGCCGCTAAACTACACATTTACTAAAATAAAAAATAAACGCACGCATTAATGTTTATAAACATTATTTTTATAGGTTCACAAAATCGTGAGTTTTCTTAGGACAGTAATCCCTTCTGCTGAAATATCTGGTGGAGAGGGTATCAGATACTTTTTTTTGGGGGGACGGCAATTACATTTACATGTTTTTATCCGTTCTTTTATTTTTGAAATTGTTGTGGGGGTATCCACGTTACCCATGATGAAAATGATTAGTATAGCAGGTGTGTTTCAAACGGAACTTCATGTCAACCCAGGGAACGCCGGGTATCCATGCTAGAATATTTACACGAATGATCGCCCTTATTTTTCTTTGGGACGTATTTATTTATTTATATTATTAAATAAATAAACATATATATATATATATATATATATATATATATATATATATATATATATATATATATATATATATATATATATACAAAAATTAAAAAAACAAAACATGTTCTTTGTTCCTTAAAACAAAACAAATACTTTTTCGTAAATGCTAAAAAAGATAAAGTTTCATACAAAAAAAAATATTTGTTCAAAGTAAAAAAAAAATTAATTACAAAAAAAAAAAAAAAACAGTCGACAATAAAACAAATACAACGGTAAATTTTATGAATTTATTACGGTAGGTTGTTTATTTTATTTATTTATTTATTTATTTTTCGTTTTTGCATTGACTTCCGTTCGCTTAGTATAATGAGCGAGACTCACGAAATAAAACGGGATTTAAACTACGGAAGTACCAGGTTTTGTATCGGAACGTCTCCGATAAGTATCGATGATCGATAATCGAAATTATCTGATGAAAAGAAAGAACAGGCGATTTTGACTAAAGTTGACATCTTACACAGCTGAACATCACAATGGCATTTGCGGAGTTTTATCATCACACAAGCCGAAAAGCCCGACAAATAAAATCAACAGTATGGTCTTTGATATTACGGGTGCGTTCAAAATAGATGTTTCTGTTTAAAGCACAAGTGACATGATACGTCGGGTTAGGGTTAGGGTTAGGGTCTCTCTGCTAGTAATATATAACTTTCAAAAACGATGGAAAAAAAAAAGAAAAAGAAAGAAGCGTAGCAACACTGCTAGTACTCGTAGAATCGAATGTTTATTGATATCACTAAATATTTATCGATCGATGGTAACATCTTTTAAATTAATCAACCAAAATTTATTAATGAAAATAAGGAATAATTAAAATCATAATGAATGCCGATGACGCAGGGTGTTTTTAGAAACAACGACTTAGCAATGTTAGTAAAATTGGGTTTGTATTACTATATACATAGATTCGAAAAAATGTCAAAAAACAAATATATAACAAATAAATGTTATAAAAGGCAAGATAAGTTACTTTTCTACCTAACTGGATAAGTTTTTAGTGTTTTTATTTAATGTAACATGTTTATTCAGCTCGAAAAACATACAGTGTTTACCGATGTATTGGAAAGTTAAAAATGGCGGGCACTCTCTGGTGAACACGGTAAGTTTGGGAAAATAAGTTAAAACTAAAAAAAAAATACATAAAATACTGTTAAAAACCCACCGAATATATGTCAACCTATGTTACGGTAACATATATCAAGCGAGTTTCTAACAGCGTTTTTTAGTGTTTTAGTTTTAACAAATTTGGGGGTATCGGCATTAGCATCGGAATCAGAAAAATTGGTGCCTATTTTCCGATGCCAAAACGATTCTTTCAATTGTCTTTATTTATTTGATTTTGTTTAAAGCAAAATCTTCCATTTTTAAAATATCAGTTCAACTAAAGTTTATAGATCACTCTCCACAAGTGTATTTTTACGTTAAGGAAAATAACTGCATATTTAACATGTGTGTTTTTTTTTACAGAAATAGGGGGAAATAACAATTCTATAGTTAAATATTTAGAGATTTATAAAAAATCGGAATCGGTAATTGTATCGGAATCAGGAATTTAGTACGGAATCGGTAATTGTAGCGAAATCGGAAACAATATTAAACTCGTCCCGTCACTAATACATATATATATATATATATATATATATATATATATATATATATATATATATATATATATATATATATATTAGCAGGACCCGTGTACCGGCATTGCCCGGTGGAAGTATGCTTCCCACCCTACCTGTAATAAAAAAAAAAATAATTAAGTACGGTTGTTAGTTGTATCCACAGCCCCTACCCAACGATAATTGCAATCACACTGAGATAGTTTATGAATTGTATATTTATTTGTCGTTATATGTCTTACTAAAATTTAATAAAATTGTTAACTCTGTTATGCTCACAATGCGTAATCTTATATAATGCACTGTAAATGAACGGAAATAAAAAAAAATAAAAGCACAACATTAAAACAATAAATAAAATAATTACACAATACATTAAATATGAATCGATGTAATACTTACATATATATATATATATATATATATATATATATATATATATATATATAACTACTTCATTTTTCACATAAATTTAATATACGAAAGTATAGATTTATGCGTAAACTTTAAGTATTTACTTCAAAAGTGCTCAATACGTAGGTAGAGCTAGTTAGCAATTTATAAAATATATATGGCGATTAAGCTACACTGAATATTCTGCGTTTCATCCAACTATAGGATTCGTCAGGCTTATGCGCATAAGCCTGACGAATCCTATAGTTGGATGAAACGCAGAATATTCAGTGTAGCTTAATCGCCATATATATTTTATAAATTACTATATATATATATATATATATATATATATATATATATATATATATATATATATATATATATATGGTCCTGGATATGACCTTAAACTATATCCGGTGGTGAGGCCCCAGCTTGCGGCGGGCTTTGGGGAGTGTGGAGCCACCCTTTAATTGCCATTGCTCCCAGGTCCACTCTGGCCCGGAGTGGTAGTACCTGTTAGGTTCCCAACTATGGATTAAATAGAAACCGACTTGAAAACAACAAATATATTCTATTCAAAAAATTTTCTTCCGAATCTTTGGATTCGGCATTAAATAACCTGAAAAGGGTTGATATGCCGTAAAATATAAACAATCAACCAACCATATATATATATATATATATATATATATATATATATATATATATATATATATATATGCATATGTATATGCATGTATATATATATGCATATATATATGTGTATATATGTATATATATGTATATATATACGTATATGTATATATATACGTATATATATATATATATATATATATATATATATATATATATATATATATATATATATATATATAGTGATTCAATGAAATTAAAAAAAACACCTTTATTTAAATCAATGATTTTCTTATTATTCTAAGTAAGACAAAGAATAATAAAGTATTCTAAAATATTCTTACTGAAGAGATGGTAGGCATCGAAACCCTATAGGATAAGGAGATAAAACTTCGAAAGTATTCTTTGTCTTACTTGGAATAATAAAAAAATCCTTGATTTGAATAAAGGTTTTTTTTTTAAATTTCATTGAATCACTATAATTTGCTTTATTTACTCTATCCTGTATATTGAGCAATTCCTATTTAGATGGGATGATACGTAGAATATTACGGCCAGTAATATTTTGTAAATCTTATAATCACAGGTTTCGATACAAGCTGATTATTAGATAAATTTATTCAGAAGTATATATATATATATATATATATATATATATATATATATATATATATATATATATATATATATATATAGGATGGAGAATGCTGCGTTAATTTTAGTATTTATTTTAGTTACGGTATGCAGTTACTAGAAAGATGACCCTGTTATTATTTTAGTAAGAGCGAATTACTATTTCGGTCAATGTGCAGTGGTTGTTCAACTTGCTGAGTGTGTTTATTTTGAAAGCCGGTCTTAACATGAAGCGGTTGGAAAATAAGACCCCCCCCCAACCTCACCATGTTTAGAACGGCCTTCGGAATAAACATCCTTTGCATGCTGGACAGCCAGTGAACAGTTACCGCAGAAGTAATTTCTTTTTTATAAAATAACAGGGCAATTCCTCTTTTCTGTTTAATGTATATCTGGAATAATAAATAAATATATATATATATATATATATATATATATATATATATATATATATATATATATATATATATATATATATAGTCCATCTATGAATTCTGACGATGCTAGTTGGATTTTTTTCTCTCTTTGAGGATTTTCCTCTAGCTGGAACAATTTGTAAACTCATTCTGGACTCACAGTAA
The DNA here is from genome assembly GCF_053919585.1 of Euprymna scolopes. Classification (NCBI taxonomy): domain Eukaryota; kingdom Metazoa; phylum Mollusca; class Cephalopoda; order Sepiida; family Sepiolidae; genus Euprymna; species Euprymna scolopes. The sequence goes on along the minus strand of NC_136522.1, from coordinate 15,669,748 downwards.
TAAATTTCATGTATATATATATATATATATATATATATATATATATATATATATATATATATATATATATATATAAAATAAGTGCAGTGCCTTCCATCCTACATATTTCACAACGATGTAAATGGAAAGTGTTATGTTGTTTGATAAGGTATGGCATAAAGGTCTCCAGCTATAGGTATAGCTGGAAAGATTTCCAGCTATGGGTATAGCTGGAAATATTAAATCATTTCTCTCTGATAGGTTCATAAGAGTAGTGGTTGATGGGCAGAAATCAGAACCTCTCAGCGTTAATGCTGGAGTCCCTCGGGGGTTAATCCTAGGCTCGACTCTCTTCCTGATCTATCTTAATGATCTTCCAAATCACATCCTTACATCATTCGGAGACATTTATGCTGACGACACTACAATCTATGGTAGCACATCGAAGACCGTAAACGACCAAGTTCTCTCTTATTCTCTCCCTTTCTCCTCTGATCTTGAGCACGTGATACAATGGGGAAAGAGGTGGCTGTTTATTTTTTATCTATCTAAAACCAAGCTTCTATCTTTACATCATCAACTCTCTGATGCCCATCTGGCATCAATTGAAATGAATGGCTCTCGTCTTGGGGAGGCTTCATGTTTTGACAAGCTTCTGGGCTTGACCTTTACTCCCGATCTGAAATGGAACACATATATCAAATCCATTGCCAAGGTCGCTGGAAAAATGGTAGGATCCTTCTACCGCTCTGGTAGATATTTCACTTCTGATGCAAATCTCTACCTATATAAAAGCGTGGTATGGCCAATGATGGAGCACTGTTGCCACATCTGGACAGGAGCTGCTAGAAGCAGCTTATCCTGTCTTGACAGGGTTCAAAATAGACTTTGTAGCTTTCTATTTCCTGAAACCTCTTTCCCACAGAAGAGACGTTGCGAGCCTTTCTCTGCTTTATCGTCATTTCCATCGCAAGTGCTCGCCTGAGCTTCAATCTACGCCCCCCCACCAAACTTTCACGAAAAACACTCGTCTAGACAAAACCACTATCAATAATTTCCGACACTCTTTATCTGTGCTTAAACCTAAATGTAGATTCCATGAACAAAGCTTCTTTCTTAGAACTGCACGCGTGTGGAACTCTCTTCCGTTTGCCTGCAAAATATACATTTGGCGAGGTTATTTGAGAGCACAGTCCCCGTGCGTCGATCGGTAGAACTGTTGACTATCAACGCAATGGTTCTAGATTCAATCCTCGGTTTGGGAGATGTGCTAGTCTAGCGGCACTGATAAGTTGTGATACAACGAAACAGGACTGTATGTCGATGACTATATATATATATATATATATATATATATATATATATATATATATATATATACATCGTGGTGTGTTAGAGAGAAAGAGATAGCACGTCTTTAAGAAACCCGTTTCTTATCCTTGAGCACTTTCACTCTGATAGACGTTAAAAAGCATTTAAAGAATAAATGTTTAAATGTCAACAATATTTCTCGCGGTTAACAGCTGAATGGAGTAGGTCCTTGCTAATGAAGCCAGAGATGGTTTCTGTTTCCCGGTTTGAATCCATTGACTGATGATTCCCAAAAGGATGAAACAATAGTGTCAGTAGGTATTTAATAATTATTATAGTAATTAATTATGCATATATATATATATATAAACATTGCTAAAGACAATAGAGGTTCTGGATATGATCTTAAACTATATATAGTGGTGAGGCCCCAGCTTGCGGGCTTTGGGGAGCCACCCTTTAATTGCCATTGCTCCCAGGTCCACTCTGACTCGGAGTAGTAATACCTGTTAGGGTCCCAACTATGGGTTAAATAGAAACCAACTTGAAAACAACAAATATATTCTATTAAAAAATTGTTTTTCAAAATCTTGGAATTCGGCATTAAATAACCCGAAAAGGGTTGATATGCCGTAAAACAAAAACAACCAACCAACCAAAGACAATAGAGGGCTTTTGTTTAGTATACCTCTTTATTTTTTCAATTTTCTGATGTTTTTGTGCATAGATCAATGTTCCATAGTTTGATATATATATATTTTTTTGCTTTCCGTCTTTCGTCAAGACATCGTCAGCAGAATGTGTTATTTCTCTCTCGCTATATATAATCATTTCCACAGCCAGACAACGTTGCAGCTCACAAGAGCCATGACAGCCAACAAATCGGAAGTCTAAGACTCGAATATCGCTCTCATTTCGCCTCATCAGTTAGACACACCCGAATTCGGGATTTGAAACCCGATCATCTTTCATGCGAGGCGAGCACTCTACTAACTGAGAAAATCCGCACATACAAGAAAGCCTATTAACCGACACAGATACAGGCAAACTACGTGGAAATTGTGGATTGAGTCTACTTCGTAGCTAACAAGGGACGTGGTCATCTCAACCAGCTATAACCCAAACCGACGTCTCACAAGTAATAATTTGATACTCGTTAAGACGATGCCATCGCGATATGCTAACCTAGTGAGCAATCAGCAATAGTCTTAAGATTGTGAGAGAATATATAATTATTTCCACAGCCAGACAACAGTTGTAGCTCACAAAAGCCATGCCAGCCAACAAACCGGAAATCTAAGATTCAGGTTTCGCCCTCATTTTGGGCTCATTAGTTGGCTGTCATGGTCGTGAGCTGCGACGTTGTCTGGCTGTGGAAATAAGTATATATTCTCTTACATTCTGATGTATGTTTGCTCGTATATATACATATATATATATATAT